>NC_048220.1:105113500-105413500 GCF_002007445.2 Ailuropoda melanoleuca | reverse complement strand
CCATGGGGTGTTTTAAAACCCAGGAGTAAGAAATGTTCCCTAGGATTGAGCCTCCCATCAGTTCTTCAGGGATATTAAAGCCCTGTCCCCTGGCTACCTTGGAGGGCATTGTGCCTGCCTCCTCCTGCACTTTGGAGCCTAAAGAAGAGGGGGCAGCCTCATGGGTTGACAAGGACCAGCTCCCATTTCTGCCCAGACTTGCTTATGTCACTGTCGCCCGGAGCCTAGGGAGGAGAAGGAGGGTAAATTGTGCCCGCCCCTGAAATGCCAGCAGCCCTGCGATTGGCTGCAGGGACTCCGGCCCGGCCGCGGATTGGTCATCTCTTAGGGCTTGAAAGGTGGCTGAGAGGATCGGACACCTCAGACGGCGGTGGCCCGGGATCGGACAGCGTCTCAGGCGAGCCCGAGACGCGCCCCCTGCCCGCCATGGCCCGGCTGCTGCGGGCGTCCTGCCTTCTCTCCCTGCTCCTGGCTGGCTTCGTCCCGCCGAGCCGGGGGCAGGAGAAGTCGAAGGTGAGTGAGCCTCGGGGGTGGGGGCCCGGCGGGACGAGCAGAGACCCCAGGTTTGCGAGGCACCCCTCTTCCCGGGCTCCCCTCCAGGAGGGGCAACACCTGGTGCGAGGACCTTTAACTCCCGTCCCTCCCTCTCCGCCTCCGGGACCCCCACCCCGCGCGCCCGTATCTTCGCAGTTTCATCCGTGGGAGCTCTGGGTGCCCTGGGGGTGCAGAATGAATACGGAGGATGGCCACTCTTGCTGAGTTGACCCCGTCTGTCCCATGGCTACCTCAGTGTCGCCTTGCTACGTGCATGCCAAGACAGTCCCCAGCTACTCCCCTCCAGGCGGCCCTGAAGGGGGCGGGGGACACAGAAAAAGGCCTAGATACTTGGCTCTGGGTTGGCTGCGGAGGTTCCCGGGGGAGACTGATAGGCAAGGAGAAAGGGAAGGAACTAGGTGGTCCCTGTCTTGAAGAATTGCAACGAGGGCTCTTCCAGCCCAGGAATTACCACAGGTAGAAATGCCATGCTGGGATTCCAGGGCGTTGGAGATCTGTGACAGAAAGCACTCTAGCTCGGCAGTACACGACTCCCAGGACCCTGGCTAGATCCCCCATCGTTTCTGGACCTCAGTTTGTGCAACTGTGGGCGATGGGGCGGGGGGGGGCAGGCGCCCAATGAAGCTGATGGTTTCAGAGTGAATGCTTGGAGAACCTGCAAAATCCACATGCTGCTCTGTGAGGGTCTGTTCTGGGCCAGCCTGGGTACCCACCACCCACCGCCCACTGCCTGCAGTGGCCTGGGCAAACCTAGTCATTGCAGAAAGTTGGGGCCTGCCAGTTCAGTGGGAGACGCAGAATTTTCCTGAGCCTTCGTCTATCCCCAGCAGAGTGTGTGACCCTTAGCTAGAGCGGAGATGCTGAGGCCAGGAGTGGGGTGACCCAGCATGCTTATCTCCTAGGAGAGCGCATGCTAAAGTGGGCCTAGTAGGCCTCTCCTCTTCCCCAGGGTGGGAGGCAGAAGCCAGGCTTAGGTATAGACCCAAAGACAGAGATTTGTATCCATCCTCCCAACACACATAACACATAACACATACACACACACTCACACACACACACACACACCATGCTTGTGTAAGCTCAAGAGAAGCTTTGAGCTTCTGTGTTCCTAAAATCTTCTGGGTCTTTATTTTAAGATCTTAGAAGTCCGTAATTCTATTTCCAAAGTTCTATCCTCTGTTCAATTAGCCCATTCCAGGCACAGGGTTCCTTCTATACATTTCTAACCCTCCATCCTGTCCTGTCCTCAGCTAAATCCTATTCAGTCTGTTTCTCTTTGGAGTAATCCCAGAAACCAGATGGCTATGAAGGCACTTCTTCCATGCCTCCTCCTTTGTATCCAGCCCTATTCATTGTCCCCAACTCAAAAGGCATTTTCCAGGTTAGGGATGGGACTGAGTTGTAAGATTGTGGCGTGGGGTAGAGGTAGGGGTAGGCAGGCCAGCACCATGGAGTCAGCCCTTTACTCTCAGTTTGGGGAAAGCCAGAGAAGACTGGGCCCTGCCTCGAGAAGGCTGAAGGTAAGAATGTGGACCCCATGAATAACACATCATAGCTGTGTGTTCTTTGCAGAACTCTGAGGGAGGAATAGGTGGATTCAAAGAGAACAGGATGGGTATGGTCTAGAAAAGTCTGAGGGTGAGTATGATCCTATCAGATGCAGCCAGTTAGGACTTGCTGGCTAACGACATGCCCATCTCTCCTCCCAGGCCCTTAGAGTTGAGATGTCATAGCTCCAGATTCTAAGACTCAACCACCTACCTTACCTCCAACTCCAGGGCCAAGGGATAGGATGGAGGGGCATGTGAGGAATGGGATGGGCAAGAGGTGGCAGTCTCGGAGAGATGTCTGCCTCCTCCCAGCTGGATAAGGAAGGAAACCCTCCTTGCCTTGCTGTGTCCCCTCTGCAGTCCAGCTTCAAGCTACCCAGGCTCCCTGTACTTGCTGTGCAGAAGGTCTCTGCAGAAGCTGGAGGGTAACAACTGCTGACGTGCACGGGATCCGAGTAACCGCTGGTTTCTAGGTGACTAAACGAGGCAGAGAGAATCATGGAACCACAGGCTGACAGAGCTGAAGAGCCCTTAAGACAACACTGACTCTGAGCCCATCTGACAGGCAAGCAGCCAGAGCCCCACAAAAGGGAAAGGAGTGGTCACATAGAGTCAGAGTCACGGCCAGGCCCAGAACTCAGATGTCCTGCCCCAGGCCGGAGATCATTTCACGACACCACACCTATGGCAGTCCAACTCCCAGGCCAGCCCCACTCCACCGCCGTATTGCCCAGCCGTGGCAGGCCTGAGGCACCGGCACTGCCCCTCCCTGTTGCCTCCTCTGGCCTCCCTGCTGTTCATGGGCCCAGAGGAGGAAAGGGGGCTCACAGCTCACCTAAGGACGGGACTGCATGCTCAGTGCTGATCCAGGCCATGGCTTCCAGGACCGTGGACCACCGTCTGACCCCCCCTCCATCTGAACCCACAAGCCCGGCCTCGGTGGCCCCGGTAGAAAGCTTGGAGGCTCTGTCCTCATCCCTTCCCCTGGAGAAACCTCGCCGCGCATCATCTTCCTTACCCTGGCTGGGGAACATCCAAGCCATGCTCACAATAACCAAGGAACCTCAGGGCCTTTTATCCTAGCTGCAGGCAGAATAATCACTCTACTGATGCGGGGTTTCTCTCCAAGAGGCTTTCCAGACTGTTTTGATCTGCGCATCGATTCTCACAGCCATTTTGGGAGGCAGGTGGCATTATCCTCTCCTGTCAGCCGACTGGGGCTCAGACAGTAAAAGTGACTCAGTCACCCAGGGCCACAGAGCCAGCAAAGACCAAAAAGCCTAATGAGAGGAGATTCCCCTCACCCCACCCCCATCCCGAAGCTGTGGCCAGAAGTGGATCGTCCTGTTGTTTACAAGCTTCTGTTATTTGGACAACCTCTTGGCTTTTGTTCTCTTCATTTCCCAGAATTTGTCTTTGGAGCAGGGTAAAGTGGAAGAGGTGGAGGGCCGTGCGGGGAGGACTTGCCTTCTGGCTGCTAGACCTCTGTGGCCAGCGGGGCTGGGTTTTCGTGTCCTGGTTGTTTGTATTTCGTGGTGGAACTGACCCAGCTGGGCCCAGGGAGGCGCAGGGGCTAGAGGAATGTTGAGCTCAGGCTTTGGACCTGCCTCCAGCACCCACCAAAAATCACAGGGCATGGACTGTCCGTCTCATGGAAAACAGGGAATTGGCACCGAAGCCAAGAAGAGAGCTTGCAGCTTGCTGAGAATGGCTTATTGGAGGGAGCCCTGCCTCGCCTGGCTCAGCAGGCCTACGACATTTTCCAGGCTGAGGTGGCTTTTCTACAACCTCCTGGGGCCACACCCCACCAACCAGATGACTCCCTTCACCAGGTTGGGCCCAAGTACCTTGCCTCAACAGCAAGGCTGCCAGGACTGATGGGGAGGAGAGGGTGTGGCTTTGCTTCTCTGACTCCCACCGCTGTCTCTCCTGGTCCGTAATGCTAGTTTGCACCTCATTTGTTTATTGTCTTGGCACCTCTCTCCTCCCCCATCACGGCCAGAGAGGACCTGCTACAGTGCCGGCAAACATCTTCCGTTCCCATCATGAGCAGCACTGCCGCTGATTGTGTTACTGATGCCAAGACCCCCTTCAACAGTAGACCCACGTTTTGGTCGCCTGTACCAGAGCTGGGGTGGGTGTAGACAGGATTCGAAAGCAGTGCTCTGCTGGTCGGCAGTGACCCCATCCCTCCTCCCTCACTGATAGTGACGCCGGCAAGCCTGATCCAGTTTGAGGTTCTCATCTTATAAAAGAGGAAACTGAGGCCCAGAGAAGAGAAAGCCCCAGACCACACAGGGAGTTAGCGGCAGAGTGGGCCATGGAATCCAGGTCCCCCACCTGAGTCTATCGTCCACTACTTGTTCTAGAGGTTGACTGGGGGGCAGCAGCTGGGCAGAGAGCAAGGCATACGGGTCATCGCAGCTGCACACTTACAGGGAACATCTCCCATGGGCGAGGCCCTGTTGCTTTCCCCTTGCTGTCACACAGAATCCTCCTGGCAGGACTCTCCCCTTCCTGGCTCCTCCTACTTCCCTATTTTATAGCAACAGCCTCAGCTTTCCAGTCCTCCAGATCTGAATCACCCCTCTCCACATGGCCGCTTCCTCCTTTCTGTTCAGTTCCTCCTTCATGCTGTTGTCCAGGCCACATTGTCACCTGCCTGGCTCATGGCAACGGCAGCCCCAGAACGTCTCTCTTCAGGCCTGGCAAATGTTTACATGTGGGCGCGGGAGGCGAAGTAATGGTCACAGTAAGCAGCACAGCAGCTTTCTACACACTCACCAGCCGATTACGTGCTTTCATAAAGCATTACCTTGCACAAGGAAGTAGACCTTGGCTCTGGTCCAGTTCCAGATCTTGGAGTGGTCTTGGGCAAGTCACTCTCCCTGTTGGTATCTTTCATAATCTTGAAAACGGAGATGCCCAGGTTCCCTTCTGGCTCTAACCACTCCCTGGTGCTGGTCTTGCTCTGTTCCAGACGGACTGCCACGCTGGCGTGAGTGGTACCATCTATGAGTACGGAGCCCTCACCATCGACGGGGAGGAGTACATCCCCTTCAAGCAGTACGCTGGCAAATACGTCCTCTTTGTCAACGTGGCCAGCTACTGAGGCCTGACAGACCAGTACCTTGGTAAGAGCCCAGCCCCGCTCCCCTGCTTCGGGGCTGTTTCTGCCAGCTGGCAGATTTTAATCACGGGAGCTTTTTTGGTGCAAGTGGGAAGGGGTGACTGTGATCATGAGATTCCAAGCCCTGTATCCCAATTGTACCGTCTTCCATATTTCGGTGAAGATGACTAGATAAGCCTGAGGTCTGATTGTCTTCAGACATGTTCTAGAAGTTTCCCAGTTATCCTTCATCCCTGGGCACCCCAACTGCCCCGAAAGCAGAGGGATGGAGGAGACTAGGTCTGTGCCTGGAGTGTCCTTTCAGTGGAGTAAGAAATGGTAGCTCTATCCTGCTGAGAATTTCCCATCTGCCCTCAGCCCCACGTGCCCTAGTGCTTCTCTTGGCCCCTATCTGGAAACCAGGCAGTTAGACTGAGGCCTTGAGTATGTGTGTCAGTGGCAATCCCAGGTGTTTCACCCAGGTTTCGTGATCCTGGTATCCCCACTTCTCTGCTTCCCCGGGGCAGAGGAAACAGCCTGAGGGAATAGGCAGACCAGAGGCATCTGACTGCACCCACAGGAAAATGCCCTGGGGCTGAGCACAGTCTGCTAGCGGGGCTGGGGGGAAGCAAGGGCAATTGGACCCTGAATGTCTGCCCGACAGTCTCAGGCAAATTCCTGGAAGTGGAATGACGGTGGTCTGGGCGGCGCAGGGGATACTGGTTGCTCTTTTCTGAATGCTTCTGTCCGGCCCTTGGAATAGAGCAGAGTGCGTTTGTGCAAAAGATGGGCTGGGTGCTGGCACTGAGGGAACTGGGGAGCTGGGCCAGGGCCTCCTTTCAATTCCCAAACTGCCAGAGTACAGGAGGGTTGTGAGGACCCCACCCACCCCCTTGAAGTCCTCTGCCTTGTGCCCAGGGACGGAGGTATGGCTCTTGCTCTAAGAAACGATCCTGAGAGTCCTGAAGGAGCCCTCAGCCTCCTGGCCCAGTGGCAGTGGGCAGCCGACTGACTCCTGATAGGAGAAAGGGTATTGCTCTCTTTCTTCCCCAGACCTCCAAACAACCAGACTGGAGTCAGGAGAATGGGGCTTGTATCCCAGCATGGTCACACTCACTGGGCAATCTCGGGCAAGCCCTCCCCGTCAGGCCTCGGTGATTTCAGCTCACAAGGGGTGAGCCGATAGAGTGGTGCGGACGGGGCAGGGGTCCTTGATGGCCTACCTTCATCTCTGCTCTCTTTTCACCCTGGCCCAGAACTGAATGCACTACAGGAAGAGCTTGAACCATTTGGTCTGGTCATTCTGGGCTTCCCCTGCAACCAATTTGGAAAACAGGAGCCAGGAGAGAATTCGGAAATCCTACCCAGCCTCAAGTGAGTGCTTGCTTGGTGTCCTGAGAATGCACAGCCCCGTGTGCCCCAGCCTAGGCGCTGGCATTTCTTGCATTGGCCCCTACTCATGACGGGTGCTCAGCCACCAAGAACTATGCTCCCCTTCCAGGAACCCTGTTCACTGTCATGAATGGAAGAGGGTTCGGAGATAGTGATGACTGCGTGTGTGTGCATGATGGGATGGGGGGCACGGGGAGAGTGTAGGCAGGCGACAGGGTTACTGAGAAGGCACCAAACCAGGAAAAGAAGCTTGCACACCCACACTATGCCTATGGCCATTCAATACTCATCAGCTCCCACTGCCTGGTGAGGAATAGAACCCAGCTTCCCAACGCCCCCTCCCTATTCAGTCCCTTGTCATTGCTGAGCCCTAGGCCCATCTCCTTGGGACCCACATAAGAATATTCCTTGCAGGTATGTCCGACCGGGCGGGGGCTTCGTCCCCAATTTCCAACTGTTTGAGAAAGGGGATGTGAACGGGGAGAAAGAGCAGAAGTTCTACACGTTCCTGAAGGTCAGTGCACAGCCACCTCTGCGGGAGTCGCTCAGCCCGGCCGGCCCTGGCTCTGGACAGAGCTGCGGCGGAGACAAGGCCCGTGCCACCCTCCCACTTCTGGGCCCCTGGTTGGGGGGGGCGGATTTCCTGGCATCTATCATTCCAACCATAAGGCTTGGCAGACCCTAGGATCTCAACAGCCCATTTTATAGATAAGGCCCAAGCAGGGACAGAAGGGACAAACTGCTAGTCTTACAACCCGCTAGAGCCAAAGCTGGTCCTGGGATTCCATTTTCAACTCCAAAACTGGTACTCTCTGCTCAGTGCCAGGCTTCCCCTACCCCCCAGGAAGGCCTGGAGAGGGAGGGTGGGAAGGGCCCCAAGCAGGGTTGACGCTCCTCTCATCCCCCCCGCTGCAGAACTCCTGCCCTCCCACCTCGGAGCTCCTGGGCTCACCTGGCCGCCTCTTCTGGGAACCCATGAAGGTCCATGACATCCGCTGGAACTTTGAGAAGTTCCTGGTGGGGCCAGATGGTATACCCATCATGCGCTGGTACCACCGGACCACGGTCAACACTGTCAAGATGGACATCCTGGCCTACATGAGGCGGCAGGCAGGCCTGGCCGTCAAGGGGAAGTAAATCAGGCCTGCTCAACCCCGTGTCCACCGTGCAGGGGCTGGGAAGGGACTCTCTTCAGGAAGGAATCCATTTCTCCAACCACACCACACTCCCACCATAGACCCCTCACTATTACACGAGGCCCCAACCTGACACAAACATGTGCATACGATTGTGTCTGTACTGCTGTGCACGTGGGTGTCTGCACATATGCCCACAGGTACATGTGTGCATGAGGAACGCGTACCATATGGGTCCACACAGCTGTGTGCTATGGAGAGTGCGAGAGAATGCCTCCCCTGTCTCTCTAGTTCTCTGTTCCAATGATAACCATTCACTTTCAGCTGAGCCCAAGTTAAAATCAGCTCTAAATCCAACTGTTCTGCTCTGACCTAGACCACAACTTTGGGGCCAGCATCTTCCATTGCCTCCAAATATCACCACTAAAGTGCCCAGAAGTTTCTGGGTCTACACTGCCGTCTCCCTCCTCTCCACCACGCAGCCTCTCTCCTTCCTGAAGGGCCCTCCCAAGCCCCCTACCCCTCTCCATTGTGCTCCCTGAGAGCAGCCAAGGCAGATGTGAGAGCAAGGGCCACGTTCCCCGTGCCAGGAATGGCATCTCCATGAAGGAGGGGCCCGAAGCCCTTGTGGGCGGACCTCCCCTGAGCCTGTCTGAAGGGCCAGCCCTTAGTGCATTCAGGCTGAGGCCCTTGGGCAGGGATGCCACCCCTGCTTTTCTGGAGGATGTGCCCTCTCCCCTCACCCTGGTATCTGGCATTAGACCCCCCATTTGCCCAGTAAAGGCCTTTCTGCAACAGCTGAGCCTACTGTGCTTCCTCCATGGGGCCACGCTTGCTGGGTGGGTCCGGAGGGAGTTGGAGGAAGAAAAAAGAAATGGAGGGAGTGCTTCAGGCCCCTGCTGTTTGGTTTCTACCTAGACCCACTCTGCTTCTCTAACTTGGCGTTTGATGGAGTTTACACAACCAGTTCCCATCTGCTCTCATTCCCTCCCGCAATTCTCGAGATGAGGTACTCCATGTGACAGGTGAGGAAACAGCCTCACAGAAGGGCCGGCCTTGCCCAGTGCCTCCTGATGTGTGAGGGGCAGGACTGGAATTTAAACCCAGGTCACCGGACTCTCAGCCCAGACTCCTTCCACTGCCCCTGGGTGCCCCACCCTCGGAGGTGCTTGGAGTAGAGCCCAGGGCGTATCTGCCAAGAGCCCTGCCGATGCTCTCAGGGGACTGGGGGGAATGGGGCACAGCACGCAGCACTCTCACTGACCGGGAAGGGAACACTAGCCAGGGCATAAAAGAACACAAGTCACAGAATACTGATCTTCAACTTGGATTTATGTCCAAGATTCGTGCAAACAGCTGCCTGGGGACAGCCAGCCACCTCGATCTGGGCCTCTGGCACCCCAAACCTCCAGCTGTGGGGCTGAGCATCTGGTAGCTTCACGGTGGGCCCCTCAGCCCACGTGGCTGGCGTGGCCTTCATCCCAGGCTGCCAGGGCGCTGGCAAGGCTGCCGTGTGTGGAAGTGGAGGGCCCTGCAACAGACCACCTGTCATTCTCTTCTGCCTCTGGCAGAAGCAGGTCTTCCCGCAGCTCCTCGGAAGGGAAGGGTTGGGCACGGGGCAGGTCCTGCTACTACAGAGCTTAAAGCAAATGTTAAACACACACGTGAGCTGGACATGTTCCACAGAGGGGCTGGAACCACTTCCGGGGGAGTTTCAAAAGGAAGGGGTCTCAGCTGCACCCCACTCTTGAGACGGATGTCCCCCAGGGATTCCACAAAGCATGTCAGGTCGGTCGGATGAGGCCTCTCTCCACCTGGTTGCAAGGTAGTGAGTTTCTCCTCGTCACTCCGAAGGAGGGCCAAACGGAAGCCTTGTGGGGGGAGCCTCTCCAGTCTGTAAACAGTTCGGGTCGGGCTGGGGCACAACCCAGTGGCCCATCAGCCTCCCATCCAGCCAAGGCTCTGGCCCACAGAGAACATGGCCTCGAATTTTTCAGCAATCTGAGGTCAGGTGGCTCTGCGAGATGAAGGTCTGGTCTCACTGAGGCCCCTCACGGTCATTTTTTGTAGACTCTAAATAAAGAAAAATATTGAGGACTTTAAAAATGATGGGCTGCGGTAGGTTTCAAAGGCCTATGAAAAACCAGCAAGCAACATGGAAATCACAGAGTTGAGTGCCGCCGAGCACCAGGCCCTGGGCTAGGACCTTAGGTACATTTGTCATTCCATTCCTGTCCAGCCCTACGAAGCAGGCAGATTCTTGTCCCCTTATGGTGGAGGGAATAAGGACACAGAGAGATTTTTAAGAATTTGCCTCAAGTTCCAGATCTAGGAAGTGTTTGGGCTTAGCCCGCCTGGCTCCAGATCCCAGAGGTGGAGCGGTTCTGGGGGAGAGGACAGCCCGGCCCACTTGCCCCTCATCACAGCAGCGTCCAAGAGGTTCTGCACAACCTCCAGGGCTCTGTGGGAACCAGGAGAAAACGGCCGACCAGCCCACTGCCTCCTCCCAACTGCTAGCTTCTCCAGACCACACCGCCTCCCCGTCACCGGCAGCCTCTGCTCGCACACCTTCTGTGAGGGGCCCCCGACCTCCCAGCAGAGCGGGCTCTAGCTTGGCAAAGCCACAACCCGTAGAAAACACCTCTTTGTGGAAGGATTTGGCTTCCCTGTTCCCACCCACAGGCAAGGCAGTGCCTTCTGCCCCGCAGAGCCCTGCAGAAAGCAAAGGCAGACACTTCGAGGCCCCGAGTCCTCCCGTGACCAGTGAACAAACCTCCAGTCCCCAGCTGTTGATGTCGAACCCCACGATCGGATGGAGCTTTTCAAAATGCAGACCTGATCGGTCAGGCCACTCTGCTTTAAACATGCCCAAGGACGGCCCATCCTCTCTCGGATAGACCAGCCCCCTGCCATCATCGGCAGGTCCCTGTGCAGCCTGGACTCACCTACCTCCCTGACCTGGCCTCGCCCGGCTCGCCTTCCCTGCCCTGTCCTCAGCTTCTCCAGCCTTCTCTCGATCCTCCAGTGGGCTTCCCTTCTTCCCTCCCCCCTCCCTCCCATCAGAGCCTTTGTAGTTGTCATTTCTCCGCAAGAACATCCTCCACTGTCCCCTCTTCACCCGGTTAATGCCACGCCCTCTGAGGGTCTCAACTCCAACATCGCTGTCCCCAGCCCGGGTCAGGCTCTTCTATCTGCTCTCACGGAAACCCGCTCTCCATCCTTCAGGGCACCGAAGTGCAAGCGGATGCCCGTCTGTATGATTCCTGTGTGTGCATTTTATTAATTTCTTCCTCCCTCCCTGGGCAGTAGGCTCCGTAAGGGCAGGAGCCATTATCTGTTTCCACTCGCGTGGCTTCCCTCGCACCCAGCACAGCCCCTGGCACTTAGACGCCACACTGAGATGAATGAATGAATGACTTCAACCCCCTCACTCCGCAGTCACCCCCCTATCCTCTCAACACTGTTCTGGAACGTGAGGCCTCTCTTCCACCAAGAGCAGAAGGTAGTGACATCATCCCCAGACTAGGCCATTTCTGGCAGGTAAGAAGTTATCTCCCCAAGGGGAAGATGAGACCCAGGGCCAGACCATGCTCACCTGGTTCCACAGGCCTGGCCGTGGGCGAGTCCATCACTTGGGAGCTCTGATTGCGCGTCCCGCCACAGGGTGGCCGCCAGGTGTATTCTGGCTGCAACAGAATCGGTGCTTAGTAGTCAAAAACCACACTCGAACATTCCAATAGCAACTACCACGCCAACACAGCACTAAATACACGTTAATCCAGTACAACTGAATCCTTACGACAATCCAGGTGGCTATCCCCATTTTACAGGTAAGGAAACTGAGGCTGAGGGGTTAAGAAACTTGCTGAAGGTCATCTAGCTAAGAAGGTGGCCAGGCTTCGGTTCCAGGTCTCTATAACCCCAGAGCCAATCTCCTAGGCCCTGCACTCTACTCCAGTGTTGATCTCCAAGAAGATGTGTGTAAGGACGGGGCAGAGCAGGAGAAGCTGGAAGAGAGGCCAGGCAGGAGGCACCATCATTGTCCAGGTGGGAGCGGGGATGCCAAAGCAGAACCGTGGCAGAAGGATGGAGAGGATGGGACACGTGGCAGCAGCTCTTTGGAGAAAGAATGATAAGCAAATAAAAGGAAAGAAAGAAGGGACGGGAGGGGAGAGGAAGGGAAGGGAAATTGGAAAGGGGAAGAGAGAAGGTAAGCAAAGGAGAGAATGCATAGTGAGGGCCTGGCACCTGGTTACAAGTGCAAGTTCTAAGAAAAAGTCAAATCCAAACTCTCATCCCCCTGGCCTGCTTGGTTGGAGGGAGCCCTCCTTCCTGCCCTCCCTCTGAGCCTTTCCTGTCCTACACCAGAGACTCTGGGGGCTTTGGGCTGGACAGTCCTGCCTGGCTCTGGACATCTTGCCTGCACACATTACTGCTCAGCCAAGAGCCAAGGATGCAGTCTCACACCCCCTCACTTGACCTTGCCTCTGGAAAGCGCATGGGCTGGCCTCTCTGTGTGTCCTGGAGTGAAGGGGGGACACAGACTCACCAGATGGAAGAGGCGTGAGTTTGGGAGTGGGGGTGGGTGCTCCATGGCCATGGGGGGCGGGGGGTAGCGGATCTGGGACCAGTCTTCAAAGCCATGGTGTGGCACCATGGCTGGCATGGGCGCGTAGGCGTAGGGGTAGGCCCCGCACAGGTGCTCTGGGTGGGGCTCCACATGGTAGCGCTCTGCAGAGGCCTGCAAGAAATGTTGACGTCTGGCTCTAGCCTGTGACAGGCCATCCCCAGTGACACCCGTCTCATCTCCCTTTCTCTGCTCGGTGTCTTAGTTCTCTGAAGGCTGGAAGATGGGCACAGGTGGCTGGGTACCAGGACACAGGTGGCTGGGTACCGGGTCACAGGTCGCTGGGTATAGGAACACAGGTGGCTGGTACAGGGACACAGGTGGCTGGGTACCGGGTCACAGGTCGCTGGGTATAGGAACACAGGTGGCTGGTATAGGGACACAGGTGGCTGGTATAGGGACATGAGTGGCTGGGCACAGGGGCACAGGTGGCTGGGTATAGGGATACAGGTGGCTGTGTATAAGGGCACAGGTGGCTGGTACAGGGACACAGGTGTCTGGACAGGGGCACAAAACATACACCGATGACAGCTAACGTGTCCCCCCGTGCCTACCCTGTACCAAGTACGTTCGAAGTGCTCGAGCTGCATTACCTCACTAATTAGCTGGACACCTGCGGAGATGCTGCCTCTCCCCTCAGACTGTAGCTCCCTGAATAAGGCAAGATGAGGTAAGTGCTCCCTCCTCCCTCAAACCTCCTCACCTTCGCTTTCCTCTTCTGCTGTTTGAGGGCTTCTTTTGTCTTCTCCTCGTCTTTGAATGCTTTTAGCTGAGAGAAGGAGGGAGGGAGAGAAGACTGTTGGCACAGGCATGTCCTGCCAGGCCCGGACCCAGGCCGGAAGCAGCCCTGAGCGTTGACAGGCTGATGCACGGGGCCAGTACTCTCGGCGGCCAGCCTGGCCCAGCCCCGGGACGGAGGGCCCCTGTGGGGCAGAGCACAGCCCTGGCTGGTGGCTGCAGGTGACGCTGCTCACCGTGGGTGGTCTGAACACAGGTCAGGAGGGTTCACACGAGCCTCCCGTTGCTGTTGTGTTCCTATAGACACCCTTTAGTTCCATTCCGTGAGAGAGTGGGAGGCTCTGACGGTGCAGGTGAGAGGCAGAGGTCAGAAAGGGGAGGGGACTCGCTGAGGTATGCAGAAATTCGGTAGCAGAGCTGGAAGAACCAGGAGTGTCCTGACTTCCAGTCTCACGCGGGACCCGCTAATCCACACACGCCCCCCCCCGCCCCGTGAGGCCAAGCCGGGTGCCCCCTCCTTGGCCCAGCTGCTCTCACCTGGGCGTTGGACAGGGTGACCTGGGCCTGCAGTTTCTCCACCTGCTTCTTCAGCTCTTCCTTCTCCTCATTCATACGTTCTCGATCACTGCGCTCCCTCTGGAAGTCCTCCTCAAAGATCTTCACCTGAAGGGGAACGGAGGGGAGGGGAGAAGAGGGCGAGGGTGAGGGAGGAAGGGCTCAGACTGCTCTGGTCTCCTGCTGGTTTCACCCCATCCTCACAGTCATTGTGAGGAGGGGAACGGGTGCACCCGTGGCTCCCCACCCCCACATGCACACAGAGTAGAGCTAGGGCCCTCGATTTTACATGCTGGGCTTCAACATAGGGCTTTACTTAAACAAGGTATCCATGGCTTAAAAAAAAAAAAAGGCGGGTTCACAAGCCCCCAACCAGTCCAATCCTTTCATTCAGCTAAAGCCCCCACAAGAGGCGAGGCCACAGGCCCAGAGCGTGGGTGCAAGACTAGAGTTCGTCTCCTGGCTCCCAGAGGACCTACAGAACTCTCCCCCAAGGCTTCGCGGGTGCCCTCAAGGAGAAGGTCTACATTTGTGCTTGCATGTCTTTAACATCTTTCCAGTACTTACTAATTTCCCTTCCCTTCCCTTCCCTGGAAGAAGACTCAAGTTCAGGGTCTTCATCAGGCAACAGTATCCAGCTAGACTTTAATACTGTTTTTCTTTCACTGTATTTATTGCTTACAGCTACCTTCCATTTGTGGCAAGTACTAAGCAGTGTTTTCCATTTCTAGTAGTGATATAAAGTTCCTTTTTAAATATATTTATTGAAAGTGATTTATTTAAAATTTATTTATTTTTAAAAGATTTTTATTTATTTATCTGACAGAGAGAGAGAGAGGACACAAGCAAGGGGAATGGCAAATGGAGAGGGAGAAGCAGGCTCTCCACTGAGCAGGGAGCCCAATGTGGGGCTGGATCCCAGGACCCTGGGATCATGACCTGAGCCGAAGGCAGTCACTTAACTGACTGAGCCACCCAGGTGCCCCTAAAACTTATTTTTAAAATACCAGGTAAATAATAGCACAGCTCGGGTATAGAGATGGTTAAATAAAAAAGGTGGCAGGGGAATGACCTAGTTAGGGACACAGTGCCAGAAAGGATAAGCCTATAACCAGCCAGGGGTCCTGGCCAACAGCCAGAAGGTGGACTGCTAATTAGAGTTTCCACATGATTCCAAGCTCATCCTGGCTCCTTAGGAATGCTCCAGCTCCACACTCAGCACCTCCTACCTGACCTCATCCTCTCGGGCTCACCTGCTGTTTCAGCAATTCGTTCTGCATGACCAGCTCCTGTTTCCTTAGGAGGCCGCCAGCTCCTTCTGGGCCCCCAAATGCTGCTGATGGAGAGGAGGGGGAGGCCTGGATGCTCAGGGCTTCCTCCAGGGCCTGGGATCGGGAAGAAGGGAGACAGGCCCATCAGCAGAAGCCCTGGAAGTCTGGCCTCATTGGAGAGGTCATCTTCAGTGACCCCCTTCCTGACATTAGTGACGATACTAAATGCTACCACCAGTACTATTTAGTAAGTGCTACCCTATTTATTCATCCTATACACACATCATATCGTTGGATCCTCTCCACGGGCCTATGAAGAAAAGACTATGACCGTCACGTCCATTTGACAGATGTGAAAACTGAGCTTCAGAAAACCGTGATGTGTCCAAAGTCACATAGCTTAAAAGCAGGCTAACCGAGGGGGCCTCACCTAGAAGGGAGAAGCTCCCCTTCCCTAAGCAGGTGCAGCTCACTTCCTAGCACCCAGACCTAGAGAGAATATTAAGTCCTTCGGGGAAGCTTCCATGTCCTCAACCACTGCCTTGCCCTCAGATTCTTCAGCTTTCCAAACCCATGGCTACCAAGCCTGACTTTCTGTCCCCAGCTCTTCTGTAGTCAGATTACACTGGAATTTAATTTCGACTATTATTTAATATTTTGCCTTTCTAAGCCTGAAAATGGGCTGAAACATCACGAAATAACATTTTGGAAATAAAAAAGAAAAGCATCCTGATTCTACCATGCTCACAAAATACTTTCCTTTATGGAAGCACTGTGCTCAGAGCTTCTTAAAAGGTCCCTATTAATGGGTTTTCTCCTTCAGCTTGGTTAACGTGTTACCCGAGAACTCTGGAACCCCGCTCGGGACCCACCACACTCATCACCACCTGGACATTAGCCCCCAGCACGGCACCCACAATGCCTCACTAGACAGTGGGGGGATAAAGAAAACCTCCCCCAACTTGGACTTGGGTCCTGCTTAGTGTCCTTGATTCTCCCAGAAACCCACGGAAACTGCTGAGCCAAAGGTAAGCCCCAGACGTTGGAGGGGAAGTTACGGCTCCACTTCACCCTCCTGCTCCATCTGCCTCTCTCTCAGATGAGAAGACTGAGGTCCAGGGACAGGGAGAGGCTTGCCTGAGGTCACAAGCAAAGCAGGGCACTTGCCTTGCATCAGTCGCCCACATGTGTGTCTCTGTCCCCCACTATGCCAGGGAAACCCGGAGGGGCAGTGATCCAGCCTGAGTGACCTCTAGGGTCCAGCACCATGTGCAATACCGTGCCCGGATTTAGCCCCCCGACTCCCCCAGCTCGGGACAGGTCATTCTTTTCTCTGAGAACAGGTCCCAAGGTTCCCCAGACTCAGCAAAATCAATGCCTATCAAAGCCCAAAACCAAAGAGAAAGGGTTCCCCCTAGCAGAGCTGGGGCCCTGTGAACATGCCAAACTCAAGCCACAGCCTGCTGGGGGCAAGGTTAGGGGGCAGAGGGGAGGAAGGCAGACAGACAGAAAAGGAGGCAAAGATGAACCACAGACAACTCTTCCAGGCTTTTGGAGAACGTTTTCTTTCAAAGCTTCCTCTTGTCAGCTCGCTCCTTTAACCCCTGTGCTAGAAGGTGTCCAACCAGGGTTCAGATGGCAAAACTGAGGCTCAGAGAGGCTGGAGTGGCGAAGCTGGGGCTAGCACCAGCCCCCAGAGCCAGCCTCACCCCTACCCACTCGCCTTGGCTCGAAGCAGCGAGTATCTGCTTTAAAATCCAGCCTCCACCCAGATGCCCGGTCTCCCTGGGTCCCGATCCCCGGGCAGGAACCCTTGGGCCTCTGCTCATCCACTCCCTTCAGCAGGTGTTTCCCGAGCATGTGCTTGGTGCCAGGCACTGTGCCAGGCGCTGGGGGCACAGAAGCTGGTGAAGAGAAGCACCTCCCCCTGCTGGAGGGGAAGACAGATCATCAAACAGGCCATCGAAGGAGACGCAAGGCGCCCACCTTGTTGAGCCTCTGGATCTCCTTTTCCTGGTACTCCCGCTGCCGGGTGAGTGGGCTCAGCTGATCCTGCAGGTACTTGACCTTCTGGCGCAGCTCCTTGGCCTCCGCTGTCAGCTGCTCCTTGTCGGTCTGCAGGGAAATGGGGCTGGTCAGCAGGAAGCCCCTCCGGAAGGCCTGAACTCCCTGCATCGCCAGCCCCAGCCCTCGGTCAGCCCTGCCTCCTCTCGGCCTCTCCCTCAGCAGCCCCCAGTGCTCACGTGATGACACCACGCAGGGCAGCAGAGCCATAATGCCCACTGCATCCTGTCCTCAAGGAAAAGGCAGCTCAGTTCAGTGAAAGACTCCGGGTTCTGATACCAGCTCCTTTGCCAACGAGCCAAGACCTTGGCCACTGTCACAGTACTCTCTGGTCTATGCTCACCTAGCTGCCATGGCTTGGGGGCTCTTAACGTGAATCACGGATGGGTGTCAGGAGGTCTGTGAACCCCAAAACGGGATGCAAAATTTTGCTGTGCCATTTTCTAGGGAGAAGAGCCATAGTTGCCACGAGATTTGCACAGGGCTCTTCTGTGATACACAGAAGTGATCAGCCACTGAGAATACCTAAAGAACCTTTTAGCTCTTACAGTCTCTAAGCCGAGGAGAGAAGACACTTAAAGAAATAAACGCAGCATAAAACGTAGACAGTGTTCCTCCACAGAGAAACAAAGTACTGCTAGGTGAAAAGAAAGAACGTCACAGCTGAGAAGAAACCAGGAGGGCTTCAAGGTGGAAGCTCACTATGGAACAGACAGGACTCCTTCACTACAGGGGGCCACAGCTGGACTGGCCTTTAGAGAGCATCAAATCCTAATTCCTGATGTTAAGGGAACAAATGTCCAGAGAGGGGAGGTGACTTACCTAAGGCCACACAGTGAGCTGGGGCTAGAAGCCAGGTCTCCTCATTCTGGTGCTCTCTCTCCCCTTGCAAGTCAAAGCAAGTGTTTCAAACAGGGGAGGTCAGCCAGAGAACGGGGAGAGCAGCCTTGGGCAGACCTTGTGGGAGGTGTTCTGGACTCCCGCTTGAGTGGCTCCAGGATCAGCATGGCCTCTATCACCATGTGTCCTTAACACAGGGCCACCTCCTTCTAGCTAACAGGGAGCACTGCCCCATTCCAGGGACTTATCTCACCCACCAATGCAAGCTAGGGGAAGGGACCAAAGAGCCAGGGGTCTGGCGGACAGTCCCAGACGTGAGTGCACTCGGAGGAAAGATAGGAGGTGTCCTCCCTAACTAACACACACCTTCAAGGCAAGGCAAGGTCGCTGGGGCAGGCTGACCCCTCAGATAAAGCCCTGAGTGTCACCTGCTGACAGGGAACTCCAAAATGCAATTCGTGTTGAAAATGGCCATTTTCAAGCTAGGCAAAAGCAGACTGTGCCCAGTTCCCATGAAGGGGAAGATGCTATAAATACAATCTTAGAGTCTGGGGGTCCAGTGGCCTTTCCTCTTTAAGCTGTCCCAGTATCCTGGAAGGCCTTGGCTGCTATCAGTCACACTCTGATGGATCAGAGGCTGTGTCTTCAAGGGACGCGCTCCTGGCCCCCCTCAGATTGAACCTGGTTCGCCTTTATGCCCTCTTCCTGGAACTTCTCCTGTGATACTTGAAGACACTTGTATGTATTTGCTTCTGTAATGACTTGTTTCCCGTTTCTTCCCCACCCACTGATCTGTTCCCTGCTGAGTCTCTGAGCCCAGCACGGCGCCAAGTGCACGCTCTGTTGAACAGTGGCTGGACGAGTGAAGAAAGGGAGCTCTGTCTAATATTTTACAGCCCCCCACCGAACAGCCATCACTACTCTAAACATTCAGCAGCAGCTCACTGCCATCAAGCGCGCGAGCTGCCTGCGTGTGTCTCTTTCATAGTCTGTGCTTCCCAGCACGGTTCCCTAGTCCGCAACATTTCAACTGAACAAGAAGCTCTTCTGCATGCAAACACGAAAATATAGAAAACAATAGCTAACCCAATCTCCTCGATCTTCAGATGGGAAACTGAGGTACAGGGAAGGAAAATGCTTTTGCTGTGGCCACACAGCCCTTAGCGCTAGAGCCAGAGCTGGAACCCCCAGGCCCCCCGACTCCAGCCCCGCCGTCTATTCACTACATTGAGCTCTCGGCTACTGGGCCGGGGAGAGAGGCCTCCCGCCCGGAACCGGCAGCGACCAGCAGTCAACTTGCCTCCTCCATTTCAATCTTGGACTTGGCCAGGAGGAGCTTTCGGTCAAAGTCACGCTGCTTCTGCTCCCGCTCAGCCTCCAGGTCAGTCACCTGCTTCTGTAGGTCCGCCAGCTTCTGGCGCAGCTCAGTGATCTGGGTTCAAAGGAAGAGAGGGGGAGTGCGTGAGGGAAGGGGTGAACCTCCAAGGTTCAAAGCTCCTGAGAAGGAAGCAGCAGGCGGGAGACCGGGGAGGCCCCGAGAGCACAGCCAGGAACCGGGGACTCAGCCATGAGTCCCCATCACCCCACTCTACCTTCTGCTCGTACTGCTGCTTCATAGACCGGAAATGCTGGTCCCACTGCTTGTTCACCTCGAGCAGCTGTGGGGAGAGACGGGGTAGCAGGAGACAAGCAGTGAAGGCACAGGGAGGGACGACTCGGCACAGCCTGGCTGCCCACGGTGCGCGCGGTGTGTGCGGGAGACCGCCGGCCACGGACGCTCTGCTGCCAACGCTCCCTCCTTGAAGACTCGGCGTTCCCCGAGAAGGAAGCTTTATCCTCTCCAGGGAAGCGAGACTAACACCAAAGGAGCAGCACATAATTTTGGTGTACAGGTACACGACACGTGCAACCTGGGATCGCGCAGGAAAGCTTCCCGCTCCCATTTTCCTTAACCCTGACAACGAATCCTGGAGAAGCACGTGCGTGAGTGTGTGTCGGTACACACGCACCGGCTGGCCGTCTCAGCAACGTGGGTGACAGCAAAATCGAGAGGACTACCGACGTGTAGGAGATGTGTTAAGAAAATTACCCTATAACCTGAAATCGAGGCGCTGTGCAGTTTTTAAGAAAATCAGACCCCTAATACTCTGCGGCATTTCTAAGATGACCCGAATTATTTGCCATACGTGACACAACAGTTCCTCAGGGGAAAAAAACAATCCTACGCCATTAGATACATAAAACAATGGGAAAAGCTATCCGTTTCAGACACATTAACATACAATAAAGAGTACTCAGAAGGGAAGAAATAGAGTGTATGTTTCATACGTTAATAACTACCCTCAAAGATATAGTTAATTTTGAAGGAGAAAAGAAAAACAGTAATCTGCAATCATGCAGTATCGAGGATATAATTTTTTCTGCTTATTTTAAAAAACGGATTACACATTAGTAAGTACCTAATAAAACTTTGGGCCATTGCCAACACGTGGGCATCGCTAGGTGGTGAGATTCTAATTATTTTTCTAATGAGCATCATATTACTTTTGTCATCAGGACAAACACCTTACAGCAATACAAAAAGAAAACCAAAACTGATATACACGTAAGCAAAAGACTGATGGCGGCCTGACTTGCAAATGGGCTGGAGGCCCAGGAAGGGCAGCAAGGCCCAGGAATCCGGAGGAGAAGCTGAGCTGTGTGGGGAGGAGCAGCAAGACAACAGATAGGATTGGGCTTCCACCTCCAGTCTCGAAACAGTGGCCTGGGGTGGGAGATGGAGGAGGCACATGGGCACAGCCTCCATTCTGGAGACTTCCAGCTGGTGAGAAGCAGTGCTACAAGAAGGCATCGGACCCTCTCCTTCTGTAACAGTCCCTCCCTGACCCCGCTGCATGGTGACAGAGGGGCCCTAGGCCCCCCATTCCTGAAGCTGCCACCTGCCTACCTTATCACAGCCTCCTTCCACTATCCAGGGTGTACCAGGGGGGCACTCCTAAACTATCCCCCTGCCAACAATTTCAGGCCAGGCCCCAAATGCCACCTCTTCCGAGTGACCCTTGTAGGCAAGGGAACTGATTAAGAAACAAGAGCCCGGGGGCACCTGGGTGGCACAGCGGTTAAGCGTCTGCCTTCGGCTCACGGCGTGATCCCGGCGTTGTGGGATCGAGCCCCACGTCAGGCTCCTCTGCTGTGAGCCTGCTTCTTCCTCTCCCACTCCCCCTGCTTGCGTTCCCTCTCTCGCTGGCTATCTCTATCTCTGTCAAATAAATAAATAAAATCTTTAAAAAAAAAAAAAAGAAACAAGAGCTCAGGACAAGACAGCAGGTCTCTCCCATGGGCAGATGGCTCCCTGGTCACCATGGCAACTCACCATGGTGATCTGGGACGAGACAGGGGCTGAGGGAGGGCCTTTGTCCTGCCAGGCCCAGGAGGGACGGAGGGCTTTCCCTGACTACCACCAGCCCCGCTAGCTGCCTACCTCAGTGCGCTGCTGTTCCAGCACCTTCACCTTCTTCTCAGTCGCAGCCAAGGCCCCCGCCTCTGGGATCTTCCCTGCTGCCACACAAGCCTGGGGAGAACCACACAAGGACTCAGCAAAGCCTCCAAGAACAGTTCTGTCAGCCACTCAGTGCTCCTCGAAGGCCTTTACTCAGGGACCCAGGCCTCGGTCTCCCGCTTCTCTACTCTGCCCACCGGCCAGGACACTGCTACACATCCCAGCCATGACTAAGGCTGCTTTGGAAAGTCTATCCAGATCATCATTCCTCCTCCCCTGCCCTCCTGCCCTCTGCTCCTCTTCCCATGGCCACTTCTTCCCCGGCTCAGACTCTATCCCTAAGGAACTACCACCGTCCCCCACCCAACATCAACCAAAAATCCTCAGACTTAGAAGGCAAGAGTTATAGATTTTTTAAACATTTTATACAATGTTTACTTAAAAAGTTTTTTAGAAAGATATGGAACACAGATGTGTCTGTGTGATCAGTACGTGTATGCATGCTTCCTAGCTCTGTCCTGCGAGAGAGCTTAGCGCAGTGACACTCCAGTCTCCAGTAGCAGCGAGCACATGTAGTACCCAGATCCTGGTTTCTACATGCTGTTCTCCAACAAGAAGAGACAGAGTTCCTGAGAGAAGTGGTTGACTCCAGGGGCAGGGAAGTATCTTGTGCCAGAAAATAAGAAAGGGCTGGGGTGTCTGGGTGGCTCCGTCGGTTAGGCATCCAACTCTTGGTTTCGGCTCAGGTCATGATCTCGGGGTTGTGAGATCGAGTCCAACGTCGGGCTCTGTGCTGGGTGTGGAGCCTGCTTGAGATTCTCTCCCTCTGCCCCTTCCCCCACCTCTCTAAAATAAATAAATCTTAAAAAAAAAAAAAAAAAAAAAATGCTCAATAATAATATGAAGAAGAAGAAAGGCATGTCTCATGGGCGTAGGAGACAACTTGAAAGAGCTTCCTATGGCCAAAGCTGGAACAATTTGAACAAAAATATAAATCATGGTTGTATTGGATTGTAACCCGAAGAATAAAAAAAAATCCTTGAGTCCATAAGTGGTAGAAAGGAATAGCTGAATAAATAAATAAGTGGGGGGGGGGCGCCTGGGTGGCTCAATCATTAAGCATCCGCCTTTGGCTCAGGGCGTGATCCCAGAGTCCTGGGATTGAGCCCCACCAGGCTCCTCTGCTGGGAGCCTGTTTCTTCCTCTCCCACTCCCCCTGCTTGTGTTCCCTCTCTCGCTGGCTGTCTCTCTCTGTTAAATTAATAAAATCTTTAAAAAATAAATAAATAAATAAATAGATAGATAGATAGATAGATAGATAGATAGATAGATAGGTGGGGGAGAAGGGATGACTCTCCCTTACAGAAGAATTCCAATTACTGAATATAGAAGGAGCGAGGGAAATTCAAAATCTACTATGGTAATGATGACCTCTGCAGGCGAGACCCATCATGGATACTAAAGTTAGTGAGAACTGTAAGGAGAAACAGGACATTTGCACAGACTTAAAGTTTCTCCTCAAAAAGAAGTATTTATTAACTACAAGGGGAGAACTGGTCCCTCTATTGTGGAGAAACTGACACACACCCCCTTAGCCACACAATCAGCGTGGACAGTGATAAGACACACAGATGTCATGTGCCCCTGCCAGGATGCACCAGGAAGCACCCGGCGTCACTCCTGTGGTGTCCTCATCATCCAAGTGCACACCCTTCACCTAATCACAGTTCAACCCTCAGGGACGCGCTACAAAATCACTGGCCTGTAGATCTCCAAAGCGTCAAGCTCCTGAAAGACAAGCCGTGGCTGGGACCGGTCAGGGACTGGAGGAAGCTAAGGAAATGTGCGGTCCCGGACAGGCGGTGCCTGCACAGATAGTGCAGGGGAAGGACACGAGTGAGAAACTGGCGAAATCTGAACAAAGTCTATAGTTTAGATAATAATATTGTTTATTTTCTAGTTTCGATCACTGAACCGCAGTTATGTAACTTGTTAATGGGGTACGGGAATTCTCTGAACTACTTTTGCAACTGTTCCATAAATCTAAAGTTATCTCAAAATAAAGTTTAAAAACAATTTTTTTTTGAACTAGGAAATGTTGGGGCAAAAAAGCAGAAGATTTGGAGGCCAGCAGTGGAGTGCTGGCTCTCACTCCCAGGCCAGCACGAGGCCGAGACCCACACACCTTCTGGACCTTGGTACAGGATCAAAGATGGGCTCCGAAGGCCCCCAACCTCTGGTAGCCTGTGGGCTTGTCAGCATTTGTCCTGGGGTCACTGCCCACATCCTCTCTATCCCCTGCCTTCCTTCACCCTTTGCACTTCCCCAGGCCCTGGGTCGGAGTTGGGGGGAGGTGGGCCATGAGGGCAGAACTCGCGAGGCTCCAGTGCCCCCTGCAGGCTAAGGGCTGTCAGCACACCTCAAAAACCAGGGTGGTAGGTGAGCAGGCAGGGGGAGCCCTCCAGGGGACCTCACCTTTAAGGAAGGCGGGAGATGGGTCTGCCCCTAGAAGCCTGCTACCTCCTTACAGGGCAAGGAGGAAGGGGATGGGGCTCCTGGGGGTTACACCCTTAACCTCCACAAAGAAAAGAAGAGTCAGGCCACCTGGCTGTGGGCACCAAAGCTGCCATTAAAAGTAACAGCTAACGTTCATGGGTTACCACGTGCCCAGCGCTAAACCTACTTTACAGCTATCACGTCACTGCACCCTCCCACCATCCTTTGAGGCCAGTGTTAACCGCTTCCATTTTACAGAAGAAACTGAAGCCACATGGTTGGCTTACGTAACTCATCCAAGGTGGCCGTGCTGGCAAGAGGTGGGGCCAGCACTCAAGCCACATGTGGCTCCAGAGTGCTAAGAAGAGCTGGACCTTCGGGGAGTCGAGCCACACGAGTTGACACCGAAGGGCTGGGGAAAGGGAAGAGGCCTGCCCACAGAATCCACACCCGTGGTGGCTCAGGGAACCCATGGGAGATCAGGGGGCTCCACCAGTCACTTCCGCAAGAGGAAGGCCAAGGCAGGCTCTGTCCGGAGGGGTAAATGGGGGGGAGGGAGGGGCTTCATGCGCCGGAGTTCAGAAGGCCATTTATCAGCATGCTTCTCTGCCACACCACTGGTCTGCTTGCTAGCAGGTGATGCAGGGATCCTGGTGACAGGAAGTCACGTGACCTCTCCACACCTGCCACGGCTGTGTCATGGAGTAATCGCCCCGGCCCTGCCTAGCATACGTGTGGAACAGAGATCCAAATAGGATGACGGATTTGCAAGCCCTGGGTAAGTTCCACATTGCCACATAGTAACAAGGAATTAAGTTATTAAGATAATCGCTGCTATTACATAGGTGTGGGGTTTGTTAAAAACATTGAGTCCTGCTGTGCAGCCATTAAACCCCATTAAAAGGGGAAAACATGTCAGGAAAAAGCTGGGGCTCAGCTCTGCAGGAAGGGGAAAGGCACGGACTGGGCAAGGGAGGAGAGCCAGCCCCTGCGTGGGAACTGGATGTGAGCCACAGCTGGGAGCGGCCGTGTGAAGGAGTGCCAGGCCATGGCAATGTCAGCTAACCCCCTCTTCTCTCCAGGTCAGTGGACGCAGGACACAATCCCAGGAGATTACCAGGGTCCCCTGAGGGGCTTTCTCAACCGAACACCCTAATTCTGCCAGGAATATCTGAGATGTTGAACTGACTTTTGAGATCCACCCATCAGAGACCTTCACAAACGGGAACATGTTTAGGGAATGTGCCCAGACTGAGTGAAGGACTCGACACCACTTTCTATGAGCAGTGGCCGAAGGAACTGGAGCTACTCAGCCTGGAGAGGAGAAGGCCCGTGAGGGCCACCGAGCCGTGGTCATGGCCAGCAGGCCGAGTGTGCATGCCAGGGGATGGGAGGCTGAATGAGGGCTGAGGAGTGGAAGTTCCAGGGGCGTGGACTGTCAGGCTAAGCCAAGGAGACGCCATCTAATGAGAACCTTGTAACAGGGGAGCTGGCTGCAGCAGGAGGTGGTGAGCTCACCGCCACGGGACCCTGGTGACCGAGGATGCCGTGGAAAGAGTCTCTGGGCACGTACCTGCTGCTGTCCGGCCACCCCCTTCTTGCCCGCGCCTTCTATCTTTGGTGCGCCTGGCTGCCCACAGGCATCCTCTTTGCCGCAGCTCCTCAGCAACTTCTTGAGCTCCAGGTTTTCCTCCCTGGGTCAGAGGCAAACAGAGAGGTCACATTGCTGGCCCTGCGTAAAGGAGGCTGGGGTCCTCGGACATTCTACTCATCTGAAGTGTAGCTGCATCCTGGAGAAGAAGGAGGGACCCCAAAACCTGCCCTTGGGGAGAACAAAAGAAGGCATCCCTAGGTCCCTTTGCTGGCAATCTGGGCTCCTCTAGAAGTCTCTGGTCATCAACAGCACGGTTTCCCAATTGTGGGAGGTCTGCATACATGAGATCTCCAGGATGCATCCAAACCTGCATTAAACGGCCCTGATCGAGTTTCCAGGGAGAAAGTTACACCTTTTCCAATCAGCTTCAAACCTCCTGTGTAGAGCATGGAACAGTCTCAGCTGAGGCTAACAGGTCTGGAGCTCTCCTCCAGGACGTGCTGGTCTGCCTTGTTCACAGGGAGAGGGCAGGCTTCAGGCTCAGAGCGCCCTGTGGGCCACGGCACTTTGCCAGAACTTAGTAACACCCCTCCATGTTCACTGTATTTATTTTTGGGGCTGTCTTCTATTGATTGCAGGTAATGCTGTTTTCTATTAACTCCAAGTTTTATTTATTCTGTTAACTGCATGTTTTCTTTATCATAATTTTAAGTAAAAACATGATTCAAAGCAAATTCTTAAACCAACAAGGTAGGTGACATAGGACATAATAAAAAGTGTTGATGTGGGTTCAGGCATGACTGAACTAGGGAAAATATTTATGTTGTATTTGCCAGCTAAGTTTCCATGTCATAATAGAAAAATGGAGAAGTCAAGTGGCTTTCCAAAGGTCACACAGCAGGGACTTGCGCTCTTGCCTTCTAGCCATGAGTCTTTCCTCCAGCCTGGGGTCTCAGATCCATGAATGGAGTCGGTATGGCTCTGAAACTCCCAACTGTTTGGCCCTCTGGAAATAATAAATATATGCTGACTCCAAATGGCACAGTGACTCCGTAGTTACACGCCGCACTCTCTGGGCCTCAGTCTCCCCCTCAGCACAGTGCGGGGTCTGACCTGCATAATCTCGAAGGGCCCTTCAAACTCTGACAGTCAAGAGAGTGTTTCTCAAGTATGATCCTGGGTCTACCTACAGCGTAATCACAGAGGTCTTTGGGAAAATGCCTAAGCCTGCCTCACACCCACTGAATCAGGATCTCAGCGAGGAGGGAGGGGTGGGAGTGTGAACGTGTAATGCCTTCCCTGACCCTCAGTGATCCTGGGGGGTCAGAGAGAGCCAGGAGGCAAATGAGGGAGCCCTGACTGTTAGCAGGAAAACAGCGGGACACGATGGTGACCAGCAGAGGGCAGCAAAGCCCTGAGCCCTCGCCCGCGGCTGTTAACAGGCTAAGGGAGCAAGTTCCCAAGGAAGGGGTGCAATTTGTACAGACCTTCTTCTGAGGCTCTTAAGACACTCTAGAATGATATTAAAAGGGCCAGAGAAGGTACCCAAAGAGAAGGACCAAGGGACCTGACATCCACAGCCTCAGAGCCCTCAGTCCTCCGCCCAGAAAACGGTGCCAGGCACTACCCCTCTCCTCCTGCCCGTCTGACTCCTGGCTCCTGAGGAGCTTGGACTTACCGCAGCCTCTCAGCAGCCTGATCCCGCTGTTCCAGGCCCTTGTCCAGCTTGGACTTCAGGGCCTCATTCTCCTTCCGAAGCTGCTCACACAGGGTCTGCAAGGCAGAGAGGCAGACGGGGGACAAGGTGAGGGAAGGGGTGCATCCCAAATGCAGTTTGATGATGGAGGACAGGGGAGGGGCCACAGCCACACCAGGTCCCAACACATTATCCTCTTTGCATGGCTTCAGACAGTCCCTCTCAGGACAGCTGGGAACCCAGGTGCTGGGCCCATGCAGGCTCCTCTATGCATCCTCTCCCTCAGAGCCAGCCATGAGGATGCCTGACCAAGAATCAGCCACAGGGCCTTCTGGTCTAGCTAGGCAGAGGGCTCTGCCCCTCCTCCTCTTCCACTGCTGTCCCCACAGCATAGAACACTCTTCCTCACCAGGCCTCCCCCAGCTGACTTCTACTCCTGCTTCAGGTCTCAGCCTAAATATCGCTTTGCCGGAGAAGTCCTCCCCGATTCCCCTGCCTTGGGTGAGTGAGGCCACTGCATTATCCTCGCTCACAGCCCCTGCTCTCACCCTGTTTAGGACTTGTGACGAGTACAGTTGAAGAACCACCAGTCTGTGAGCGCCTGGAGGCCCAGGATCCCCTCCCCACTCTCCCAGCTCCGGACCTAGCACAGCCAACACTTAACTCTGCTGAAGGCTGGCCCAACCGCGTGACTGAGCGGCGCAGTGAAGGAAAGAACGAGTGAGGAGCGAAGTCCTAGCGGGCCTGTGAGCTAGTCAATCTGGATACTGTCAGAGGCTTCGGTGTGGTCAGACGACAAGGCAGGGCATTCAGTCAAGACCTCAGCAAGTTCTCAGGTGCGGCCCGGGCTTGCCTCACTTCTGAGACACAGTTCCCTCCTCTCCGCATGGGGACAACGGTTCCTCTCTGCCTCCTTTACAAACAAGACCCTGTGGCCTGCCAGTCCCCTGATGCTATCTGAGGGCTCCTGCTGGGAGTGCAGCGAGGTGGGGAGGGGGGCATGGAAGATGGGACGGCCAGGCCCAGGGCCTCACGGAGAGAGAGGGCAGGGGGTGCCACCAAGGAATGTGATGCACGTGTCGCTACGAAGTTAATCTTCCGACAAATACTTGGTGAGCACGTGTCACGTCCACGGCCAGATGCTCTTCCACTCGCTGCCTCGTGAGAGCCTCACGGCTTCCCCAAAGCTGCTGAACTCATCTCTGTTTTAAAAGCGGGCCAGTGCAGGTGATGTGATTTGCATGAGGTTGCACAGCTGCTAAGTATCACCACTGGGATTACAGTCCATGTGGCAGACCTAAACTGGGGTGTCCCCCCCCCCCGCCACACCACAGGCGCAGAGAGGGGAGGGCAGGCCTGTAGCTGGGCTGGCGCACAGCTGCTGGTAATCACCGCCTCCACCTGCTCCCTTCCGTTTCCAAGTCCCGGGCTCTGCGAGATCACCTGACTACCCCTGGCCCACGAGAGTGAGCAGCAGCGACACGGGTTCACTTCTGGGCTGGCCCAGGCACAATTCTCTGGTCACTCTCCCCTATGGCTGCCTCACACCCAAAGGGTGTGAGACGCCGGGGCGTCTGTGGGCCTGGGCCGCTCAGTGACTGAGGAGCGGAAATAAGCCCCTGCCACACGGAATCTGAGGGAAAACCGTACGGTCGCCAGGGAGATTTCAGAGTTATCTGCTTCCACAGCAAAACCTAGCCCTTTCTGACTAACAGAGGGGAGACCCGGGAAGGCTGTGTGGAGGAGACAGCCTGGAAATGGAGGCTGGTGGGACACGAGGGATCCAAGGCCGAGAGGACGGAAAACTACCGTGACTGGTCCGGTGTCTAGCAGAGGCCTTGCGCCATACCTGCCTTTGACAGTGTTTGTTGAGCGAACCAAGAAACAAATCAATGAATCAATGAGGAGGAACCGGATTAATGTGCCTCCACCCACAGGCCAGGCAAATACCCAGGATGCCATGGCCCTGGGCGGGAACAGAATGTCCTGCTCCCGGTCACTAAGGGAAGGCTGGGACGAGGACTCGTGCGCTGACTATCTGCCAGTCCAGAGGGCTGTTTCCTCCGAGTCTCTGGGCAAATGCCCCGGGCACAAAACAGCCGATGGAGGGAGGAGGTCACCAAGGTCATCACCTTCCATTAAAGGGGCCAAGAGAGCTTACCTGTGAGGTCATTTGATCAATTCATTCAAAATCACTCACTCAAAAATGTGCACAAAACACCTGCTAAGTGCTGGACGCTGGGATCCAGTGGTGAGGATGACAGGTAAGGCACCTGTCCCGCCTTGTGAGGCTTATATTCTAGCAGGGGGCGCGGGGGGAAAAAATCACAGAGTAGATAAACCACCCGATAAGATAAAATTATTACAAACTATGCTAAGAGCCAAGAAGGCAACGCACACAGGAGCTTGCTACACAAAAAATACTAGAGGTAGGCAGGACTGTCTTTTACGAGGCCTGGCGTCAATTTCAAAGCCAGACCACTGACACTCAAAGTGATCTCACCGCACGCAGTGCACCATCTTCAGCTCCCCGGAGCTCGGCTTAGACACCTCTAAGCCTCTGTGATAGCAGAAAAACGTCTCCCTCAGCCTGCCCCCCCCCCCGACCCTCACAGGGTGCTCCAGTCGCTCCCCTCCACGCACACCTCCCTCACAGTGGGATGGAAGTCCTGCGTTCTCCCTGGGGTCCTCTGCCCCGCACCTCTTTCCTCATGTCTGTCTCCAGCCCGGACGCCCCTCCTGCTCTTGTCAGTCCAGCCCTTCCCAAGGTCACACACAGCAGACTCCCCCGCCACCTCCCCCATCAACAGGACCATCTTGAATGTCTGCTGACACGAATGAGACCACAGATCAGTGACAGGACGGTAACTGGCCCAGAGGGAGGAAGAAGACTTCAAGTTATGCCTTGTCACTAAGGTGACAGGCACTCGGGTCCTCTTAGAACCTCAGCTTCGCCATCTGGGAATCCTTCCCTACCCAAGGCCCTTGAGGCTAAGATCCCCTGAGTGCGGATGACCGATCCCCACGAAACCCTAACAGTGACCAACTTGCTATGTTTGAGGCCTCCCTGGGTGCTTTATTAACACAGCAATCCCATGAGGGAGGCATTCCCGACTCCATGTTACTGAGAGGGACGGTGCAGGACAGAGAGGATAAGTGACCTGTCCATTATCATACAGGGGAAAAAAAAAGTCACTACTAGAACCGAGGACCATTCTATTCTAGTCCAAGGCCTGGCCTGGCCTAGGAAGGAATCTGACTTCACTCCCATGGTGCAGGGAGGGTTGAGAGGGAGGTGAGGATGAGGCTTTGAGCATGGGATTTAGCACATGACAGACTGCGGTCTGAATCCCAACTCTTCCAACTCCGAGAGGCAGAGCTGCTGCCGACCTGCCCACATCCACGCCCCGGTGGTATCCCCAACCATGAGATTTGCATCGCCCACCCACATGTTCCAATTTCCTTCCTCTTCCTCGTGCCTTCCCACGACTTTCTTACCTTGCTCCCCACCCTGAATTAGGTAAGCCCGGAGTCAGTCCCCAACATCACCCGCCAAGGTGCCTGTGGTACCCCTGGTTCCCAGGAAGAGCAGGGGGAGGCGGGGGCAGGGAGCCCACTTGCCATCCTGGCCCTCCTCCCAGCCGCTCTCACCTGCAGGATGGAGGTGCGCTGCTCATTCTTGTGCACTTTGGAGGCCAGCCGGTTGAACTCGAGGGCCATGCGGCCCAGGTGCGTGAAGAGCTGGCTGCGGTCCGGCTCCTCGGCGCACACGCTCAGCGTGGTCTCTAGCCGCTGCAGGTGCAGCATCAGATTGCTGTCCTCATGGGGAAGGGGGCCCAAGGCCTGGCGGGAAGGAAGGGCACACGGACCACTCGTCACCGGCCATTCTCCCTCGGCTTCCCCATGCTGCATGACTCAGTTTCCCCTCTGAGCCCCGCTCAGCCCAGGGAAATTCTCTAGTTACACAGGTTCCCTGTGTGGGGCTGACTCATGGGGCAGGACCTGGGACTCCCAGGCTGCAGGCTGGCTTAATAGCAGCAGGGCCACCTTCCTCCCACACCCTGGGCCTCCCTGAGCGCCTGTGGGTAAACCACTCGTCCACCAGGCCCCCGAATCCTCCTCTACTGAATGTACACACACTCCTCCCTTCCTCTCTACCTCACGGGGTTCCTACAAGGGTGAGCTGCCATGTGAAAGCTGCAAGCCCAGGAGAGGGGGTCACTCTATCGAACACTGAGTCACTGGTTCAGGGACTTCTGACCCGGGAGCCATGCACAGACCAAAGCTGCCTGACTTTATGTCTACAGGTGTATCTTCTGGAAAACGGTCCAAGCATTCATCGACTCCTCAGAGAACCCAAGAGTCAAAACAGAGGGTTCAGAGAGTCCCAGTCTAGAAGAGTATGTAAGAAATGAAGCAAACTGGGGGCAATATAGTCCCATCTCAATAATCAATCAGTCTATCTTTAGCCACCTCTCCTCTGTCTAGAACATTTGTACAAAAGACAATGGTGCCTTAGTTATGCCAACACCATGCCCAAGGATCCTCACTGGCACCTTATAGCTCACCGCATTGTGCCCGGCTTCCCTGCAGGGTATCTGAGTCCCCACCATCCCCCTGCCCGAGCCTCCACGCACCAGGCCTCGTGCCTCCTCAGTCTTCATTCCTGAAGTATCCCCTCTGCCCACCCTTCCCAGCCCTGCCCACATTTCAGCTCCTCTAGCAGCCTCCCCTAAACATTTATGGAAGTCACAGATGTCAACGCCATGGGAAGCCTCAGGGCTCAGGCTGAGAAACCATAGTACGGGCAGAAGGAACTTGCCCGAAGTCGCCAAGTGAGTCAGTGGCAGAGCCAGGACTGGAACGTAGGCTTCTGACTCGTGATCCAGTGCCCTGCCACACTGAGCAACCTTGTCTCTGCACTCTGCGGCCTGGAAATGCCCTACAGCCACAACGGGGCGTTCAGCAAACGCTTACATAATATTGTTAGCACCTGATCCTAATAGGAGAGCTGCTTCTTCAATTCTGCATTCATTCCCCCACTGCCTCTTCCCACAAAGGGCCTGAGGTGGTGAATGCTGCTCTATTTAAGGCTCAGGAACTGCTTCATCCCTATGATTTCTCCCACCAGCCTGCAAGCTCCCAGGGGGCAGGGAGGCAGCCCAGGCACACGGTGGGTTTAAGGAGGAACTTATTAACAAGACAGAACTACTGGTCCAAGGTCATAGAGTGAAATACTCTCTGAGCAGGGGCGGCGTCTCTTCTTTTTTTTTTTTAAGATTTTATTTATTTATTTGAGAGAGAGAGAGAGAGCCAGCGAAAAAGGGAACACAAGCAGGGGGAGTGGGAGAGGAAGAAGCAGGCTCCAGTGGAGGAGCCCGATGCGGGGCTCGATCCCAGAACACTGGGATCACACCCTGAGCCGAAGGCAGACGCTTAACGACTGCACCACCCAGGCACCCCAGTGTCTCTCCTCCTTGACCAGCATCTCAGAGCCTTCGAGGAGAGAGCAGAACCTTTCTGATGCTCGGACCTGCCCGAGAGGGTTGAGGAGCTAGTGTAAGCCAGATGACCCCTTGATGGGGACGTTGCACTGGGGGACTGACAGATACAACATGCCACCAGTGAACTAAGGAGCGACATCTGTCCCCCAGTCCTTAGTAGGAGGAGGAAATAGAGACCACGGGGAAGAGTCAGGCCACTTACTGCCTCATAACCACCAAAAAATCTCACCAAAATATCTCAAAGTAGACACGGAGGGAGAAGGAGAAGAGGACGGGACTTAAAGACTTTTGAAGAATGTTCTAGACTTTTTGCAATGGTTCTCCACTAGGTCTGCCATTTTAAGAGAGCAGAGGAGGACACAGTGGGAATAAAGGCAGCAAGTAGGGTAAGGTACGGAATGAGAATGCTGGGTAGACACCCCAAGAGCTGGAGGAGTGTGTAGGTGACAGTGTGTGTGTCTGTGTGTGTGTGTGTGTACACCCCAAAGGGGAGCCCGGGAGGAACAGAGAGCCTGCATAAAAGGGTAGATCACCTGCCTCAAGCTGTTCTGGGCTTCTCTGGCCCTTTCTACTCCACCCCGGCTAGGAGCCCACAGGCCCGAAAGCTGAGTCATAGTGTGTAGGTGCCCAGCACAAGGCCGAGACCAGCAGGGCTGGCAGCGTGCCCAGGCTTTCTCAATGGCTGCGTGCCTGTATGGCCCCAGTCGGGGAAGTCACCAGCCAGGGATTTGCATATGTGAGCGAGAAGCACCCCTTGCTCCGGCCCCTCGTGTATCCCCCAAGTGACTCCAGAGTGCCCAAGGGATCTGAGCGGATCCTGTGCCTCTCCACCAGGGCCAGGTGACTGAAACAGAGAGGAGACGTGGGATTAGGTAGGTACCCGCCATCCACTCACTGTTGTGCTTCTGGCGTGGCCGCTGCTCGCTGGGGGAGAAGTCTGCTCCTCGGCGGGGACCACTTCAAATTCAGAGGAGGTGCCCTGTACAGAAAGGGAGTTAGGGACTGCCTGAGAGAAAAACACCTCGCCCCTCCTCTGGAGTCTCGTGACAGAGCCGCGATTCACCCGGGCAGCCCCTCTGCACAGAGGCTGAGCTCACAGGGCAATTCCATATCACTTCCTGTGAGACCACAGAGCAGGATTCCCAGCGGGTCTGCCCGCACCCCACTGCGTGATCTGAGATCACTTTCCCCTCCTTGGCCAGTTTCCTCATCTGTAAAACAGGGATGTCCGACCAGTAACCTTGAACTGTAGCACTTTAGACCTTGCGCTTTTAAAATGTTTTCACAGATTCCGTTATTTCTCAAAGCAACCTCCAGAGAGGTCAGAGGGTTATATCCCCTTTGGACAGATGAGAAAACTGAGGGTATGTCATTAGTTCATGCAAAAGCAGGCAACACAGACAGCAGCTAGTATGGCCACCACCAAGGCAGTCCCGTGCCAGCCTTGCCAAGCCAGTTCCAGAGATCCCAGGGGAGTGGACTGATCTGCAATAAGTCCCGAGGATACGTCAACAAATTTGGAGAGATTTTCAGGATTCACCCAAATGCAGGGTGGCCGAGGACTTCCAAACTATTCACACCTCTCAGCCGTACCAAGTAGAATGTACTGGTTGTGTAACCAACGGATAGGCCAGTGGTTCCTCTCAACCAGGACGCTGGCTCTGGGACTGCTATTAAATCTGGTCTCCAAGGACTATTCCAGCCTTCCCTCGTCCCAGGAATATGGGCAGACACGTGGAAGGATCTCTGCACTCAGCTTTAGCTGAGCCTCATGGCCACCAAGAACCCTGCTCTGGATCTCGGCCCTGCCTGGAAAGCCTCCCTTTCACCTCCATTTCCCCAATGATCTGTGCGACCTTGCAACAAAAAGCTTTTCCCTCTCTAGATCTCGTTGGTAGGAGGAAGACCCTACACAGTACGACCACTAGGGTCCCTTCCAGTCCTAGGATACCAAGAAACTTCTCGTGGCAAATCTGGAGAAGACACTTTCTGAGGCCTCTTGGAGAATGTGAGTTCCAGGTTACATCTATCCCAGCACTGTGCACGGTCAACACACGCTAGGCATTATGCAACTCAGTAGACGGGAGGCATGCCCTGTGCATCCCAGGGTCTTCCTGGTAAGTGTTAACTATGACCTTCATTTGAAAACAGGGAAACCGAGGCCCCAGGGAAACAGAGATCAACTTGCCCAGTATCACCTAGCAAGTCAAAGCCCAAGTGTTTTGACCTCAACCCTCTCTCTCCAAGTTCTCGTATCTGCCAACGGGTCCTTGAGGTCCAGGCAACTTTCAGCCATGACTCCAAATGTAACTTACGCTGGATGGAGGTTTTTGGACCGGCCCCGGTTTGTCGCTGGGGTGTGCAAGGTCAGTGGGCGGTGCTGGGCCACCTGCATCCTTTCCTGGGGAATTGAGAACACATGGATAAGCAGCAGGAAAAGGGGGAAAGCCCAAATACCACGCCCTTGAGGACAGCCTGGGCCAGGAGTTCTCAGCATTCCCTATACGAGTCTGGGAAAATGGGAGGTGGTCCCATCAGGGCTAGTAGCCTAGGGAAATGACTGGAATGATGGGGACAGAACCTGGACAGAGAGACCATCTCCTTTGGACTTGCTGGGAAAATCCCAAGGTGGTCTCTGCTCCTGGCTACCCTGGGCCTGCCTCAGTGATGACAAGGGGGACACTTTATGATTGACAAAGTATTTTTATATTTATCCTCTCAGCCAATTCTTGGGACAGCTCTGTATGTCCATTTTCGAGTAAGGAAACAGGAGACAGGGAAAGGTCACCAACCGGCCCACAGTCACACAGCCAGCCCTGGCAAAATCAGGACGCAGTCTCGGCTCTCCCTCTGACCTCCTAAAGCTGCTGGAGAGTGGCTGCACATCTCACTTGGGGGGTGGGCCCAGCGCCAAGCTGGGACTGCGAAATCACTGCTGAGCGGACGAGTGGAGGCTGGACGTCCCCACTGACCACAGCGCAGTGGACTCTGGGCTCATCACTTTCCTCCATGTGTCCATTCAGCAAATGTAACCACCAGCCAGTGGAAGACTGGCACACGGGCCTGGGCAAAGGCTGGAGGCGGGCTGCAGCAGAAGGCACCTGAGCCTCATGTGTGGGGACCTTTGCTTCCCTTGTCCCCAACCTTGCCCTGTACTCGGCGACACACTGAGGACTGCAGGGTGACTCCACTTAGGACTGCAAGCCTTCCTCATAGTCAATGCTTTCCTTTAAGAGATAGCATGTGTACCTTACACCTGAAATACACTGCAGCAGGCTAAAAGGAAATCCAGATTCTTCCATAGGCTTCAGCATCCCCCGTGGTAGAATGGAAAAAGTGGGGCCAGCCCAGAGAGCTTCGGACCCATGTGCCCACTCTGAGTGACTCGAAGTAGCTGCCTGGACCTCTACGCCTGGCACACAGCAGCTGTTCATTAAAGGTCTGCTGAACACATATGTTGCTACAGATCCCGAGGCCATGTGCTGGGTGCAGGGGACTGGGAGCCATCACTAGTGTCTGCCAGGGCCTCAGCAGTGCTGAGTCACCAGCCACTTTTGGACAGAATTATTTTGAGGTCCCTTCCACGTCTGACCTTCTGAGGACGCTGTAGACAAAAGCGGACTAGGAGGAGGGTCTGTGGCCTCAGGATCAATGGAGGAGATGTGGGTTTCCAAATTAGAAGGGAGACCACTGTTCAGGATCTAGAGGAGTCTGGGGAAAGGCGGAGGTCCACCTGGACCCCCCTCCTACCTGTGAGCTCAGCCAGGTGGTCGAAGGAGGCCAAAGAGGGAGACGGTGGTGGGAGCAGCTCGCTGTCCTTGACCAGCTCCTCTGCCTTCTGCCGCAGTCTCGATGCTTCCATCTGGGACTCTTCCAAAAGCTCCCCTGGGGAGACGACGGGGAGCAAAGGAGTGACTCAGCTTAGTACACCTGTTCTCCCAGCCCCATACCCCTAAGCCTGCTTCTGTGTGACTCCTGATGCTGGAGGCCCTGGGCTATGCCCCCACCATCACCCTGTGGGCTGAGCATCACACATACCATTCCAGCCCCCAAGCAGAGACGGGCCAGGTAAAGAAGGGGCCCCGCAATCAGGGAAAACAGGGTACAGGGGAGCCAAGAACAAACTCCTGGCCTCCAGGCACTGTCCTCCTGCCCCACTCCTGCCATAACTGGCCAGGGACTCTACAGAAAGCCAGGGGCTCTCTGAGACCAGCCATCATGGCCCCTGGGGGCTACCCACAGCTTACACCCCCCAGTCAGGGGCTGCCTGAAGGGAGGAGACCTTTGGTAATACCACCAACCCTCTGGGCCTCAGTTTTCCTTCTACAAGTGGAGAATGGGAAACTCCACTCCCCCTTCCCTAATCTGCCATTCCAAGCAGACATCTGCCAAGCAAGGAGTAAGCAGTTGGAAAATCAGGGACCTATGCTCACCGCCAAAACCTAAGGCCAGAGAAGGTGGCAGCAAAGCAAAGGGAGAGTTTTAGGGGTGTGGAGAGCAAACAGACTCTTCTGGACAGGGTATCAGTGAATCCTTCATACAGAGGAAGCGATGGCATCTGGGTCGGTTCAGTTATGGGGAGGTAAGCGGGCCTGCTCCAGGCAACGGGGACAGCTCGAGCAAAAGCCAGGACAAGAGAAATCAAGGACCTATTCCCACTTTGCTTCAAGCCAAGCTCAGCTCCCTGCTCCAACACTTGGGGACCATGCCCTTGTGGCCCTGGTGAGGCCTGCTCTCCCATTTCTGGTGCTCCCAGAAGACGAGGCCATTCTGTTGCCATGTGCACAAATTGGACCTTCCAGCTCCTCCTCCCTCCCCCACCCCACGGCTCCCTCTAGGACCCTCGGGTATTCTGAGTCCTGCCATCATGATGCTGGGGTGCTGGGGAATCGGGGCCGGGGATGCTGGCCTCATGCTACGGAAGTGCACAAAGACAGAGCTGGGAGGCAGGAGCCAGCGCGGGGCCAGGAGGGGCAGAGGGATGACTTGGGTGGAGGCATGTGCCAGCTGGCACGGCAGGCTGCGGGGAGGAGGCTTGCAGGGAGAACGCAGGCTCTGTGTTACCTAACATCTTTATCCCTTGCATTTTTTCCTTCAGTCGGGAATTCTCCTCCACTAGGCGCTCAAAAGCTGCGGAAGCCTCTCCCAGAGGCACGCCGCCCCCAGGGTCGTAGATCCGGTATGGTCCTCTCCCTTCCATGAGGGTGGCTCAACCCCTGCCGTGGCGCCCACCTGGCTGTAAGGACAACAGCAGTACATGAGGGGGCTGGCCAGGCCATTGATGCGTCCTAGTCCATCAACGCCCCCGGAAGGCGGTCCCCATCACCCGGGAGAGAATACAGCGCTTGAGGCTGGTCTGGCCACAGGACAGCAGAGCAGCATGGTCACCTCCTTTGAGCTGGACGCTATGTCTCTATTAAGAGACAAGCCCAGACTGGCATCAGTCTCTTAAGCGGCCTCACGGCACTGCTGGCCTCACTTGGAACAGCAATCCACTTGAGGTACCAGTGCGGTACAAGAAAGAGCAAGGGACTTGGGAGTCAAACAGCCTGAGTTCACATCCTGTCAGTGGGCTCCAGAAGGACAGGGACTCTGCCTCGCTGTGGCCCCAGCGCCCAGCTTGGAACAGCTATAAAGTGAGTGCCCAGTGAGCACTTAGTGAATGAATCAACGGTCTTGCCATTAACTCACCGCGGGATCGCGGGCAGTCCCTTCCCCACACTGAGGGGAAATGAAAGTCTTACACTAAATCAGTGATCTTCAGAGTAAGACGCCTGGGCCCTAAGGGATAAGCAAGTCAATCCAATCCCAAGCTTCATTTATAGGTACGTTCTCTTCTCTAAAAGAAAGAAGAAGAAGAAAAAACCCTGACTAATATTTAATATACTAATTGACACTGTCACCCTTGTCCTTCAGTCCCGTATCACGTACGGTCTGTCCCTTCCAGTTCTAACGAACAGATGAATTTTCCATCCAACCACTATCTACTCATGCAGCCAGGGTTTTGCACCCATCTGTTCAATTTCGTCTGCTTTATTTCATTTGACAGCGCTGTGCAAAGTGATTTCAGAATCTCAGTTCTGTAACTTAGTATAGAAACGTCCTTCATCCATTCATTCACTCAGCAGGCATTTACTGGGCATCTACTCTGTGCTAGGTACCAGGCTGGGTGCTGAGAAATGATCAGCTAATAAGACAGACAAAAAGCCCTCATGGGGCTCACATTCTAGTGGCCAAGATAGACAGATGACAGAAAGGTAGATAAACATGGTATTAGGGGTGATGAAAACATCTCTGGACAAAAGTCAAGCAGGGAAGCATGAGGTAGGGACTTTAATTTTAAGTGGAGCTGTCAGGAAAGACCTCGCAGAGAAGGAGGCATTTTAGCAAAGACCCAAAGGGGCTGAGGGAACTAGCCACCTGAGGAAAGAATATTTTTGGCAGAGAGAAGAGTTAAGTGCAAAGGCCTGGAGGCTGAAAAATTGATCCAGTTTCCAGCCAGGCAAAGAGCTAGCTGACAGGAAAGAGCTCCCAAAGGGCTCCACCGGGGGCCTCAGAAGGATTTGGGCCCCAAACCCACCCTTTCAAGATCACCACCCCCAGGGCAAAAAAATGTTTCAGTCAGGAATCCTCAAAGGCCCTTTGAGCACCCACACAGTGCTCACTGAAAGAAAAGAGTGAACGAGGATTAATAATGACAGCCCTATTCATTAATCAGTACTAATCATGACAGCCCCACTCGCCAGGCACCATACTCATGGCTCCGGGGACATTATCTCCGTTAAGCCCTTCAACAACCCTAGGAGACAAACTGCATTATCCTCATTGTGTGAGGGAGGCTCCACGAGGTGAAGTAACACCGCCAGGATTACCTGGCCGGCACTCAGCACTCTCAGTCAAGATGCAAATCCAGTTCTGCCTAAGCAAGTGAGTTAAATTAACCCCCTGCTACACTGGCCCCACACCCCCAACAGGACTCAGGCCCAAGGGGCGAGAGCGAGTCCCAGCCTGTGGGGTAACACCTGCCCAGCCATCAGGTGCCTTCTGGGCATCTCCCCCACCTTGCGGCACAAGAAATAACAAAGATTTTGCCCCGACGGTCCATATTACCACAGAATGACGTGGGCCAGAAAGAAACACAGAGTTCTGGTGAGTGAGACCCGTCCCCCAAAGACCGAGAAGCAAAAGATGAACACACACTTCGAGAGGCACCCACGCCCAGCTGGGCCCCACAGAAGCAAAGGACAGCTGCCCACACGCCCAACACAAAAGTCATCACTTAGTTTAGGGGGGACTTGTTTTCAACTTGAAAAGGTCAAAGTTACACAGCAGAGCAGTTCAAGCATCGAAGTTCACTACAGTATGAGACAGTAAGGATAAAGCACTCAGCACGATGACTGCATATGGCAAGGTGCTCCAAATGTTGGTAGACGTGGGGGGCGGGGAGGCCTTCCTTTGGGCTCCCCACTCCTCACGCACCTCTCCAGCAAAACTTACTGCCCAGGGTGCAGTGTATGTGACCGGCATAAGCACTTGCGCATTTGACTGAGAAGGTCCTAGAAGGCGGGGAGCGTGCTCTGCTCATCTGTCGCCAGCATAGGTCTGGCGTTTGGAAGGTGAGCCATGACTGAGAACTGAACGGAGTTCCCAAATAGGGAGACAGAGGGCTGGAAGAGGCTTGCAGCTGCTTTTGGTGATAAGTGGACCCACGTGTCCTGGGTCCTGCTCACCTCTCTACACTCGCCCTGAACAGAACTCACAGCTGACATTACGTGATGGTGTGGGTATGTTTTTCACTCTACAGCTGGCTTGCCCAGTAGACCAGGAGCTCCCTAAGAGCAGGGCCAAGTCTACCTTGTCCGCCAGTGTATCTTCAGAGTGGCCCGGAACACAGCTTCCGTAAGCCTCTAATCAGAGAGACTGAAGGACCAAAGGAGCCTGTGACCTGCCTCTGCCTCCTGAGAGGCCATGTGAAAGCATTCCGAGAGCCTGACTATGACCCACCAACCAGTGATACTCTGGACACCCATATACTTCTGGAACCAGGGCCAGCACAACAGACACATGGCCAAGCGACAGAGCAGAATGTGGGGTACAGGAACTGAAACCCCAGCTCCACGTCCTCCAAACCGTGTGATGCTCAGGTTCTCCCTCAGCATTGGGGAGCTGACATGGAAGGGGGTTCAGCAAAGCCAAGGAAGGAGCAAAGAGGGCTACTCCCCCTGATTCCGGCCTTGTAGGCAGAGCGGGGGCAAGGCAAGAGAACAGGGTGGCAGGCAGTAGGCCAACAGAACCCACACAAAGCAGCCCGATGTGAGAAAACCCTCTCTGGAGCTCAGGGGAGCCACCCAGGGGAGGGCCTGGACTTCTGGAGGGAAGAAACACAAAAAGAGAAATGGGGAATTTCCACGTCCTGCTGACCTCATGCCCAGATGGTCAGCGGCAGTTCCAGGATGACTGCCGGGCAGACAGGAACTCTCCTCCTGTCAGTGTAGTTTCTAGAATGTTTCCTGAAAAGGGGAATCATTCCCAGGATGACAGAGCTGGAAGGGAATCTCCAAGGGCAACAGGATGACCCATTAGCAGGCATCCAGGGGCCCTCTGAGGGAGGGGCTGCACTGCTCTCCTGCCTCCTAGGTGGACAGCTCGTCTCGGCTCGTCACAGACGGCAGAGTGTGTTTGGAGGGGAAGGAGGTGCGGACCCCAGGCCCTGCGCAGGGCAGTACCAGAGGTCGGTGCCCAGGCAACCAGGGCATCAGCTCAACTGACTCTCCCCCACGGTGTGAGGACAATGAGTCAGGACCCAGACCTGAAGACCAAGCCACCCAACATGTCAGGATGGAGTGGGACCAGAAGGTCCTTGGTCTCTCTCCAGTCTGCCCACTGCCCTCGCCCTCCATTTCCGCTCCTGCACTAAGATCTTACTGCAAAGCAGAGACCCCACCCCATGTTCTCATAGGACCTGGCCAGAATCCGTGGCCAGCTGGGCCTGGAGCCAGCAGCTACGGATCGGCAGCTAACCCCCCCACAGCGGGACCCCAAGCCACCTTCGGAACCTAGAAACAGCCCGTAATAAGGAGCAACCACACAGACCTCCTTCCTAGATGAGAGCTCAGCTGACAGGTGGCCAGAGTGGGGACCTGCTGGAACCAGAAAGGCGCAGTTTGGGGAAGAAAGGGGCCCAGACAGACAGGAGGCCAGGCGGTGACCACAGAGCATGAGGATGGAAATGATACTGCTAAACCTGAAGGAGCCACCAGCCCTAGAGAGGAGGAGGTGGTGTGACAAAGTGAGAGGAGGGCAGCTGAGGAGGTGGGAGGCAGGCAGGGGCGTGAGCCCGAGTCACAACCTCATCTGAGAAGAAAAGATTTGAAAGAGGCTGGAGCTGGAATTGAACCTCTATTCCCGCTCCTGCACTGAAGAGCTTTGGCCCATCGGATACTGTCTCGTGATCAGCCACGTGCTGGGGCCAGGAGGGGGTCTCCCAGGCCCTCCAAAGGAGAGGAGTTTACATAGCCTGTAACATCTACAAAATACCCAGTATCCTCCCAAGCTTTGTTTTTTCCAACTGATTGACATAACAGTCTTGGGAAGAAGGCAGAGCTATGTCTGTCTGACAGACGAGGACACTGAGGCCCACTTGGGAACGTTAGTGAGCTCAAACTAAGGCCACTGGGCACTGGCTGCACGCTGGGGGAAATGAAGTTCTCCTCGCTCCAGAGGGAAAAGTCTGAGCAGATCTCTGGTACCGGAAGTCAGGAGGTCCCAGGAGGTCCCAGGAGGTAGCAAACGGCCACCTCCCCAGGCAGAGGCAGGGGCTGCTGGGGATGCCAGTGGGAAGGGTTAACAGAGGGCTGAAGGGAAGCAGTCTCTGGGAAAGAAGGCCCAGGTCAGAAAGTCAGAAGGTGCTGGCATCTACTCTGCTGCCTTTCATGGCCATGGGCAAGCCTGTCCACTCTCTCCACGTCGGTTCCCTCGTGTGCAAAGGGAGGAGCCCGGACTAGAGAGAAACCAGGTGATGGTGTCATGCTGGCCTAAGGATCCACGGAGACCCAAGCCTCGGGAGGCAGCAGCAAAGCAAGGAAAGAGAGGAGATCCGACGTGCTCAGCATGGTACAGCCACGGAGTCAGGAAGGAAGGGTCCCGGCGTGATGCAGGGCGTTGGGGTAAGCAGTTGAGGCACACAGCACAACACCGAAAGGGGCACTTGGGGGCAAGCACACGCCCCTAAGCAGGAGCCCCGATCCTGGGCTGCACCTGGGGGCCTGACCGGTGTCCACCCTTCCCCCGTCCCAGCCCTGTCCGCCCCTGGAGGCTGCGCACCCTTTCTGGGCTTCCGCTGCCTCTGCTACAAAACAGGGAGAATGAGAGAACCCGCCTGCTGTCAGATTAATGAACTCAAATGCAACGATATGTGTACAGTGGGAACAGAGCTCTCACTTTCTACTTTTTACTTCCTGATTACTTGATTTACTCAACAAGAAACACATTCATTTTATACTAATAAAATTTCCGAAGTAATACTGATGTGTGTATAGCACCTAGTTAAATGCCTGGCACGCAGCGGGTTCTCAGTAAAAGGTTGGGGCAGCCCCATAACCCTGCCCCACGGATTTAGGGCCGAATCTCCCCCACTCCCATCTACTCCCCCTTTTAATGGAGTTTTTAGGTTCCTCCGCCAGCTCAGTAAGCAAGGTTGTGACACCCACTTAATTTCTGGTAACTGCAAAAAGCCGTTAAGCAGGGACGCTGGTCCAACCACAGCCAGTGACGAGGCAGCTCCCAAAAGCCGATGGACCGAGAAACCATACTCTGGAAACACTGGGAAGCATCTGAGGCTGCTTTTCCTCCATTGTAGGTGGGGATACCCTGCGGTGCCCCCCAGGGATGACAGGAAGTCATGAAAGCACCTTGCAAACTAAAGCAAAAATCTTTCCATATTCGCACTTTATGATGATCTCTGGCCCTACCCCCCAACCCCATTTCACCATCAGGGGAACTAGGACCCCAGGCCATCCATCAAAAAGCCCACCCTGGCATCCTCGCCATGGGCCAAAGGCTTAGTCTTTGTAACAACTGAGTAATAAAGAGGCTGCGGGCGGAGCATGTGATCCAAGGAACTGGGCCCAGAAGCTGTGGGATCCAGCAAGGTCCGCCAGAGCAAACATCTTCCCCTTGCAGGCCTCACTTTCCCAAAAGAGGGGTCTGTATTTGCAACCCTAGCAATAACATAACATAAGGGATCGACTAGACCATCTTTAAGGCCCCTTCTAGTTCTGACATTCCAGAACTTGCAATTTATTATCACTCCTTTCTGGAACCATCTGGACCTTGAGAAGGCCGCTCTCCTCAGCTCCAATCTAATGCTCTGTCCCGAACACCCAAGTGGATTTCACTGAACCAAGAGTCCTCCTGCAAGTGCTATCAAGGTGCCTTCACCTCCCCCAAGGGCAGTCAGAGACCCGCAGATGATGTCTGCAGCCCTTCGCTGGGTCCTCGCCTCCTCCCTAGCATGCACCCCGGCACCAGCCCAGCTTGCGGACTGTGTCCCTCACACACAGCGCGCATCTTCTCTGTGTCCTCCTGCCTCCCCTCCCCTGCGCTGACTCACCCTCCGAGGGAGCCCCACTGCCTCTACTCAGCCCCCAACACCCAGGTTCCACACCACAGCCTGGGGACAAGGAGGTGGACCAGAGACATGAGCGAGGACACTGCGAAAGAAGGACAAGGAGCCTCTGCTGAGGGCCGGGAGGTAAGTGCTGCCATCGGCCAGGCGCCAAGCTGTGTCATGAGGCACATGACCTCATTTAAAAATTATCCGTTTTCTAGCAAGGACACCTCCTCTCAGCCAGATAGTGTATCTCTATTTTTCAGATAAGGAAGCAGACTCAGAGAGGTGAAGTCACTTGCCTAAGAACACACAGCTGGTGAGCGGCAGAACAACTAATTCAGGCTCAGCGTGCCAGGCTCCAGCCCTGCTGCCCTCTCCACTGGCCTGAGAGACAACGGGCTGAAGCTCAGTGGGAGGAAACCAGTCCTGCTGTCTGGCTGTCTGGAACAGACTCCCACATTCCCAGCCCCTGCTGCTACTTATCTCCAGTTTTGTATACAACCAGGTCCCAGTCTGCCCCAATCACCCGCAGTCACTGGGGTTAGACTCTCAGGCTGCAAGGATGCTCCCCAGGGGAGCTAAGGGACTCCAGATGACCATCTTTAGTGACCCCAATTCCTCCTTAAGGACCCTCCGCTGGGTAGCCAACACTGGCTGTCATCAGACTACTCCCAGTTCTCCTTCCCTTACTCTGCCCTCTAGGGTTCTGGAATCAGGAACATGATATCCCTCAACTCCAGTTCAGCCCTGAAGACATTTGGAACCTGCAGCATTCTCTTGAAGATCATCAGACCGTGTTCCCTATGCTGTTCCTTGAAGGAGTGGCTTGCAGAGCATTCCCTATCCACCCCCCTCAACCCTCTACCCCTACCCTATCTGTAGCAGGTCCGGAAAGTGGACACAACACTCCAGGCGTGGTTTACCTGACCAAACAGAGGAACTTTCACCCTCACCTTGTTTAGGTATTATGTTTCTATTGATATAGCCTTGTGTACACCTGTTTTTGCTAGAGCTGCGGTACCCACAGCAAAGAATGTCCTTTCTCAATGATGACAACACCTGCCTGCATGCCTGATTAGCTGAGAACAAAGTTCTCTGACAGAAGTATGCCTTGAGGTTTCAGTTATCTACAGGGCCAGAGTTTACTGCTTTAATCAGTAATCCTCTACCTGGAAATCTCTGCGTCACTGCCCACAAGGGCTGAACAAAGATGTGCATTGCCACATGCTTTTTAACAGCAAAAATGTCCTAAATGTCCACCAGGGAGGCACTGGTTTAATAAACCACAGTGTAGTCACTCACTGGAATAGTATGCAGCCATCAAAAAGAATGGGCACACTGCTGTGCAAGGACATAGAAAGATGTCCATAAAATATCATTAAGAATAAAAAACTATAATAGAATACTATTTTTTAAGTTTATTTATTTATTTTAGTAATCTCTACACCCAATGTGGAGCTCTAACTTATGACCTGGAGACCAGGTGTCATATGCTCTTCTGACTGAGCCAGCCAGGCAGCCCAGGATACTTTTTTTTTTTAAACATACAACTACATACATTTCTATATGTATATATGTACATATATACATATATGTATAAAATCTCAAATGTGCATAGGAAAAGGTTTGGAAAGATACACACCAAACTGCTACTGGTAAACAGCTCTAGAAAGGGACCTGGGACAGGGACTGGAAACAAAAGAAACATTTATTTTACCTACAAAATTTAAACTCTTTACAGGGGAAATCTAGTCCTGTTCTATTAAAAAAAAATTAATTTAAAAATATAGTGGGAACAGGGGCAGGGGAGAAGAAGACAGCTTTCACTTTTTACTTTATACTTTTTGCATTGCTTGAGTTTGGGGGTTTTTTCCCTCCAATGAGGATGTTACATGGTAGCTTTTTAATTTTTTTTTAATTTTATTTTTTTAAAGATTTTATTTATTTATTCGACAGAGAGAGAGACAGCCAGCGAGAGAGGGAACACAAGCAGGGGGAGTGGGAGAGGAAGAAGCAGGCTCATAGCGGAGGAGCCTGATGTGGGGCTCGATCCCATAACGCCGGGATCACGCCCTGAGCCGAAGGCAGATGCTTAACCGCTGTGCCACCCAGGTGCCCCCATGGTAGCTTTTTTAAAAAGGATATTTTAAAATAAGTTTTAAAAATGTAAGTGTCTCGACAAGGTCAGAATAATAGGGAAGGCCTGCTGTTCTGGCACCAAATGAGGCTGGAGGGCTACAGGCAGGGGTGAGAGCTCATTATGTACCTGCCTCACATGGACACACAAAGCGAGAGGGATCTGATCAACAACAAGGAGAAAAAGTCCAGAAACAAGTTTTCTACTCAGGAAAGCCAGTGGATGGAGAGTTGGCAACTGCAGAGAAGAGTTTCAACCTGGACCCTAGCAGAAAGGATCTGGCTTAAGAAGGCCAGGGCTGGCGTTCAGGTGACAAAGATGGGAAGAGGAGCAGCAGTCTTTGGAAAACCACTCTCAACTGGGAACCAGTACAAAGTTCTCCGCCCACTGCCTGTGGGTCCTCACACCAGGTACACCTGTTCTGCTGTAAAGGAAGCCGAGCCCCGACAAGTGCAGGGCTTGGCTCAAGGCCGCACAATTCCCAAGGGACGAAGCAGAACCCACATCTGATCATCACATCACTGGTCCCACCCTGACTTCCCAACGCCAAAGGCTCCCTGGGAAGACAGCCCCGGCAACCCCAACCCACCTTGCTTCTACCCCGTGCATGCCTCCTCTCAGCTCCTGGGATCCACAGGTAACACACATCCCACGCCTAGAAGCCTGCTTTCCTCCCAGCAGCTGGGACCTCACTTAGCCCAGAAGGAGTGCCTCAACTATCAGCTATGGGGACAAAGGGGTCCACCCTTAGGCAAAGGGATGAAGGACTTGGCTGTCCTTCTGTCTCCCAGTCCCCACTATGCCCAAAGCTGGTTTACCCAATGAAGGGTTTCTCCAAACCCATAACTCCCCCCTCTAAGGGGGAAGAGGACAACTTTTAAGAATTCCCCTTCTCTAAATATGGTAGAAGGAGGGCTCATTAGGTTCAAAGACTGGCTCTCTGCTCCTTTGCCACATGACCCTGAGCTGGCCTCACTTTCCTTGTTCTTCCCTATGGAAATGGTGGGAGGACCAACTAGGAACCACAGAGCTCTCTAGAGACCTTAAAGTGCCACCCCAACAGGAGCCATAATGGCTAGGAGGGGACAACTGGACAGGGGAAAGACCAGTCAGTTAAAAGCCAGAGACATCTTGTTCTAGCAGCAAAGGCTGGAAACTACCTAATGAAGATGAAAACAAATAAATACATTGGGGCAAGTTCATACCAGGGAATATGACAGAGCCGTGAAAATGAATGCACTACAGCTAGAGATATGGCCATGACTGAATCTCCCAAATAAGAATATTAAGCAAAACAAGGAAGGTGCAATACAGACAGTACGGTGGCACTTACAGGGCATTCTTAAACGTACAAAACAGTACTACATATTGTGTAAGGAGGCCTATATTTACAATAAAACTATAGAGAAATATAAGAGAATAAACTTTAAATTCAGAACACCTGCTACTTCTAGATGGGAGGGAAAGGGGATGATCCAGGAGAAATTTCAGGTGTACAGAAAATGTGTTATTTCCGAAGCCAGATGGGTGTGTGCCCAGTGTGTGCACGTTACCCTCTGTGTCTGAAAGATTCCTTCATATTTTCCAAAAGTCAGTATTGCTATCCTTCGACTCTTGTTCTTCCCACGGGTTGGGCCGGGGGAGGGGAGAGCACTGGTAGAGGCAGAAGTGGGGACGTGGAGGGACCGGGGTTCCTCGGACCACTGATGAAGCCGGCCACGATGAAGGCCCAGGACGATGGCCTGTCAGACAGTGGAAAGTGGAGCGAGCACTCTCCAGTGTGGGTGGAGACCAAACCAAAGGCCCCTGACTCATGGGACATCCCCCACGCCCGCCCTAAAAATACCAGCTCTGGCCTCTGAGTATGACTCCTTGGTGACACAACTCCCACCGCTCCCCTGCCCTCCCCCCCACACGCATACATCTGCTGGGCCACCCGGTTTGTCCACCCTGTAGGTGTTGAAGGGCACAGGGGACAGCTTCAGGGTGAGGTCCCTGGGGAGAGAAGAGCTCAGCCCTGCCTGGGGACAGACAGCCCACTGCTCCTCAGGCCAGTCATCTGTTCCTTTTGGAAGAGTGACTGTCCTGGGCCAGTCATGGGGGAAAAAAACATCAAAAACTTCCTGCAACTAACAGGCCACGGTGACTGCCAAGGTCTGTCTCTGGAGGTTGGGAAGCTCTGCTCCGGAGAACAAAGGGACCTTCTCCCTACTTCCCTGTGCCTCCCTTTTGGCAACTCTGCAGGGGGCCCCAGACACCCCTCCTTCAAAGAGGGGCAGGGAAAAGAGAAGCAGGCACTGTGGACAGGCCGGGGTGCCGCAGCACAGAGAAGTGTGCTGGGAGGGTGGGCACAGAGAGGCCTGGCCCCGTGAAAAGAGCTCGGGAATGGACGGACCCAGAGAGAGGGCAGCCCGGTCACTGGGCCACAGAGTTTTTTCAGCGGAAAGAGAACATTCTAAGACACCAGCCAGTTCAACCCCTTCATGCTGCAGCTGGGACACCAAAGCCAGCGAAGGAAAAAGACCCGCCCAAAGCTGCCTAGGGTGGCGGTGACACAGAGGGGAGGCAAACCTAGGCCTTCGGGTACCAGCTGTCGCTCTCTTACCGCACGGCCCCATGCCCTTCCTCCCTCCAAGTGGTTAGGTGGGCAAGGCGGGACAAGGGAGGCGAGAAAGGAAGATGCTGCACCCAGGGGGGCCCACAAAAGCTAACCAGCCGTATCATGGGAAGAGGCTGCCTATTCGGTACAGCACTCCCTGACTCTGGGGGCACGGGTCAAGCTGAGACTGGATGATCACCTGCGGGGTGCTGGATGCTGTTGAGGGAATTTGGGCCAGCTGTCCTCTGCGCCCCTCCCACGCGTAAGTGTCCACGTTTCCAATAAGGGATGGAAAGACGTCGGACCCAGAGCAAAGGATGACCCATCCAGAGAGGACACAGCAGGGTCCGTAGGTGGCAGAGGGGTTAACGGCGAGTTATCCCAAAGCACAGAAAATTGGACCAATCCCACAATCTCCTACTGAAATCCCATCAGTACGCTCACAATTACCCTCACTCACAAGATCAGCAGCCGGCACTGAATGATCGCTTACCCTGCATGGCCCTGTGCTGTCCCATCCATTCGCAGCACCAGAGGAGACAGCACTGACATCAGAGGACCTTACAGACCAGGGGGCAGGGGCCACGCCCACTCAGGTGTGCCAAACTAGGAAGCACACGCTCTCCACCAGGGTTCCTGATGGCAGCAGCATGGACACCACCCACTGGATCAGGCCCCCTGGGGACACAGCCCGACCTATGTTCAACAAGCCACCCAGGTGCTTCACATGCACACTTATGTTTGCCAACCAACCACTCTCAACACTTCCCAATGCTGCCGACAGGGAGAAACCACAACTTCTCTGCCCGGTAGTCAAGACCTTAGGGTTTTTCCTGATCCAGCTGGTCAGCTCCCCCAACCTAGCAGAGCCTTACCCCAAATCCTCTACCCAGTCTCCTAAGTATCAGAAGGCGCTCAGGCCCCACTCTGCACTCATCATCTTTCTACAGCCTGGCCGTGAACCTACCTCCTCCCGCCCCAGAAGCCCCCTGACCACCTGGTGCCCCGAATTGCCCTGCGCTCCAGTGAGCCTCATGCGGGGCACTTGCTGGCACACGATGCTTTCCAGGTCACACTCGGAGCACATTTCTCCCCATTCTGCTACAAGTTCCTGGAGGGCCAGGCTCGTTGCTTATGCACCTAAGCATCGCGCTCTTCTGCAAGCACTGGGCACGAGGCCGGTCAGGAAAAATTTGCTGACTATAAGAAAGAAAGAAAAAAATCCCCTTGGTGAGCAAGTTCTGGTTCTCATCCTGACGTTGCCACTACCTTTCTGGGACAAGTGCATTCTCATCTCCAGGCCTCAGTTCCCTCATCTGTAAAATGCACCATTATTCTAGTTTCTTCTATTCTACTCATCCACGGAACAAACCCAGCAGAGCCTTACCCCCAGACACTCTGCTCCAGGATCAGGGATGCACATGCACTAAGTGGTTCCTGCTCTCATCCTTCGGCTCCAGGAAAAGAGAAAGGCAACGAACAAGGAAACACTAAACATTATTATATTCTAGACACAAAGTTTCATACGTATCCTTTCTCATTTGCAAATAAACGAGATTTCAGAGCATGATGAGCGTACAAAAACACAATAGTAATATGACAGAAAGTGAAAAAAGGGGCCACTTTGCATAGAAAGGTTAGGGAAGGCCCCTCTAAGGAGGTGACATTTGAGACTTGACAGATAAGGAAGAACCAGCCATGTAAAGAAATGGGGAAAGGCATTCCAGGCAGAAGGAACAGTACATACAAAGGCCTCAAGTCAAGAGCAAGCTCGGCCTGTTGGAAGGAAAAAAAAGCAGGCTGTCATGGCTCAACTGCAGGGCAAGCAGCAGCAGTACCCAGGAGTACTCAGACAGACAGACGACCTCCTACAATTGTGAGGTGCTCAAACCAGGTTGGCCTGACCCACCCCAGGACATCCGGGCCCCAACTCACAGGCAGCATCAGGGGTAAGGGTATGAGTCAGACCCCACAGCTTCCTGGGGCCCCCAAAGACCTGGTGTGGGCATAGGGGCAGGTACCACCTCTCAGCATGACAGCCACTGTACCCCCAGGACACCCATGGGTGGGGGAAAACAGGATCTCAGAAGTGCGTAGAATACAAGACACTCACAACTCCAGCTCCCCAGGGGGCTGTGATCAAGTGCTTCCATGAAGGGCCAGTTCCTGATTACATTATTTTCCCAGGACAGAGAGGACAGAAACTTTGGTCAGTGGAGAGGGAACAGGGCGATACTATTCAAGGCTTACTGGTCTTGGCCAAGTCTTAACCTTTGTGGGCCTCAATTTCCTCATTTGAAAATTGAGGCTACTATTAGTGACTATCTCCCAGGCTTGTTGAAAAGATTAAATGAGACACTGAATAGAAAGCACTGTGCCTGGCACAGGTAAGTGAACACTGTCTTCATCACTGCTCTTGGTTTTTCACAGCCTTTGCTCTGTCTGCTGTAAGCATATTAATACCACATCACAAGACTCCTCTGCCTTTGTATTAATAAATATTCCAGCCTCCTAATGCAATATCCATGATCAGGAATAAAAAAAAAAAATTGACAGCCATCTTTCCTGACCGCTCATCGGATGCTGAATTCCCCTCTATCATACCCTGCTGTTTGGAAAATACATGCTGATTAAATTCTATTTTCATGATACTGTGAAATTAAAATGATGCATTAGGAATCCACAGATTTCTCTGCACTGTCATTCTGCAAGGGGGTGGGGATAGTCGTTGCTGATTCTTCTGCATCATCCACAAACCACCCCCAACCAAAACACAATCTCTCACCCAGTCGCACAAAATTCACGCCCACCTCCATCCACACAATGAATGAATGTACAATGTAATCGCTTCCATGGGCACCATCTCACACACACGCACGCACGCACACAAATGTTCTACAGTGGAAAACTCACCCCTACATAGAAACTCCACACCCAAAATCACTCCCAGAAACACTACAGCTACCCTGCACTGCAGACGCACACAAATGTTGCCTCCAACAATGTGCAAAGTATGTTAGAAACTGTACAGCAGGAACTCTGGGGCCAAATCCCAGGGTTCGAATCCTGACTTTGCAACTCCCCAGCTGTGTGACCCCAATCTCCAGGTGCCTCGGTTTCCTAAATTATAAAATGGGAATGATAATAATAATAATAATAATATTCGTTTTAAAGAAAGATGTGACTATTACAAGAGTTTAATACACGTAAAGGGTTTAGATCAGCACTTGGAAAGCGCCCAATAAATTATTATTTTCCTCTTCATTACATGCGCACACGGCTTCCAAGCCGGTCTCGCACACTATAAACAGACGTGCGCCGGCCCACTCCCCTGACCCGGCTGGCCCGCACGCCCTGCACACCGCCTGCACGCCGTTCCCAGACGCGCTCGCCCACGCAGTGCGCAGGCGCGCCCACCGCCCTCCGCGCGGGGTTAGGGATTCGCCGCGACCGGATCACCGCTGCCGGGACCTCGTGCGCCGGGGCTCAGGCGCCGAGGAGCCCAGGCCACTGGGCCGGGACCGACCATCCCCTTCATCCGCGCCCCGACCCTGCCGAAGCTCTGAACGGCCGGGTCGCGGACTCTGTTCCGCCCCATCCCCGCTCCGCCGGCCGGCTTACCTGAGGTTGGGGACCCTGAGACACACCGCCCCCCCCTCCGCGTCCAGGCCCAGGTCCAGGGAGGGGTTATCGGTCGCAACCAGGGACTGGCACTCCAGGACTCCGCGGGCTCCCGGGCCGGGGCGGGGAACCGCGCCGGGGACGAGGAAGTGTCGGGGGCAGGGCCGCCCTACCCCTGGGAAAGTCCCCGGTGATTGACAGGCCGCTCGCCCAATCGCGCTACGCCCTCGGGGCGGGCCCGCGGCCGCGGGGGTGGGACGGAGCGAAGTAAACAGCAGCCGCCGGGGGAGGTCCGCGGCCGAGAGCGGCCGAGCGGACGCTGGTACCCCTTCCCGCGGGCCAGCCCCTCGGGCGGTGACCTCCGGGGTCTAGACAGCCCCTCGTCGCAGTCCCGGCGCCGGAAGCCCCCGAGCCCGGGATGAGGCCGGAATTTCAGAGTGGAGACGAGCCGCAAAGACCACCGCCCATCCCTTCCTTGCTGCCCAGGGGCTCGCGGACCAAAGCAGGGAGGGGACTTGCCAAAAGGCACGTAAGCATGTGGAGCTGAGCCAGAGCTAGAGCTCAGGGCCCCAGAGTTGGGTCCAGGGCTCTCTGGAACAACTTCGCAGAGCTCCCAGAAATTCGAGCTGAAAGGACCTTCTAAAGAACATTTTTTGCATACTTACTGCCCCAGACATTGTAAGCATTTTGCATGCATTTCTTTCTTTCTTTCTCAGGGCAGCTCTAGTGAAATGGGTTTACCCCCTTGTTTACTGTAAATAAATTAATATAACAGGCCCCGAGAGGTTAGTTGACAGTAAGTGGCTAAACCAAGACCCAAACTCCAGTGGGCAAATCCAGAGTCCGCCTCCCACCCTGTCTACCTATTTGTGGGCCAGATCATCCAAACAGCTCTGGGATTTCCCAAATCCTTAAGGAGCCGCTTGGTTTAGCGGTGGGAACACCTTCTTTAGTTTCTTTTTAAGCCCATCGTTTTATTTAAGAGAGTTTTAATTTAAAAAAGTGGAAGGACCTAAACTGGGGGAAAAGGACAGCTCTTTAAATGGGGGTAAATACAGCTTTATGAAAAACCTATTGCAAAAGACTCATTTCTCCGGAACTGATGAAAACTTAGTCATTGACAGGCCCTGGTCCTCAGAAAGGACTTGGTGAGCTCTTTCCTACAGGCCCTCATTTTACAGAAGGAGAGATCTGTCAATCAACTGCCACTGTGAACAGCGCACACACACCCCTACCCAAGTAGAAACCTAACTGGAGGATTCTCCTTTCAGGCCTTGTGACTTCAGCGACTTCAAAGGTGTCTTCAAATTCTAGGATGCCTTTAGTTACTTTAAAAGTGTTATCACATTCTCAAAACAGTATTAATTCTGGTTCATTTTAACTAGGAAAAGAAGTACTCCTATACTTTGATTTTAAAGAGGGTTGGGGGGAGGGGAATGCAAAGCACCTCTGAGTGTCACCAAAGGGCCGGGGGATTAGAATCTGGGGCTGGTTCACCAGAGGCTCACGGGCATCACCCCTAGCCATTAGGCTTCCCCAAACCGGTTTTCCTCCTGCTGTTTGTCTACAGTTCCCAATTTGCCTCCTCCTGGAATGCCGTCTTCCTAATCTCAACCCAAGTCTTCCCATGAACACTGAAATTTACTTGAAAAAATGAAATCTCCACCTATATGCATTTTGCTTCCAAACTTGTGTCAGCTGTTTTTGTAAAATGTCTGACCTTCGAGAGTTAGGCAAATGGCTTCATCCCTTAAGTGCCTGATGACCCCTAGGTGGACTTGTTGGACAGTGCTCTGGTATGACATAAAAAGGTCACGTGGTCTTTTATTTATTTATTTATTTTTGCCTGATTCCCTATTTTGGCATAATTTTTCTAACACTTATACAATGTGTGAGAAAATCCTCTTCAAAGTCATGGCCACACCCACCCCTTCCATCCTTTGAAGTCTTAGTTTGAATTCAGAACTTCCCACCATGTTAGAAGCCATGGAGACAATTGGTCGCAATCCCCTATTTGACAGGTAGGTAAACTGAGGTCTCAGTGTGGTAAAGGAGTTGTTCAGAGCCATATCCATTGAACGATGCCACCATGGTTGGAAGCCAGGACCTTGGTTTCCAGTCATAGGTACTCTTTCCACTGCACCATGTTGTCTTTCCAGTGTCATGATTTTTCCTACAGAAACTCAACACTCATGAACACAGGCTATGAATTTAACTAACTGGGTTCTAACCCCTACTCAACCAGTTGCTGCCTGGGTGGTCTCTCTAAGCCTCAGTTCCTCCCTGAAAAATGTAGGAAATTGTATCTTACCCCTCAGGTGATCATGAGGATAAATGAGTTCATGCAAGGAAAGCCCAAAGCTTGGCGCATAGTAGGCATTTGAGAAACAATAGTGGCATATAGATACAGATTGCAGGCACTGGAGAGTACTTCACTGTTAAACCCAGGAATGCACCCTCCCCAAGTTCCATGTCACCATCCACATCTTCTATGGCCCCTGACACCCCTGGCAGAGTGAGAAATAGTTCCTCTAGCCTGGCACCCCCTGCCACCCCCAGATCTGGAAAGAGATGTCCAAGCCAAGAGCTGAGTGACTCAGGAGCTGGAAACTTCTTGCTCTTCCAGAGTGACAACAAGGACCTGCAGAAAGCCCCACCTGGGAGGAGAATCAAAGGCCTGTGTTTTGTTTCAATTTGTTTTTGTTTTAAAGCACTCGACTTCCCAGTCTCCTTCCCGCCACTCCCCCCTTCGGCACCACCTCCACTAAGGATGCTCCAGAGAAAGACCTAAGTCCACGTTGGAGGGAAATAAAAACAGACCAAAAACTTCACCTGTAACCGAGTGAGCTTTAAATCAAGTGCCTAAAAAGGAGTGGGGGCGGCACAGTAAAAACATCAAGAGGTAACATTTATGGAGTATTTGCTGTGTGCTGGGTCTGCCCTTTGACATAACGGTATCTCCCAACCCCCCGAGGTCATTACCACTGTCATCCCCATTTCACAGATGAAACTGGGGCTTTGAGGGGTTAGATGACTTGCCCGAGGTCTTATACAGTCACAAGTCCTTAATTCTTTCTGCTCTTGAGCATTAAGCTATGCAGTGATGCCAGCCAGTAAGACAGAGCTCAAAATGCCAGTCCTTAAAGGCTCGTTTAGGAAGGATCAGACCCAGGCTTTCTCTCACAGGGATAAAGCCAGTGAAGGCCAGAGAGGGGTAGGGACTTGTAGAGGTCTCACAGTGAGTTTGTGATTAGTGTTGAGGGCTAGAACCCACGGCTCCTTGCTCCCAGAGCAGTGCAATTTCCACATACCCCACTGATGGGAAGAGGAGCTTCCAAAGCCAACAAGCTCACCTTCCTCTATTAGGTGAATTTGTGAGTTGCGGTCTTGGCTACAGGGAAATGAAACTCAAGGTGAGATGCTAATGAACTAGGAAAAGAGCAATCCGGTCTGGGTCCCTTCCTTCCATCCCCTCTCCCAGCTCCATAGCCTGAGGCAATCTGGGGAATCTAAAACCCAAGGTGGATTCTAGGTGCTTTTTGGTATTGGGTGTGTGCACATGAGACAGAGATTTTAGTGATAGTTAAATGAGAAATGCACGTCAAGCACATGAGGTTGACTGAAATTGTAGTAGGTAATCCTATTTTTTGGTAAGAAATAAATAAGCGAGCAGAACGTGTTGTCCCTGTTTCCCACCCTTGGCCCCAGAAGCATTTTGAATTCTATGTACCTCACAAATCACTGCATAAGGGATGGATGGACGGCTCTAAGATACCCATAAGTTTTCACGTTCATTAGGCACCTTAAGGTGAATTAAACCATATCATACTCACAATTTGCCCCTCCTCCAAAGCTCGCGGGTCATGCAAGGGTTAGGGTTTGGGCTCTGGAGTCAGACAGATCAGGGTTTAGGTCACAGCCCTGCCCTTACACCTTGTGACCGCTCTCTGCCTGTTTCCTCACCAAGAACATGGAGGGCACAGTCCAGTGCATAGCGTAGAGAAAGAAGGAGGTGCCACAGGGCCTGGCATGAGTTAAAGGCAGCAAAGCCCAGAGCCCAGCGCTGCGGAGGAAATTGCCCTAGACCTCACAAAGTGTTCTCAGAAGCACCAGGCCTAGAAGGCATGTCTCTTGACTTTTTCTCCAGAGTCTTTCCTGTTTTTCCTCCTTCTCCCTCCCAGCCGTTTCCGCTGCGGCCCTGGGCCTGCCATTTACGCTAGGGTTTCTAGGACGCCACTGGTGGAGAGGAAAGAGCCAAGTGACTCTGGGGGAAATTCCCGGCCTCAGAGCATATGTCGCCAGGCACCTCCCACAGTTCCCGGGAGCCCCAGGCTTCCCTCATCCACCCCTCTGCCTCTGGCCTCCCTGCCTTCAGGTCAGCATGTCAAGCCAGATCTTAGTTTGGATCCAAGCTTGCTCCTTGGGGTCCTCCTGGAAGTGGGGAGAGGTCAGCCCAGCCCAGCCCCTGAGGGAGGCAGCCCCATGGGAACCAGACATTTCCTAATCCTGGGAAGCCCTGACAGGGCCCACAGAGCAATCCTCCTTCAGCCTCACCCCATGTCCTTTCTCACACTCCCCCTTCCAGGGTCCCTCCCACTGCTCCCTCCATTCTTCTCCAGCCCAGAAGCCACTGTGACAGTGACTTGGTCTACTCTTTGCCCCTCCTAGCCAGGGACTTCCCTGGGCTGGGCCTCTGATCAGCTCTGGAAAATCTGGACTGTTTGTGATTAAAGAGGAGGCCACATTACCCCTGTCTGCCAACCCTCACCCCCTCCCAGTGCCTCAGACCGTGTTAAAGGTTCAACCACAGAAGGGTCCAGATCGCCCTAGGAGGAAAGCAGGTGGGAGAGCCTTCCAGGGATCCATTTGCTCCAGCACTAAGGAGGGTCCCAGCCCGTCATCGTGTTCCCAAGGGAGGCAGAGCTAGACGCCCACCTGGTCTCTTCCTATCTAGCTGTAGACCACTGAAGTGCCCCATACACTCGCACACGCCCACCCTCAAAAACTCACATTCACACACAGACACACATTCACGTAATGACCCACACGCTCCCAGACACAATCGTGAACATGCTTTCAAACTTTCAGTCACACGGACACACACACACGTATGTCTCAATAGATCTGACACATGTTCACAAACACAGACACACATTCTCACACCAATACAGATCCACACTCACACTCGTGAACCTAATCCCTTTCCTTCAGGGAAGGATAAGACAAAAATAGACTTTTCTTTTTTCTTCCCTTTGGAAAAACTAGCAGCGACTAGAAAGAAACGCACTGGCTGAGGAGGGGGCAAGGAGAAGAGGGCAGGAAGAGGAAATAAGAAATGGAGGGAGAGAAGCAAGAGGGGAATGAGGCCAGGCAAGGAGGTAGAGACCCCCAGAGCCCAAGCCCCGGTGCGGGGAAGAGGGAGCTGGCCCAGGGGAGCAGCTGACCCCAGCTGGCAGGACGGTAGGAAGCCGGCCAGGTGGCTCTTGTCGCAGAGCTACGGGGGGTTTGTCTGGCAGCCCCAGCACCCTCCTGCAGTGAGCCCTCAGCCCTGTGCTGGCCCACCGCCCCTGGGCTGGGTCACTTACCTGGGGCAGGAGAAGACGAGGGTGGGTGCAGCGGGGGCTGCCACCCTGTGAAGGCTCCTCGGCTCACTGTGCTTCTGCAGGAAGGAGGGCTGGGCTGGGCTGACTTTTAGGCAGGAGGGGAATTCCCCGAGATGGAGGAGCCAGCCGCCAGGCAGCCCCACAAGGCCCAGCTGAGGCCCCATCCTGCCCCCCTGGCAGAGCACAGGGCCCTTCTTTGTCAGTTCCCCACCTGTCACTTCCCAGACTGGCTATCCATTGCCAAGCATTACGGGGAGGGGAGGGAGTTCTGGGGAGGAGCTGGGAGCCTGATGTTTCGGTGGCTGCACCAGGAACTGGCACAGGGGTAGCCTGGTCTGCCCACCCTACCACCCCCCCCCCGCCACTTCTCCAGAAGACCGCTAATTCCTCCTTTGCCTGAGGTGGGGGATTCCAGGGCCCAGGGCCCTCAGGAAAGGGCCAGATGCCCAGCCCACATCCTCCTCCCCCATCCCTATTCCATCTGTTTCCACTCAGTGTCTGTGGACTCTCCACAGGGAAGGAAAAGCCCACTCCTTCCCTCTGTGCTGGGTCTCATTTCCATGTCAAGTGGGGCCTTAGCAACCTACCCACCATGGAGCAGCCCAGCTCTACACTTACCAGCTGGTTCTCCTGTGCCTCCCCAACCAGAGGGAGCCTCAGTGATCCCCTGCTGTAAAATGGGGATAATGAGTCCTGCTGGGCCTGCCTCCTGTGATGGTGATTAAAACAGAATGATTTGCAGACATCCTTTCTGAACGATTGAGTACTTTACAAACGTAAGATCTTAGCTTATTATCCACTGAAAAGATGCTTGGGGAGGGGGTGGGTTAGCTGTGGATGAGCTGGCCTTTCTTGATCATTTCAGGTTCTGGAATTTCTTTGTTCTTAATGGCAACATTATAGACTGCTAAGGATACAGGAATGGACAAGTCAGACCTACTTCCTGCCCACTCCGAGGTCACAGACTCTGGGGCTGCCCTGCCCAGCACAGTAGCCATAAGCCACCCATGGCTATTTAAATAAAAATCAGTTAAAATTAAATAAATTAATAACTCAGTTCCTCAGTAGTACTCGCCATATTTCAAACGCTCAGTAGCCACATGTGCCTATCCCAGTAGGCTGCACGTGTATTGAACATTTCCATCATCACAGAAAGTTCTATTGGATAACATTGCTCCGGGGGCTGTAGGCTAATAGGTAATTATAATAGAGTGGTAGAGATGTGTTATGACAGGAGAAATACAGGGAGCTACAGCAGCCTGGACAGGGGGCATCTAGTCAGGATTTGGGGATCTGGGAAGTCTTCCTGGAGAAAGTGACACACCATCTGAGACCTGAAAGCAGCCAAGCAAGAGCACAAGGAAGAGTGTTCTTAGCAAAGGGAATAGAATGTGCAAAGAGAGAATCCATTCAGGGAACTGAAAATTGTTGCTCTGAGTGGAACATGGAGTTTGAAGCAAGGGGGAAGTCATAGAGGTGGGCCTGGAGAAATAAACAAGGCTGAGTCACAAGGAACCCCATTCAGCTTAAGCAGAGGGTTGGGAGGCGGAGGATAGGAAGTGAGAGATGGGGAGCGTCCACCGAATCCAATCCTCTGTTGTTTCTATGTCCTTCAGACTGGGAGTCCGTGGGGAATGCTGGAGAGATCTCCTGGCCCAACAGATGAGGAAGTGAAGGCCAGACAGGGGAAGTGACTTTCCAAGTGAGTAAATGAAGGGACTTCCTGACTCCTAGTCCAGTGCTCGTTCCCACAGTGCACTCAGTCCCTTGGTCACACTGGCTACTTTTTCAACGTTCAATAGCCACATGGGGCAAGTGCCTACCATGCCAGACTGTGCAGGTATTTCATCAACACAGAAAGTTCTATAGGGCTAGCAGCACCAATCCTTGGCTAGATCAGGTGCAAAGGATGATGCACTTCTCTGCACATAGACCCTTTTCTGCAGGGAGGAAAAACACACCTCCCGCTGACAGCGTCAGATGCTCCCCTCTCTGCCCTCTGATACCAACTTGCAGGGCCTCCCTCACCCATGTCCCCAACTGAGCAGGAACAGGCACTCAAGCTGGTGGCAGGACTCAGCATCAGGGAGAACCATCTTGTCCCTGCCTCCCTCTGGGAAGCCTCCTGGTGGCCTGTGATCAGCCATCTGGGTCAGCCAGGGCCTTCTGTGAAATTGAGGAATGTCCCTTCCTTGAGGAAACCGGGTTTCAGATTCATCATCAGTATAGCGGGTAATTCAGCCCTGATGTTCCTGGATTGCAATGTTTCCTCTAAACATGACATTTTCTCTCCACAGGCCATAGTAATCATAGGTCCTCTGTGAGTTCACAAAGCCTTGCTTGGACTGGTTCCTGCTCATGGCATCTTAGATGGTGGAAGGACCTTGATGGGCTAAGGAGGCTCAAGGAGCTGGCCCCATGTGAACTAGAATCTCCAGGCAGGAACACTTGGCTTGATGAGCACTTGGCTTACACATCCTGGGGGATGATCAGCTCTAGGCTCTCTGTGCTGAAATGCTGAGCACAATTAGCTTCTCCCACCTTCTCTCACACCTCTTCTTCCAGCCATCGATTCCCTGAAATTGCCTTCCTTGTTCAGACTGTGGGATGGACATCAAGGAGGAAGGAGTCCTTGGACTGCACATCAGAGGAGCCGAGTTTGAGTCCTGGCTCTGCTGTGTGGCCTGGGCAAGTCCCTTCCCCTCTCTGGTCCTCAGCTTCCCCTCCTATAATGTGAAGGAATCAGACTAGATGATCACTAAGGAACCTTCCATTTTGACACATAAGGAAGTCCAAAAGTTCAGAAAAAGGAGAAATCACGGCAGGCCAAGATGATCAGGAAATAATAACACTTATAGCTAATTTTTTAAAAAGATTTTATTTATTTATTTATTTATTTATTTGAGAGAGAGCAAGCGAGCAAGCATGAGCAGGGGGGAGGGGCAGAGGGAGAGGGAGAAGCAGACTCCCCACTGAGGAGGGAGCCTGATGTAGGGCTTGATCTCAGGTGGGATTATGACCAGAGCCAAAGGCGGATGCTTAACAGACTGAGCCAAAGGCGGATGCTTAACAGACTGAGCCAGCCAGGTGTCCACTAATAGCTAATATTTAAGATTGACGTGTACCAGGCATGATAGTAGGCTCTTACGCTGTTTCATGCGTTCCTCATCAGAACTCTATGAGACTGGTACCCCTGCTTCATGGATGACATGGCTTAAGCCAACAACTAATACATAGCACAGCTGGAGTTCAAACTGAGGTCATGTCTGCAGAGCTCCGGGGCGGGGCGGGGGGGGGGAGACGAGATCCACACTGGGCCTCAAAGATGGCTGAAATTTGGATACACACAGGGAACCTCTCCTTTGATACCTAATGCCCCACGCCACCTCTCCCACCCTGACATTTCTGGTCTCGCTGATGTCATGGGAACAGCACTGGGCCAATCTCATCATAGTCAATCAACATTTATTTAGCAAATGAATGGATTTGACTCCATGGGTTTCCTGATTCACCAAGTCTGTTGAATGCCCCCCAAGGATGGGAATTGCTCATGCCAGGGAGACCTAGTCTAGGACTCTGGGCAGATTTCTGGATCCCACCATAGACCCAAGAAATCACACTTTCGGGAGGTGGGAATGGGGGGTGGAGTAGGGCCCTAGAGGCCGCATTTTTAGTAAGCTCCCAGGGGTTATCTTAGTACTTAGTAGTTTGAGAGGCCCAAGCTCCCTGACTGGGTCTTCCAACTCCATAGTGAGCATTATCTGCTCGTCTAAAGGCAGCCAGAACTCACTGTCATGGACCAGTGGGAGGTACCTAGTGTTCTAGTACTCCTCTGGGTCACCCATGCACCAAATCCATGACTTTGTAAAAATGCTTTGAGTCTTCTTCCACTAGGGGCCAGGCCCACTACTCTTACTAACTCTCTGTGTGACATGAGCAGCAATTCATCTCTCTGTCCCTCACCTTCCTCATCTGCGAAAGGGGGGTCGATTCTCTTTGCCCATCTATAATCCTGGGAATACCTGTGTGCATAGAAGTGCCCATTGAGATTATTTCATAAAGAATATCATAGGTCAGGGGGTCATCAATCTGAGTGTCTGCCAGAATCATCTAATCCAGTTAGTCTGGGCTGGAGCCTGAGATCAGTGGTTCTCAATCCTGACAGTGTGTTACGATTACCAGAGGAGCTTTGCAAAAATACAGATGCTCAGGCCCCACCCCAGACTAGTTACATCAGGATCTTGGGGGGTAGGGGGTGTGGCCTGGGATTGGCATTTAAAAGCTCCCCAGGTGATTCAAAGTTGTGACTCTTGCTCTCTAGGCTGCCTTTCTAACAGTTGGTTCTGATGCAGGTGGTCCCAGAACCTCACTGTTCCCCTTTTTGTTCTAGGGAAAGTGCCTTCTCTGTACCAGCACCAGAGACCAAGAGGACAACAGATCTTAGAATCCGGAGAGAAGAGAGCTCTATTCCATGTTTAGTGGGTCACAGGACATTACACATAGTGGATATGAAAGGAAAAATTCACCCTCAAACCAAGTCACTATGAGGAGAGGAGGTACATGTAATTCTGTCAGCATCTGAAGAAAATGGGATTCAGGAATGCATTTTGCAAAATTGTGTTTTCCAAGGAAAGGAAAGGAAATGGATTCAGGGCGGTATGTTGCAAGGTTCTTGTCAAACGAAGAAGATTCAAGGACAAATGTTGCAAGATTATGCTGCTAAAGGAAGTGGTTTTTTAGCTCATTCAATCTGGAACAAAACTTAGAGATTATTTTGACCACTCCCTTGGCTGGACAGAAAGGGAAACTAAGGCCCAGGGAGGGGAAGGCACGTGCCTCAGGTCAGGCTGGGAGTTGCTGACCGAGCTAGTATTACTAGGCTTCTCAGTTACCTCCTGCCTGTTGCCTTTCCTCTAGTCCTCCAGTATCTATCATTTCTGACTTCGCACCAGACCCCCAGCCCACCTTCTACACCCACATTCTCTTGGACAGCACCCCAGATCACACGATGGTGAACCGGGATCTCCACCTGCCAGATAATAGGGGCCAAAGCCAGCAGGAGGCTGGGGCAAGCTGGAGAGGAAGGAGCTGCGTCTGATGATGTGGCCTGACCTCAGAAAGGAAGCCTGGTCACCAGGGGGAATTTCCCCGGGGGTGAGGTCTCATGTCTATGCAAATGATGCACTCCAATTAACCTGGACCCCAGGATGGGAGAGGGGCGGGGGGAGAGAGGACCAGGTGACAGGGAAACGGGGAAGGTGAGTGATAGAGCCTGACAACAGAGCCCTGGGCCAGGCTCCTTGTGCACTGCATCTCATTTTGTCCCCGAGACAGCCTCAGTAGTAGAGCTGGGAGCCTGAGGCCCAGCGAGGGGAAGGTACCTTTCGCCCAAGAGAATGCAGTACCACCCTGGGAGAGCCAAGATGAGGGTGGGGATTTGGAGCTGCTGCTGCCACTGACAAGACTGACAGTAACAAGGCTAGAGTCAGAGAACTTGAGCAAAGTTTCATTTTGGGTTTCCATCTCACTCACCTGGGGAGTTTTATCCTGGGGACAGCTAAAAGGCAGATGGGGAGGTAGTGACCCTGACTTCCCTTGGGCAAATCCCTGCACTCAGGTTTTCCAAAGCCCAAAGGTAGGGTGTGTGGCGGTGGCACTGTTAACCCTTTCACTGCCAGCTTCTAGAACACTCCTAGAAAAGGGAACCGAATGGGATGGGGGCTTTTGAAGGAAAAATCTCTCCCTCCTGCCTCTTCACATCTCACTCATGTTGAGCCTCACTACTCCAGGAAGATCTCCCAGGGATATCGTTCCTTCCGAAGGCTGATCCCACTTATGGCCTGGTTCTCTGAGACGCTGCTCCTGCCTCCTCCCAGCAGGGCTGGAAGTAGGAGCAGAGCTCACGTCAGAGCAGCTGGGTGCAAAGTCTGCTTTCCGTAGATGCCTGTGGTTCATTCTCCTGTGGAAGAACCTACATGAGAGCAGGCAAGTCACTGGTTTCTGGAGTCGTGAGCTACACACTAAGTGAGTGTGTGTGAAAGGCAAGTCTGGGTACCTGTGTGAAGAGTTTCCTGTATGGCCAGTAGTATATGAATGGACGACAATAGCTGTACTCCTGAGCAGTGTGTTTGAGGGCCAAATCATTTGATTTTTGCCCATGTGGTCCACAATGTGTGTGTTACCAGCAATGTGCTTCTTTCTGATTCTGGATATACATAGTGTGTCACCACGGGTATGACTGGCAGCGATTTGGAATTCTGCATGCGTGATAAATAGGATTTATGGGTTTTGAGTGGACACCAGCTGTGTGGGAGAACAGAAATCCCCAGCATAGGCTTGGGATCTCTAGGTCCATCCCCACCCTCCCTGCTCACCTATCAGGCCATCCTGTCTCCGCCCATGGCTGTTTGCAGGTCAAGGTCCATGGCCATCCCAATGGGGTGGCCACCAGGCGGTTCTGACTGCAGTTGGCAGCACAATAGGCAGATGGCGGTAGCTGGGAGGGAGGGGTGAGACCATCTCGCAGAAGGAAATGCATGTTCTGGAAACTGCGACAACGGCTGGGCTCAGGGAAAGGGCTTGTTCCCAGGGCTTCTTCAGTCCTTACCTGAGAGGCGGGCACCAGAAAAAAAGGCTCCATACCGGCTTTTAAAAGCACTTCCTGCCCCTGGGTTCCCAGGTGATGACATCTGACTTTGTATGTCTGCCTCCCTCTCTAACTCCCCACAAAAGATAGGGCAGCTTCCTTGGTTTCTCACACCGCCATGTCTTCCTTCTCTTTTCTCCATGTCTGCTTCTTCCCTGGCTCATGTCTCCATCCCTCTATTTCTGGGAAACACCACAAGCCTGTCCAATGGTCTTCCAGCCAGTTTCCTTCTCCACGCTGGCTGTAGAGACCTCTTTCTAAAGGACATCTCTACTCACGCTACCCCTGCCCCTGGCACCTTCGGGGCTGGCCAGGGCCTGGAGAGTAAGGTCCACACTCTAGCCTGGACTCTCTGTGACCCTCCCAGACAGTGTCTTCACACACTCGATGTGGGGTGCAAGGCCCCCAGGGGCACTTCCCATGGCCTCCGTTTCCCACCTCTGGGCCTTTGCTCCCACTGTTGCCTCTGCCTGGAGCTCCTTTCCTCCTTCGATATCTTTTACTGTCGAAGGCATCTCTCCTCATCTTTTGAGGTGCCTCTCACATGCCCCTTCTCTAAGGATCCTGTGTCAGTCCTTCTGTGGTTATCTGTGGCCTCTGCACGAGGTACCCCTTGCTCTGTGTCTTGTTTGTATTTTTCTCATTATCTTCTTTTCCCACTTAGCTCTTGAGGGGTAAGGGGCACAGTGTAGGGACTCAGTGGTCATCAGAGGTTGTTGAAACAGACTCCCCCTCTGAATCCTTCTCTAGGAAATGGAATCCAGCCTACATATTAATACCAAAGACCCAATATGGGGCCCTTATTGGGTCCCAGATAGTGTGCTCAGAGGTATCCATGCATTGCCTTATTTAATCTTCACAACACCTTGTGAGATAGAAACCTTTGTGATTCCCATTCTACAGATGGGGAAATCAAGGCACAGAGAGGCCAAGTGACTTAGCTACTTCTAAGTGGTTGGTTGGGTTTCCAATCCAGCCGGCCTGCCTGCCTCCATAGATTAACTGCTGAGTAGAGGGCTCAGTTAGGAACCAGAACTTCCTGCTTGCCTCACTCAGCTGCAAAGTGGGGAAGTCTGCCTGGGGAAACCTGAGGTCTCAGAGGCCTGCTAGAAACACCGATTTGCTGCTTTGGGGTTCTGAAATTCGGGTTGGGCAACTTGACACTTCTCCCTCCCATCCTCAGCACAGTCTGGCTTCCGTTAATCGAGAGGAGGAGGAGGAGGACAGGCTAGCAGTGAGCAGAGCGGGAGACCCAGTGTTGACCGCAGATCTGGCATTTAGCAATACCATGGTCCCTGGGCCTCAATTTCCAAACTCGTGAAACAAGAGCGTTGGTTTGGATGAGCTCTCAGACCGTTTCTGGCTCAATCCATGATGTGTCGCCTGTACCTCTCAGCAGTTTGCTTCACTACTTGGTCCCTCGGTTTCCTCGTTAGGAGAATCAAGGTGTTCACCCCTGCGCTACCGCTACCGCAGTGGCCGGCTTGGCTGCTGATAAGCTCCTCCCACGGGATTACTGGTCCTTCAGCAAAGCCGGGGCACAGTACGTGTCAGGGGGCTTCCAACAGCCAGCTGTCCCCGCACTGCTCTCCAACAGCTGGAAATGTGGCCGCGGTAGTTCCTGGCAGCCCCCTCCCAGCCAGTCACTTGAGACATTTCCTTGTGCCCCCGAAGACCAAGGTTGGAGCAGCCTGGTGTAGAGCTTCTGAGAATTGTTCCCTGCAAAGGGAAAATGCAGGGGTGAAGGCAGGAGGCAGAGCAGGGAGCTAGAGGCGGAGCAGGGGGGCAGGGCTGCGGAAGGGAGAAGCAAGGGTCCCTGGCGAGAGGGAAGGCAGTGGGATGAAGGTAGGGACCGGCAGGACTGCAGGGTTCCAGCTCGGTCCTCCGCTGAAATGCCAAGTGCCCTGGGGCCAGTTCCTTCCTCCGTGGAAGTGACAGTTGTCTGTAAGTGGGAGAGGGAGGTGAGATTTTGTGAGGGCCCCTTCCACACTGAGAACATCACCACCATCCTCCTTTTCTCCCGCTTTGAGACAGCAGTGGTTTGGGCTTCTGCTTTCTCTTTCCTTTTAGTTTTAATTTAGTCCCCACCACTTGTCTCCGTTGAACTTTGGCCACAGAAACGATCTCCGGTGTCACTCAACACCGTGTTTTGGAGAAGGCTGGGTGGGAGGGACACTCATGTGTCAGCGCTTAGGGATCAGGACACAACAGTCTAACGTGTTATGCCTTTAGCATCAGACACAAGGCAGGGCACCGAGGTGGCATTCAGTAAGGACAAGCTGCCCTCGTGAATGACCGAAGGAGGTGCCGGGGGTTCGGAATAGCGGCCACTCCCCTCTCTGCCACAGCTCCAAGAGAAAAATGTGGTCTCTTCTGCACGCACCTGGGTCGTAAATGGGATTCTTACAACCCCTCCCAGATGCCCCCCCCCTTCACACGTTGTTTTCAAGTGCGTGGCAAGCCGCATACCTTCCCTCTCAAGAACCACCTCCGAAGGCCCCCCCTGCGTTGTAAGAGAAAATCCTGACAGCCTCTGTAATTGGATGCAAACTTCCATTTCTAATCTCACCTTTTCCCTCCCCACAACCCCCGAGGGTCTCCCTCCTACTAGAGACCAATCCCAGACTGCAGCCCACCTGAACTGAGAAGTGAAAATTGCACGGTGAGAAATTAGAACAGTCTTGGACATTGCAAGCGCTCCGTTCGAGCTCTCCTCGTTGCCGTTTTATGGGAATTCTAGAAATTCCTGGTCTCTCTGCTTGTGTGTCCCCCTTGGCCTCAGGGGGCCTCCCACTTCTATTCCCTTACATTCCATCACTCTTTCCTTTCGGCTCCAGAGCTGTTTTTCCCTTGGCACGTACCTTTAAGGCACTTTCTCGTGTGTGTCTTTGGATGCCTCAGTGATCTGCTGCTCCGGACAAGAGAGCTCAGAAAACATCTCGGGATCCACTCATCAGCCCCTACAACGGGGCCTGCCTCCAGGCTGCTGGTGCTGACAGCCGACTCCCTGAGCGCTTGCAGGTGTCCCCTCCTGTCCTCCCCGAAGGCTAGCAGCTGGGTAGAACTGGAGGCTCAGAAACGCCCGGCTCACGGTCAGTTAGCGGCAAAGATCTGACTCCACAGCTCTTAACCACTTTGTTAATTTATATCTTTTGGTAACAGTTGCATCAAGTCAGGTAAATCCCCCCAAAAGCTCCCAGTGGACCCTCTTGGTGTTTGGGCTCATAGCCTGGTAGAGGGAAGGAAGTGGAGGACAGAACAAGGTAACCGTCCTGCTTTCAGCCTCATTATGGCAGGGATGAAGACGAGGCCCTTTACAACTGTGGAGTCCAACCCCTCACTGTACAAATGCCCAGTGTGGTCAGTGGCTGGTCCAAACCCCGGGTTCCCTGCACAGCCACTAACGTAGACACGCTCTGAGTTGCCAAAATAGGTCAGGCCAGTCAGGACAGGGAGCAGAGCCCTCCAGCCAGCCAAACCCTCACGCCATGGGCGCGGGCCAGCTTCACACCCATGTCTCAGAGCAGAAACGCCACACAAGGCAGGGAGACACAGAAGCTGCAGTTGGGCCTGCTGCTTATCAGTGATCTTCACAAAGCAGAAACTTTCCAGAGGCCTCCCCACATCACGATCACATCTGGTGCCCTTGAAGGGCTCAAAAGAGGAAGTTTGGGTTTGGTTGTACTGGATGAAGAATGCACAGAGAAACTTCCAGGCAGCAGAGGGAGGAGAGGGGAGCCGAGACCTGGAGGGGGCTGGGCCAGCTTGCCCAGGCTGGATGTTAGCTCACACTCTCACTCGGGATTCCCAGGCAAGAGCATGAAGCGAGGACTTCACTCCTGGGTAGGTGAATGCCTCAGGCTGCAGGTCTAAGTCAAAAACACAGATCCCCACTGGAAATGTGTGTGTGTGTCTGTAGGTCTGTTTTTATTTAGAGAGGGAAGTGGAAAGGGAATATTTGTGGGCACATCTTACAATGTCAACGTTAGAAGAGAAAGTCAACATCCTTTTGTCCAACTCTCTCATTCTGTAGATAAGAAAGTAGAGATTCAAGGAGGGAAAGAGATTGGCCAGAAGCTAGAAAGCACATGCATGGCGGATGCAAATTTGAACCCAGGTATCCAGGTTCCTGGTTCTGTCTCTTGCACAAAAACCCGGATGGGGGCGGGTGGTGAAACTGTGGGAGGCCCGGCAATTGGTGGGAAGACATTGACTGCCCCTCCCCTCCCCTTGAACACTCAGCTGGCACTGGCCACCATGCCCCACAATTCAAAGCACACACTCCACTCATTCACAGACAGAGGCTCAGTATGTTTTCAGATTTGACAAAGCCCAAACCAGGGCAGTGGCTACAGCAAGGGACGGAAGCCGGGAAGGGCTGAGAAGGAAGATGGGGAGTGGAGATGGACGGGATTAGTGGCCGCGGGTCTTCAGCTGCTCACACAGGAGCAGGAGTGACCATGCTGGGCCTTCAGTGGCCCGTGGGAGTGGGAGCCTTCCCTAAACCCCAGTTGAAGACAAGAGCCCACCCCTGAGCCCCTCCCCCCACCCCTGTCCCGTCCTTAGTCTCTGGAGCGGGAGCAATCAGGCTTGGTCATGATGGCTGGTGCTGCTGACCATTTCTTGGCAAAAAGCCAGTCGCCCTAGTCCTCGCCTCCACAGATAGCCAGCAAGGCCTTCAGGAAGTCTCCAGAGGTGTCACCCTGGCAGGAGCAGAGGGAGAGCAGTGAGTGAAAACAATCCTGATGACCTCAATGCCCCTTCCTCCCAGCTGCTGTCAGCCCAATGTATCCCAACACATCAATGTGACTGCGTCCCTTCTGTGGCTCCCCACTACCCGCAGGCAAATGTCCAAGCTCTCAGCTTGGCTTCGCAGCCTTTTGTGGTCTGGCTTCGTGTCCCCCCTCCCTCCTGGGAGCATCTTCGCTCATCTTCCTACTTTAATACCTACCACGCCTCTGACCAGCATGCCCTCCGCACCACCCCCAAATCCCGCCTGCCCTCCGATGCCCCCTTCTCTGCTCCCTGCCTTCAAGTCTTGCCTTCCTCCTCCCACAGCCATTCACACATGTGTGAACGAGACCCCTCATTCGAACAAACACTACGGAGCACTTACTGGGCACCGGGCCCTTGCAGGAATTCACGGAAACATCATTGTGTTTATGACACATCATGATGTCCGGCCTACAGCAGAGCAACGGGAGGCCAGACTCTCCTTCCTTTTATAGTGGCTCCTGTCATTTTTATGATATATGCTGTTTTTCTTCTCTTTTATAATTTTTGATTTCAAAAATCATTATTATAAACAAGGTAAGTCAAAGGAAAGATTATACAATAAAAATCTCCCATCCCTGACTCCTTTTTCCCCGAATCAAGAGAGAGGCACGGTGACTGTTTTCGTGTCTGGGTTTCCAGCAACAGTCTGTGCATGCGCTAGCAAGTATCTTTTCTACACACACAGACACACAGCATTCCCCCTCTTCTGGGCCATACTTTTTTGACTTAGAGAAGATCCTAAATCAGCAGAGAGAGCCTCCTCGTGCTTTTTCACGGATGTACTGTGTCCTATGCTATGGATGTACCACACTTTCTTTAACCAGCTCTGTAGGGAAGGCTTCTAGGCTTTTGCTCCCATAAACAATGCTGGCATAAATATTCACATCTTCAAGCACATGTGTAGTTATGTCTGCAGGATCGATTCCCATATGCGCAATCACCAAGTTCAAAGTGCATGCATTTAAAATTTTGAAAACTGCCAAGCTACCCTTCAGAGATGTGCTACCAGCATAGAGCAAGTCTGCGTGAAGCCGCTGTGAGATTTCCCACGGGCTGTCGACCAAGCACAGTATCAAACTTTAAGATCTTGGCCAACCTCAAAGACTTTTGAAAATGGGCTCTGTAAGTGAAAGAAGTCAGACCCAAAAGATCACATATCACATGATTCGGTTTCTATGAAATACCCAGAAAAGGCAAATCTATAGAGATAGAAAGTCAGCTGATGGGTGCCTACAGCAGTGCTGGAAATAAGTAAGCAGGTACAAGGGATCTTAGTGGGGTGATGGAAATGTTTTAAAAACTGCATTGTGGCCATGCTGCATGACTCCTGAAATTTACTAAAAAATATTCAATGCACCTTAAAACAGGTGCACTTCATGGGATATACATTATGCCTCAATAAAGTTGTCTTTAAAAAGCCCCCCAAAGGGCAATTTCATTTAGAAGTCCTTCATTATAAACCTTTGAGCCATGTGGAATTTATTTTTGCATACACAATGAAGTAGGTCTTTCATTTATCAACATGCTGGCTGTTGTCAGAGAGAACTCATGGAGAAAAAGACTGTGAGGATAAAGGACTTGGAATCCCATGGTCACGAAAGTGGCGCTCCCGCTCCTCCCCACGGATCTCTAGCCCCGCCCCCTTACCTCAATGGCTTGGTGCAGAGACTTGTCGTATTTCTCAATGAACTCCCGACGGATGTTGAGCAGGTCGATCTCGCTCCGGGAGACCATGATCCTGGTGAGGGTCTTCTCATCCGTCCCAGCACCCTGGTGGGGCCGGGGGAGAGGGAGACACAGGGCAGGAGGGGAAATAGGGTCAGGTCAGGCAAGAACTTATGGGTGTCCATCTGCTTCTCTTCCTTTTCCCTCCCAAACCAGGGTGGGATAGTCTGCCTCTGTCTTCCACAAATAGTCCTGACCCAGATTCCCCTGTGCCTAGAACTGGACGGACAGGCAAAACAATCTATAAGAGTTGAATGGTGTGCCCCCAAAATTCATGTCCTCCTGGAACCTTACAACGTGACCTAATTTGGAAATAGAGTCTTTGCCTATGTTATGAGTTGAGGGCACACTGGATTAGGGTGGGCCCCAAGCCAACAACTGGTGTCCTTATAAGAAGAGGACACACGGGTAACCACACAGAGAAGGCCATGTGAAAATAAAGGCAGAGCCTGAGGGACGCATCCACAAGCCAGGGAACACCAGGACTCCCGGCAACCACCAGGAGCAGCTAGGGGAGATGCGTGGGAGAGTTTTCCCCTCAGAGTCTCCAGAAGGAACCTAACACCTTCATTTTTGACGTCTGGCCTCTTGAACCATGAGAAAATAAAACTTCCATCATCACTCCATCTGTGGTACTTTGTTAAAGAAGCCCTGGGAAACTAATAGGAGGCCCAAGGAGCAGGCACAGGATATGGGATGCGTGGGCAGCCAGGGTGCCCTTCTGCCCCGAGGAAGCTCAGGAACACCAGCTTAGGAGTCAAAGCTGGCAATGGTGAGTGCTCAATAGAGGGCCGTCATGTTTGGGGACCGCAGGCAGAGACGGGTCTCTGGCTCGCTCACCCCACACAGCCTGCCCAGGCTCTGTCAGCAGCTGAGACTCTACTAGCGGGGCCGAAAAGGTGGCCAGAGCGGCCTGGGGTTCCAGGAAGCCAGGGCTAGTCCCAGCGTCCAGCCTTGGTTACCTTTGTGAGCAATTGTCACAGGAGACACGGTGTCACCTGCTCGACGGTGGGCTCCAAGAGGGCAGAGACTGAGTCCTACTCAGCCCCGTGTCCCCAGAGCAAGTCTCTCAACCTTGGCCTTTGGGGCCATATCATTCTTTGTTGAGGGATCTGTCCCCTGTGCCTTGTAGGACATTTAACAGCACCCCTGCTCTCGTCCCACCAGATGTCAGCAGTAACACCCCCCAAGCAGTGGCGACCAAAACGCATCTGAACATTGCCAAATGTTCCCCAGGGGACAAAATCACTGTCCGAGAGCCAGATACAGGGCAGATGCTAATAACCATCAAGGGGGTGGAAACAGTGGCCACCAGTCCTGATGGGGGGGGGACTGCACACATCTGTGTTTGTGGGTGAGCAGAAGGGCCTGAAGGGAAAGCAACAAACAAGCACGTTTGTTTACCTTCATGGATTTGTACAGTTTGTCGGCAAAGAAGAGAGGCTTGTTCTTGACACTTTGAACTGGTAGGAAGAGAGAGATGAGGAAACTTGATCAGAGGCAGTGTGCCCACGCTTTTGGGCTGGGCTGTCTTCTCCCACCCCCTCTCCCTCCAGCCTGGGCCTGCAGGTGATGGCCAACCCCAGGGTCATACTCAGGGCCCGACACCTTCACTCCCCCTTCCCGATGCCACCTCGTCTGGCTCGTCCCTCGACTTGGCTCTCACTGGGTTGCAACTCACTTCCTGCTGAAGGGCTTGCAGCTAACCAAGGTCAGTCGAGAACTCGAAGGGAAGAAACCCCTCATTAACCCAAGGCCCAGGGCCTCAAACTTCTAATGGCCTCCAGAATGACTGGAGAACATGTTTAAAACTTGGATTTTAGCCACCACCCTATAGACTCAGGTCCAAGAAATATTTTACACAGCAGTTTGCAAAGTGTGGTTCCTGGCTGGCTCTAGCAGCAGTATCTAGGACCTTGGTAGAAATGCAAATTCTCATGGCTCACCCCAGATGTGCTCAGACTGCAACTCTGAAGGGAGGTGACCAACCTGTCCCACTCTGCCGCAGACATTCCTGGTTTTAATACAAACCAGAACGGTCTGTCTCCCTACTGTGGTACAGCCTCATGCTGGAGAGCGACTGATTTAGAGAAAGATTACGCCAAGAATGACTGTCTGTTGGGGCGCCTGAGTGGCTCAGTCGTTAAGCGTCTGCCTTTGGCCCAGGGCGTGATCCCAGGGTCCTGGGATCAAGCCCCGCATCGGGCTCCCTGCTCTGCTGGGAGCCTGCTTCTTCCTCTCCTCCACTCCCCCTGCTTGTGTTCCCTCTCACTGTGTCTCTCTCTGTCAAATAAATAAATAAAATTAAAAAAAAAAAAAGAACGACTGTCTGTTGGTATGATTTGAGGCACTGCGCCCATCCCTGGTGCTGTGCTGCCCCAGAGTCTGTGCACTCCAGCTGCATCGGCAGCCCCTGCTCCCCATGCACGCCCACCCCAGATGAAGTCTGCCTGCCATACCAGTCCCAGCCCCTTCTCAAGGCCTCGGGGGCTCTAGCCCTGCTGCTGCTGGACTTCAAGGCTCCAGGGCCCACACAGGGGTGTCTCAGGCAGCTTAAGGAAAAGGAATCAGATACCAACACCAGAAAGCCAGCATGACTCTGGGTATAAAAGTATCTCTGTGAGGAGGGCAGGGGGCAAGAGGCCGGAGCTGCGTGCCCCAAGAACATAGTCACTCGGGATATGTGTCATGTACCACTCAGGAATCCATGGGAAAGGCCACATCGTACGTCAACCTTCCCAACTCCTCATGTAGAGAGTGTGTGTGTGTGTGTGTGTGTGTGCGTGCGCTCATCCTAGTCCAGCGAACACTGGGCCCCTCCCCTCGCTGCCATTGCCCTCACCACGACCCGTGACCTCCCCCAGGAGAGCTGTTCCGTCATCCTGCCCTGTGGCCTGGAACAAGCCTTTATGCTAACCCCGCCCCCCCCCAAGAACGCGCTGGCAGGACCCCCGCAGTGCTGGGGTTTATTCTCCAGAACTAGAAGCTCAGGAAGCTGCCAAGGCCATGCTTGTCCAGGGAATCTGGCCACGTTCCCAGTGCCCCCAGCCCTTTCCCGGGACATCCATCCCCTTCCCTTGGTCCCCATCAGTTACCGATGGCCACAAACGCGTCCCTGACATCCCCGGACATCTCCTTCTTGATGGTGTGCTCCACGTCATAGTTGGTCATCTTGACAAACTCCTGGAAGACTGGTCCCAAGAGAAGCCCCACAGGTGGGGGTGGTGAGCTTTAATTCAGAGGGGGAGGGGAGATCACCCTTTCCCTGTCCACCCAGCTCCCCTCCCAGGCTGTGCCCCAGAAAAGGGGAAAGGGATAGCAGGTTTGGCCGCAGCTCAGGCCTAAGGGCAGGATCGTGGTGGGAGGGAAATTCTGACCTCAAGGCTGCCTTGGGCTCAGAGCCAAATCTGTGTCAAGTCACACGCTGCCCCAGAGCCTTAGACGAGTTCTAGGAACCCGGGCTCAGATAGCGAAATGAGCTTGGGTCCTAGTAAAGGCTCTGCCCTGAGCTCGAGCTCGGGAGAACCCCTTGGGAGAACCCCTCCTTCCTTCTGGACCTCCCCTTCCTTCTGTGTCAAGTTGGGATAGAGATTAATGTAAGTAATCATAAGGAGGACACCGGGGAAGTTACCATGTGCCAGGCATTATGCTAAGTCCTTTCCATGCATTGTATTTTTTGTATCTTTACAACAATCATGTGAGGTAGAACTCAAATCCCAATTGACGGATAAGGGAATTAAGGCACAGATATTCACTAACTTGCCCAAGGTCACACAGCTGATAAGTGGGAGATTCAAATCAAAGCAATCTGGCTCCCAAGTCCATTCTTCCAGCCACTATGCTAAAGCACCTTCAGTATTTTACTAGAAAGTGCCAAATTCATGTCAAAATATAAATGTCCTAGTGACCAGGGCACTTCACCAGCACCTAATATCAGGTGTGCCCCGTGCATGTGGCCACCTGGGGCTCCAAGACGTGTAGGTGGTCCTGGTGCCATCAGCATGCCTCACTGCCTTGTTCCTGGCAGACATCCCCAAAGGGTCCTGACACTGAACTCTGAGCCCTCAATGCAGCACTGGAGGGAGCCCTCAATCTGCTGGAGTGGCTTTGGAGGTGACGGCCACCTGCCATCCCATATCCCAGGCATCCCACCTGCTTCTCTAAGGAGGTGAAGGGAGTTGGCCCAAAGCTGAGTGTTAGCAGTAGAGCCAGGAACAGATTCCCCACCAGCCATAATATTCCGTGGCTGGGGTAAGGAATGGGTGGCTGGACACCGAGCCCTTCTTGTCATAGAGAGCTGAGTGGCTCCCATCAGATTTGGGGACCTTTCTGCTACGTCGGGAAGGGCAGGGATTGAGACCTCACCTCTCCGGAGGTGTGGATAGCTACGAGTGCACAGGATCGTCATGAAACGGGTCTCCAGGGAAGTTTTGTCTCCACTGGGTGTGTCTGCTATTTCCTGCGGATCCCAGGTGGGGGGGGGGCAAGGATTTGGGAGGGAAGACACCAGAAAGCCTTGGTTATTATTCACTTTCATGTCTTTGCCTGAGCCAAGGGAGGTCAGAAGCTGGGCCAACCCACCTAAGAAGGCTGACACTGGCCCCTTCCTCAGCCTCCGCATCCCCTCCTCCAGTTCCCAGGAACCCTCTGGACGGACACAGGAGGGCTTAGCGTGGGGCACTTCTAATCTGGCCTCAGGACCTCGAGACTGGCGCCCAAGGGAAGGCAAACAGGCACTAGGCATGGGGACTCGGAGTTCTTCTGTTCTCAAGCCCTTCTGAAAGGCCCCCGGGGGAAGCAGGTCTGCCCGTGTGCAAGGAAAATGGCCTAGCCAAGTGTTTCCCCAAGTGTGGCAAACGGGCAAACACACTGTAACACGCCGCATATATATGTTTCCACAAGGATCTTCCAGCCAGCTACTAGCTCTGTTTATATTGACATTAAATTTCCCTTTAAAAGAATTCATTTCAGATTAAAAAGGGTCCATTTAAAGAAAAATACTCACAGCTGGTGGGATGTAGCACAAATCAAGTGGGAGGTAAGTGGTTGGAATTTGGGAAACACTTGCCTGGCCCATTTTTTTACCGTGGGGCTCCTAAGAGGCCGTGAAAGGGAGAGAGAGAACCTACGGGCCAAGCCCCCCCCCCCCCCCCCCCCCCCCCCCGACGACTGCCTGCCTGGCCACTCAGCCCGCCCAGAGGCACAGCCGCTCAGCCCTCACTCGAGAAGCCACGAAAATCACTGTGAAGAACAGGACACTCACCAAGATCTCAGCAGCCACCTGAGAGCAGGGAGGAGAGAGAGGAGGGAGAGAGGGAAGGCTTGAGTCAGAGGAGCCTGAGGAGGCCAGGAGAGGTGGCTCTGGGGCCCTGGGGGCTGGGGCAGGGGCCTGGCTGGGGGGGGCAGGGAGGAGGGAAAACACCTTTCTATGATCTTTGGGCTAGAGCCCCAGATGAGGACAGGCCTGGGAATTAATTTTAAAGTGTTCGTCTGAGGGGCAAGGGAGGACACAGAACAGGGCACTCTGCCTGTCACTCCCAGCCACCTAGGGTGACTCCAGCCCTCAGCCTGCTTGCCTCCACAGAGCCGCCCAGAAGTGAGAACAAGAGAAGTGCTGAACCCCCCACACCCTTTCCCTTTATCGCAAGGGGTCTGAGACCCGTCGTTTTACCTCCTCATGTTAACAGGCAGGAGAGAAAGGGAAGCTGAGGCTGGGAGGGGGGACTTGTGGGGGGCACATAGCCAAAATCAGGTGGGAAAATGCCAGCTGTCCAGGCATTTTACAAGGGTGACTTGACCACTGCATTATGTTGAGTCGTGAGGACGCTGTTTTGTTAAGTAGCAGTGTCCTGCAGTGCCTGGGAACGAAATCCAGCCAGCCCCGTGTGCCCCAGACTGGATTTTGCCCTTGCCTGTCTCCCTGAAACTCTGCCGACCACTTGATTCTATTCTAACAGCCTTATGCTTTAGAAAGCTCTTTTCGTTATATACCTGGGCAAAGTCTCTCAAAATTTTAAATGCATGTGACGTTCGATCAAGCAATTACATTGCTAGGAATGTGCCTTTACTGATACATTGGCCAAAGCCTTTCAAGATACGATGCAAGGGGGTTCACTGCAGCATTCTTTGTAATAGAGAAAAACTGGAAACTACTAATAGATGATTTGTTAAACAGACTACGGTTATCCAACAATGGAAATCTACGCAGCTGTCAGAAAGAATGAGACTACAGTGCTGATAAGGAGAGCTTTCCCTTAAATTAAGCAAAAACATGAAGTATAGCATATTGTTTATAACAGCGCTCCTTTTACCTAGATAAGAAAAGATAAATGCACACTCTTACATATTTGCTGGGAAGCCATGCTAGAGGCCTGGTCAAGATGCCACGGAAGTGGTCACCTTTGAGGAGAAGAACTGGGAAAGTTTTGCATTTGATTTTTCCTGAAATTTTATGTTTATATTTTCTCAACATGCAAATATGTTCTTTTGATGTTTTATTTTAATGTCAAATAGGAGTTAACAGGGTTACTGGGATCATGGGATACTTCGGGTTTTCATTCACCCCTTTCTGTCCTAAAAACCCAGTTGAAACTTGAGGACATTATGGTAAGCGAAATAAGCCAGTTTTAAATGGGTAGGACTGCAATTACACACGGGGCCTAGAGTAGTCAGATTTAGAGAGACAGAAGGCCGGACTGGTTGGTGGCTGCCAGGGGCTGGGGGAGGGGCAGTTACTGTTTAATGAGTACACAGTTTCAGTTTTACAAGATAAAAAGAGTTCTGGAGATGGATGGTGGTGATGGTTGCACAATGATGTGGATGTCCTTGACGTCACTAAACTGTACCCTTAAAAATGGTTGAGATGGCAAATTTTACTATGTGTCATGCTTTATTATGTGTTAGGTGCATTTTACCACAATTTTTAAAAAGCAATGCTAAAAAATACCTGTTCTTTCCTTTTTTTTTTTTTTTTAAGAGAGGGAGAGATTTTAAAAATCAAACAAAAGGGGCACTTGGGTGGCTGCATCGGTTAAGTGTCTCTGACTCTTGATTTCGGCTCAGGTCACAATCTCAGGGTCGTGAGATTGAGCCCTGCAAGGGCTCTGCACTGGGTGTGGAGCCAGCTTAAGATTCAATCTCTCCCTGTGCCCGCCCCCTTTTTTCTCTCTCTGTCTGAAAAAAAATCAAACAAAAAAGAATCTAATATGCCATTCTTCATGTATTTGGGTCAGAGAACCCTAGACATATTTGTTTTGTCAGAGCATCTTTAAGACAGTAATATTTGTAACATGATAAATGCAGTAGGCTACTAAAACAATTTTCCAAATACTCAACACAAAGGCTTTTGCTTATTAGCCTAGCTACTTCGCTCAAAAATTACTCCGGGAAGTTCCTCCAAAAGCTAACCACAGAGTTATCCTATGACCCGGCAGTTGCACTCCTATCTACCCAAAAGACATGAGAAAATACGTACACACAAAACATGTACACGCATGTTTACAGCAAGCAGCATTATTCTTGAGAAGTAATCCAAAAGTCAAGTAGCTGATGAATGGATAACAAAAGGTGATATAACCGTGCAACGAAATATTATTTGACACCGGAAAGGAAGGAAGGACCGATATAGGCTAAATATGAATGTTGGAAATACTAAGTGAAAGAAACCAGTCACAAAGGGCCACGTACTACAGGCCACCATTTATATGAAATAGGTGAACCTACAGAGACAGAAAGTAGATTAGTGGTTACCCAGGGCTGGAGAGCAGGGAGGAAATGAGGAACATGTACAGGGTTTCCTTGGGGGTGATGAGATGTTCTGAAATTGATTGTGGTGATGGCCTCACGCGCCTGTCACGGTGCTACAAGGCACTAGAGTGTGTGTTTTCCATGGGCTGATAACAGGTGTCTGGATTCTATTTCAACAAAACTATTAAAAAATAACAGCCTGGGGATCAAATCATCCCAAACTGGCCACAGGTCTCCACTTCCCTCTGGATTAGATTGCCTATGTTATTTGTTGCTCAAACTGGAACACGGAGGGTGGAAGGGAAGCGGTCAGCGATCCCTGTGGGATGGTAGCTGAACACCGTACACTCGTACACACTGTGGTTGCAGACCTGGACCTCCCAGAGCTCGGGGGTGTGCTGGACGGCCAGGGTAGTGGGAAGGAGGAGGCGTGACACAGACAGCGCCAAGTCCTCCCGTGCATTATCCTCCCGGGAGGAACCCGGCTCTGCAGGTCAAACGCCTCCCGTTTCTGTGTACATTCTCCTCTGGCGTTCCCATTTCACCTCTAGAAACCCATCTAAGGAAAACACTCCTGCGTACGATGGAAGAGTTGGTGACCAGGAAGAGGGCTGCTGAAATAAAGCTTGGTAGCAGCTTCTTAAGTGGAATAGGACATGGGCATTAAGTGACGTTGGTTTTTAGAAATAGTATGAACAGTATTCATGGAATATTATTTTCTAATTATTCTAAATTGTTCTAAATCAGGGATGCACTCTTATATATACACATAAAAAGACAACTAGAGTGATACATTCCAAAATATTAACAATGGCTGTCACTGGTAGGTTATGGACTGAATGATTGATTGATTTAGGCTTATCTCTACTTTCTAGAGTTTCTACAAAAGAATATGTCTTACTTTCAAAACTGAATATTCTGGCTCTAAGAAAATGAGTCCATACTAAGACTAATCAGGGTCCAGCATCTGTGAATCTGGACAGGCAGCTGAGTTGGGCAGGGCTCCCTTGTTTCCGCCGCCCAGGTTCTCTCTCACCCGTTCGCGCCTCCAGGTGTTTGCCCATGCAGCCCACCACTGCCCCCTGCTGGCAATGACCAGAAGCACAGCCTCATAGGTAGGCCCAGGGTGGAAGCATTCCCTAGGGGATGTATTTCAGGGTACAGGATGGATGGATTTGGGGTGAGCTCTAGGGAAGAAGCCAGGTTCAAAGACCCTCAAGGGTGCAATGAGACTACTACAAATATTCGTAGTAGTCCTTAATACATATACGTTGAGTAAGTGAATGAAACGTGGCCTCAACAGGTCACTGACCCTCGAGGGTGGCTTCCCAGGCTAGCCCTCATGAACACACCCACAGGCAGCTGGAAAACCGCAGTTCAATGCAGCCCTGCAGCTTCGGACAGCTGCATTCCAAACCGGGGACTGCACACTGGAAAGCAACAGCCACCTGGTCTGGATGCTGCAGGGAAACTGCTGTACTGGGTCCTGGAGGATATCAAATAGTATTAACACAGGCTTTGGAGTCAGGAGGGCCTGGGTTCAAATCACACCACAGCCACTTAGAAACTATACCCTTGGATTGGAGTTTCATTTTCCTCCAGTAAAAAAGGGGGCATAATAAAGTATAAAACAGTCTTAGCATCATGCTTAGTACTTAGTACACATTTTATAGTTTTGTAACTGTTGGGTTTCTAGCTCAGGATTCTTCCAGCTCAGATGCTGCTGTAACACTCCACTTTCCTACCAGTGGAGCAGGGCACAGAGCTGGTGCCTCCACTCCCAACCCAACGGGGCTCTTTTCAACCCAGCAACTGTAAAGGGAGGGGGCCAGATCCGCAGTCGGCGGTGTCTGTGCCCAACGCCTGGACCTGGGCCAGGCCACAGGGTGCGGGGAGCAAGGCACAGGGGAGTGGGGACAGTGCACGTGGCCTGAGGAGGGACTGCCCAACCACAAGGACCCTTAGGGGATTTGGGGTTGTTGAGCCTCCATGAGAAACCATCTCCAGGCCTCAAGCTTCCCAGCCTAAGGAGCATATCAGAAACAGAGCAGCCAAGGGACCCAAGAGAACCCCTGACTCCCTTATTCATTTAAAAACAAGTGTTTACTGAGTTCTGACCATGTGACCACTTGGGATATACATCAGTGAGCAAAACAAAGACGCCAGCCCTTGATGAACTCACTTTCTAGGCTCTCTCAGAACACTTCCTTCAATCTAGGTCCCATTTTATAGATAATAAACTGAGACCTTTAGCACCCAGGCCCCCTTTCCGGCAAGCTCCCAGACCTGCTCCCTCTGGCTCAATTCTACCTAGGCCACTGATTTGCTGTGTGACTTTCAGAAGTTATTCCCCCTCTCTGGGCCTCCATTTTCCCACTGTAACATAGGAGTTTGACCTGGCTGATCTGTAAGTCCCTTCCAGCTCTGAAGGTCTGGGGGCTCTCAGCCTACTCTTCACACAGGAAATGCCAGTAAGACCAGCACCACACTCATGAGAATCTTCCTGAAAGTTGTGAAAATACTCAAAGTTTCGCTTCTAAGGACAGAGAGGTGCAAGGGGTCCACGAATCTAAAGAGTCACCAATTAGATCGGCCATGTCCCTGCCAGGAGCCTTCCCCACTCCTGGACAGCCAGGGCCTAGCATGGACAGACACCAGCTGGAGCCACGTGAGGGGGCGGTTCTCACCTGAGCATCTTCCCGGGCCTGGTCCCGGTCTTCTCCTCCCTCCTCGCGGTTCCCCTGCAGCAAGACCAGCGAGAAAGGTCAGTCCCCAAACATCTACCCTCTTTGTCCCTCAGCAGCCACAGGACCTTGGCTCAGCCACTCTGCTGAGGGAGAGTGAACCCTCTTCCTGAGCTATAACATGGGGACAATGATCCTGCCCTCACAGGGGAGGCAGTGGCGAATATTACATTTGAAGGCACTCAGCCCAAGGTGACTCAGACACAGGGAGCTTCAATACCGTGCTCAGGGCCTAGCGTCTGGGCTGCAGGAATACAAACGATGGTGAAGGAAATTTGCGGGTAACGTGCGGGTCACCCACATGGCCTTGTCCTGTCAGCTGGGGGCCCAAAAAGCCCAGGCTGAGGGCCATCAAGGAGGGCTGCCCAGAGAAGGTGGCACCAAGCCAGCTTCGAAAAGTAAACACTGGGAGAAGGCCTTACATGAGCCAGTCACAGCCTCAGCAGTGCGACTGAGAAGGCGAGTGGGGAGGACACCCTTTTCTCATCAGGAGTGGGCTCCTAGCTCCCTGCCCTCCTCTCAGGCCCCCAGGGAGCCAGATGGGCCTGGGGCCATGAACTCACCATGGCCAGAGAAATAAGGATCCTCTTGAAGTGGCCGGACGTGTCTGAGCTCAGAGCATCCTCTAGGGACTTGTGATAGTCTGAAACAGAGAAAGGGGGTGTGGGTAGCTGCTGGCTAAGGATGTGGGGGAGGGTGCTTCTAGAAGCTTAAGACTTGAGCCAGAGCATGCTGGCAGGGCTGGTGGGGATGCAGGAGCTTGTAGCTGGTTCTTGTCAGCACCCAGGGATGCCACAGCGGGTCTTGGCACACTGACGCCCCAGTCCATCACCTCCCTATCCGTCCCAGCTGAGGGCTCCTGGGATCCTGCCTCTCCTGCTTCATGGCCACCCTGTGTTCCATCTTCTACCCTCCCTCCCGTAGGATAGGTGCCAGACCCACAAGCTCTGCCCACAGCTCTGGCCATGTCCCTCCCCCGCTCAAAATTTCTCCCATTTTAGAGCTGCTTACAAGGGGAAAAGTTTAAATGTTTTTGACTGGTACTTAAGATTCTTCAAAATAACATTCTGACCAAACACAGGCCTTCTGACTGAGGGCCCAGAGTGACTGCAGAGGCCGCCCATCCAGGAGGCCGCCCTCTTGCTCGCCAGCAGCCTGGACACACTTTCCTCTCACTCTTCCCCCCCAGGCGGGACTCTCTGCCTGGGGTACCCTTTCCGCAGACACAGGGCTGGGCATACCAAGGGGCTTATCAAAGCCTCGTGCCCGGGAGAGGGGAGATGGGCAGAGCTGTGGGGTGAGGTGGTGCTTCTCCCATCACCTCCCAGCGGTACTGGGCCCGGGGCATCCCAAACCCACCTTCCTTATAGGCCTCACAGATGGCCCGGATTTCTGCGTTGGTCCGAGTAGCGAGGATTTCGATGAGAGCCTTTTCATCTGTGCCAGCTCCCTAGAATGTCAAGACCAAGAAGACTTGAACCACAGTCCTTACCCCCATGCAGAGACCTGAGGGACCCTGGCCAAGAAGGCCCCGTTCAAGGAACCACCCAGAAGGTGAACGCTCAGACCACCAAGCCTGCCTGGACTTTCTCCTTACCCCAGACCAGAGACAGCACAATCAGGGCGGAACATGCCAGTTTGTCAAGATTCCCAGAACCTCCCATGAGAATTGCTTTGGACCAAAAATTAAAAAGAAAAGAATATAGGGTCTATAGGCATGTGTATATTAAAAGGCATACAAACATATGTATCTGAATAGAAATATTTATGTGTAAGTATATAAAAAGAACAGAGGGCATGCATCACAGTATAACAGTGATTGTGGTCTCTGGGTGGGTGAAGGATCACAGGTGAGTTCTTGTTTCTTCTTTTTTGCTCTGTGTAGATTTTCTCACATAGTATTTTGTCAGAAGAAAAAAAGGTTTTGTGCTTTAAGGGAAGAACATGCTGTATTTGTTGATATTTGCGTTTGAGGAGTGATCTAGGGACAGACATGTCAGATCCTCTGGACTGAGACAGCTCTGGGAAACAGCTACTCAAAGGTCCTCACTTTGGGGTGTGGGGGGCGGTGAAGGAGATGGAGTCCGTATAACATTATTTGAGCCCCTGGATCCAGCCATGTCTAAAACCAGATGCAGTCTTATACCTTTCAGTTATAGGAACCAACATCCCCTTTGGTGCTCATGCTGGTTTGAATTGGTCATGGGAAGGGCTCTGCCAAGGAGCTACAGCCAACCCACACCTGGGCCTGTGGGGAGCATCTATGTTCCCCCAACACCTGCAGACTGGACCCCATCCCTTTGGTGCCCCCACCATACCTCCATGGCCTTCTTCAACTGTTTGGCATCGTAATGGGCCGGTGGCATCATAAGCCCTAGAATCAGCCTCGCCAGGTCTCCGGAGATCTCAGACTTCAGGTCAGCCATCAAGTCCTACAAAGAACAGGGCTGAGGTCACGCCAACATCAGCACGTGCTCCCGTGTGACCCAGGATAGGGAGGAGACGCGGAATGAGGAAACAGGGCTCCATGTGAATGCAGGGCATAGTGGGAGCCCGTGTCTGTCTTTGCTGATGTTTACTATTTAGAAGACGTCAAAGGAGGCAGGAAAAAAAAAAACCCAAGCGGCGGGAAGACCCGTTCTCCTTGGAGGCAAGGAGACAGGACAGGAAAGGGGGCAGGGCCGAAGGACATCATTCCCACCCTGGGGTAAACTGGCCAGCTCAACACAAAGCCATAATAATCACTGACACTCAGCCTTGGGGCCTTGAAGCCTCTGGAACATCGAGATCCAGAAAACGCTGCATGAAAACGACTCATGCCCCTCATCTCAGCCCCACGCTGAGCCATTCCCACATGTGTTGATCCCAAGAAACTGGGGGACGGAGAGAATGCATTGCAGGCAGCCCAAAACCAATGAGGGAGATCCTCCAGGCACATGTGACCGCAGAGGGGCCCCAGGGCCATGAAGACTCAGGCGCCCAGCTGCGTGGAGCTGGCTGTGACAGGCCAAGCCCTGGGGAGGAAGGTGAGGGCGGGGCCCGGCTGAGGCCTCACCCTGCCGAAGTGGGACTTGAAGGTCTGGCGGATCTGCTGCCGCTGGGCATTGCTGCGGTGCGTGATGATGTCGATGATGGTGTCCTCGTCAGTTCCTGAATCACCAAAGCCGCATGGCTCAGAGGAAGGCCCGGGGCCCAGCTTCCCCGCGTTCCCTGCCCCCCACCCCGCCATGGGCTGCACTAATCTTTGCCAGGGCAGAAGCCCGGCTAGAGCTCCAAGGGCCTGCAGGAGCCCTGCCTCCGGCCCACGCCGCTGACTTGGCCCTGGTTCCTCCATGCACTGCCTTCCGTCAGGTCACTGCTGAGAAGACGACCCCCTGAGGAGCAGAGAGCCCTGCCTGTGGTGAGAGCCAGGGCCTCTGATCCAGCCCCGGTTCTGGTCGTGGCGGAGCAAGTCCTGCCCCTTCCTGAGGCTCCATTTCCACACCTACACCACAAAGAGGCCAAGCAGCTACTACGGGATCCTTCCCACCTGGCAATCTAAATCCCAATCTAAAGGACCCCGTGTCCTTTCTCTTCAACTCCCCAGGAGCTAGAACCCAAGTCCTTCTGACTGGTGCAGGTCGACTCTGGAAGACATCAGGATACCACCTCTGGCCTCTCAGATTAATGCCTTCAACCTCAGACCCGGCACAGGACTCTACCTTTCAAAAGGACTTGTCATCTCATGGTCCTAGATATGCTCAGTGGATGTTATCATTCCCAAGTGACAATGTAGATGAGGCCCAGAAGAGGGAGGATTTAAGCCAAGGCCTCATTAGATGGGGGGGGGGGGCAGGGAGGAGTGATGGAGGCCAAACCTGGGCTCTTTGTCCCCGCTGGTCTTTCTGAGAACAGGGCACCCACCCAGACTAGTTCTACCCACTAATTCTAAATGGAGGCCCTGAAGGGGGAACCAGCAGGGGGCACGCTCCCATCCCAGAATTGGGTCCTTTCTTTTCCAGTTGGGGAAACCGACACGCGGAGGCACTGAAGGACCTGCCCAAAGTCACACAGTGAGTCTAAGGCAAACCCAGGGGGAGAACCCAGGCCTTAAGACCTAGTACTTTCTTCTACACCAGGAGACTGCTCCTGAGAGGCTGGGGACACCCTGGTCTCTAGGAAGGGCTTGTGCCCAGTTCCTCATAACCCCCTCACTCCTCCCTCCCTAGACTCAGGGAGCCAGGACCCTCCTCGTTCTGTGGACCCTAGTTGGAGGCCTCAGCTCTCACTCCTGCTTGGTTCACTGCCCAACCTGCCACACCTGCTGCCCCAGAAGCCAACCCGCCCCTTTCCTGTCCCCTTACCGAGTCCCTTCATGGCCTTCCGCAGTGCCTTGGCATCAGCGTCAGGGTTGAAGTTGTCGACAGGACGCACGGTTCCCTTCAGCTGGGAGGAGCAGAAAGAGACTCAGCAGGTGTCTGGAGGCCCCCCCGGGGGCCCGGCCAAGAGAGGAGCATGCAAGGGAGGGGAAGATTTCCCCACGAGCTCCAAACCAAGCAGCTTCGGGGGAAAGAGGCAGGGGTGAAGGCACAGCAGACAGACCCCTGCCCTAGAGCTGAGAAGGGGAGAGGGAGAAGAGACAGACCCAGGTCTGGGAGCAGGGCAAGTGCTGGTCAAGCCAGCCTCCTGCCCCAGGAGTCAGCTCTGTCCTAGCTGCACTGGGGCCTCCCCAGTCCCTCAGAATCCTGCCCTGTCCCCAAGGCCCTCCTGCCTCTTCAGGAGCCCCTCCCCCTGAAAAGGCAACCAAAATATCTGAAATACCAGAACAGAATCTCCCAAATTTCAGTCACTCCTAAGTGGGGTTCTCCGTGTTTCCCTATTTGCATACACCCTGTGCTATTTCTTAATGTTTTACTTAATTCAACTTCTTTTCTGTTTTACTGAAATGCATTCATTTTTAAGCATATTTAAATACTCCTAAAGGGCAAGGAGTGTTGTTTATTTTGTTCTTGGATAGATCCCAAGTGCCTACAATGGAAGTAAGCACTCAAAAAATATTTGCTAAATGAATGAATGAATGAATGAAAATAATTTTGTATCACTCTCATAAAGAGACAATTGGTATTATGTGCCATCCACAGATGACAAGCCATGAAAATACACGTAATAAAGAGAAAAAACCGTGTTGCCAAATATCACCCAATTTAACAAGATGCAGTTGCTTGTCAAAAGCTCTGAACTTGAAGCTAGCTCTCTCAGCTGTTTGTGAAAGAGGAAAGCCAGCGAGTGTGGCAGCAAACCGGATTCGCTGACAGAATGAGGAAGGTGGATGCAATCGGAAAGGAGTCACCCTCTCACTATGTGAGGTTCTGCGTTATTGAAGGCCATGGAGGCTCCCTTCACCCAAACGGATTCATTTCTTACATAATTTAAGCTCATCTGCAATGCGAGTTCTTGCCTTGTAATTTGGGAAATGCTGTTCTAGAACATCAGAGCTCAAGAGCCCTTGGAAGGCACTGAGCTTGCTGTGTCTAACACCTCATTCGAAAGATGGAGACAGAGGTCCAGAGAGGTAGGGACCTGCCAAAAATGGCTCCGTGAGTAACAGATAGAACGCAAGGTTCCAAATATTTTCACGTGGACCAAGTGCTACTAGTTCCTGGAATGGTTTGGCCCAAGTACTTCTGTGGACCTGGGGTTTCAGAATGGTCAGAACAGCCTTGAGTCATCCAGTGCACCGAGGAGGGCCCCTCTGTTCCACGTTTTCCTGCCTCCAAAGGCCAACTGACCCAGGATGACACAGGCCCCTCCCCAGAACCAGACATGTCTCCATTCAGCGAGCCCTGTTAGTAGTTAGTGGGCCAGAGCGCTTCCCCGCGTGGTAGAGGTTAATGCCGGAATCAGAGGCCCACACCAGAGTGCCCACCCCCCAACTCATCACTCCTGGAAGACAAGGAAGCTTCAGATGTGAGAACCAACGTCTCAGGTTGGCCGCCAGGGGACAGCTGGGTGCCAACCAGAGCAGCAGGAAGGTGCGAGCAGAAGACTGGAAGCTTGTGGTCAAGAGGTCAAGCAGGAGGTGGGGAGGGTCTGACCTCTACTCGGGCCACTGCACTAAGCTCCCACATCTGATAGGCCACCTGCGCTGCCTCCGGGAAGAACTGGCCAGCAGCACTGGAATGGAGGGGGTTAGGGAGAGGATAGGAGGGAATGTCATCGTGGGCAACACTCCACACACACAACACAAAGCCACGTATGCACACGCACACGGACACACAGCCACATAAGCACACGTACCCTCGGACGCACACAGCCACGTATGCACACGCACACGGACACACAGCCACATAAGCACACGTGCACTTGGACACACACAGCCACGTATGCACACGCACACGGACACACAGCCACATAAGCATACGCACGCTTGGACACACACAGCCACGTATGCACATGCACACAGACACACAGCCACATAAGCATACGCACCCTCGGACGCACACAGCCACGTATGCACATGCACACAGACACACAGCCACATAAGCATACGCACCCTCGGACACACACAGCCACGTATACACATGCACACAGACACACACACAGCCACGTATGGACATGGACACACACAAACACACAGCCACACACTTTAAGTAAATCCATTTGGCTTTACCTTCTCTCAAGCCTCATCCATTCAGAGCCCTCCCCTCCATTTCTGAGAACCTTCTACGTTCTCTCGAGACCCCCTGCCATGCTGGCTCTGCCCAGCTGCCCTCATGGCTCCAAGTACCATGCAGGATAGGAGTTCTCGAATCCTCTGACCTCCCCTTTCTTCCTCATGATCTGAATGATTTCTCTCCACGTCTCCCCTCTCAAACAAGTCGGTGACCAGCTTACGGCCACGTCACCTCGATATCCCCTCCTGCAAAGCACCCGGGTGTACAGGATGCTGAGGAAACTTCTGTGAACTGAAGTCAGCCCCCAGGACACTTGTCAAAGGTTAGCAGGAGGCTCTCAAACCCTGACTTAACTGGATCCTTAAAAGCTCCGGGAGGGAAAATCAGAGGACCTGTCGCTCCTCTCCTCGCACACAAATCTGGTCAAGTCATGCCCAGTGTCACCGCTTCCACGGTTCCCCTCTACCCCCAGGAGAGGTTCTTCTGCCAGCAGGAGGCCCCCAGGCCCTGCCCACCTCTCAGCCTCCTCTATTCCCCGGTGTCAGGGACAGAAATGAACCAGGCTGAAACCTGCCCATCTCTCGGCCTTTCCTCCGCCGCTCTCTTTCAGACCGGGTCTTCACCTCCTCCTCTTCCTCACCGTCCTCCTCAGGCCTTTGTTTCTTTACGCCCGGGAGCCTGATCTGTGCGTTCCCAGGCACACACACTTTCCCCGTCCCAGGTCGGCCCCACAGGTAGGCCCTGGTCTGTCTGCCTCACTGAGCTGGGGGCTCCACCAGGGCTCCCCCACGAGGCCTGCTCGCAGCACGTGCCTGGGACAAACACGCTGAATAAAGGAGCAGGCAGAGCAGGCCCCTGTATTTCTTCCGTCGAGCGGACGATGACATTGAGAAGCAGCTATGAGGTAACAGGGCCTGGACCCCCCTTCTGATTCCCAGTCCACACCCTCAGACTGACTTTCCGAGTGCACGGGAGCGCACACTCCGTCTGGGAGCGCACATTCCCGTCACGCGCACATTCCCGTCACACACACACACACACACACACACACACACACACACACACACACGTTCACCTGTGCGCAGCTCCTGGCACCGAGGACTCCCCAAGTTCATCCAATCCATCCATCCGTCAGGATGAAGGCCACGAGGGCCCAGGCCTGCCACCCCCGGGGGCCACTCCCTCCAGCCTGGGGCCTGGGGGCCACTTACTCATCATCACCCCCACACAGCTTCAACAGAGCCTTCTTGTAATCGCCAGATGTGTCATTCTGGGGGGAGAGAGAGAGAAAGGTGATGTCTCACTCACCCCGAGGCTCCCCTCAAACAAGGAGGGGAGGTTCTGCAGAGCCCAAACTAGGGAAGGCCGGGAAAGGCTGCACACACTCCTAGCAGCCCGGACTCCCCTCCAGTCTGGGGGTGGCTGAGACCACCAAATGCTGGTGTGCTGGTGAGCACTTCACAACCAGCTCTTGGGGGGGGGGGTACCAGTGAAAAAGCCCTGATTTGTCACATCTAGCAATCTCTGTGATGTAAATACGTCCAACAAGGGGTACTTTCAAGCTACCAACATTTCACCGAACTAGGAGCCACTGTGAGCCGGCCCCGGCACACAATCCCAGCCCGGCCCTCCCACGTGAAACAGTCCATGAAAATAGGGCTCCATGAGCAAAAACACCGGGAAAGGCCAAACCCAAACAAACAGATGTAGTGTATTTATACCCCTCTTGGAGCTTCATGATGGATTTAACATATTAAAGGCTGTGAGAAGTTCTGAAGTAAACACACTGGCTTGTCTTTACTTATACTCGTTTTTTTCCAAATATTTCCCATGAAACATTTCTGCATGTAATACCTATAAAATTCCTCTTTGGAAACATACTTCGGGGTATGGAACATGTCTGGAACTCATAAAGCTTTATCTCACTTGCCCCCAAAAAAGAAAAAACCCCAGTTTTCTGTCTCTTCGCCAAGTGTCACGGGCTGGACACCCCAGTCATCCACAGATCACCCGGCCCGGGACCCAGAGTTCTCCTCGACTTCTGCAGCCTGACCTCTCACTGCCCTTGGGATGGAGTCCTCATCCTGAATTCAGCCTGCATGCCCTTCCTGACCCAGCCCTGCCTTCCTTATGAGCTTCATGACTCACCAGCACCACCAGGCAACTTGCTTCTCTATTGAACTGTCTCACATTCCCTGAATGTGCCACGAGGCAAGGGCTCCTGGAATTCCTACGAGACCCCTAGCTTTCTGGAACAGTTCTTCTCCCCTGGGAGTGGCTCCCAGGCCCTCTGCTCCTCCCTGCACCCTGTTAGCTCTGCTCACCTTGATCATGCTGTACAGGGACTTCTCATACTTGGTCCGGAATATCTCCCGAATGTCGAGCATGTCCAGCTCACTACGGGAGACCATGATGCGGATCAGGGTGTTGTCCCGAGTCCCCAGGCCCTGGAAGACAAGTGGGTTTGGGGGACAGGAACTTGAGAGGAGGCCGGAGTGCTGATAGCCCCCAGCTGAGTTGAAAATACAATTTTTGTGATAGAACATTAAAATTAAGAACAAAAGAAACAAAACGTTGCCATTCCCCCAGAAGCTCCCTATGTGTCCCCCTTGCTTTGATTTCCTTCCTCTCCTCATACATCAGGCCCGTCCTTGGTTTCCCTTATAATTTTATCATAACTTTGTAACTCTAAGCACAGATTGTGTACGTTTGTATATCTTGGAACGCTGTAACTATACCACTTCGCATTTCTTTCTCTTGCTACTCCTGACGGACATTGGGTTGTTTCCAATTTTTTCCTAACACAGACAATATTGCCACATTCATATGAATGCATGTACAGGCACCTTCTCTCCCAGGCTGAGCTGCCCGACCTCACTCTGAAGGACGGTGAATGGGCCATAGTTCCCTTGCCCTTGTGAGATGGTCAACCAGGGCCGGGAAGGCCTGAGCTCCCGGGCTTTGGGTCTGTGGCCTCTGCATTCATGTACCCGTTGTGCTATGGAATGATCATCAGTTTCCGTGTGTCCTATGTGCAACATAGTGGGAATCACTGTTCTCACATACACATTCAGAGTAGGATAGCTGGGTCACAGGGATAAATAGCACGAGCCTTAGCAGACAATGATAAATATCTTCCAAAGTGATCTAATCTACATGCACTGTACAGAAACATTCTGGTCAATTAATATTTTTGAAATGTATGGGTTTCTAGCCCATCTGGATGGATGAATCAAGTGCAGGCTGTCCTAACACCCTGTGATCAACCGTGAGGTCAGGGCAGGGATTTGGGTGGGTGGGTGTGCGACCGGACAGCGTCCCAGTCCCAGGCTCGGGGATGCTCACCTGGGGAAAAGGCCATCACTCTCTACTGCGGCCAATCCCGAGGGCTCTCTTTGGCCAGGGGGCCCTACAGACTCCTGGGAGAGTATCTACAGTCCCCTGGGGATGGGCAGAGAACCCCTCCCACAAGCTCATTCCCAGAGACCCCACCACACACCTTCATGGCTTTGAAGAGCCTTTCCGCAAAATACTCTGGGGTACTCCGGATACACTTCACTGAGGAGAGGGAAGGAGAGGTAGAGTTATTCTGGCTGCCTCAGAATGCGTTGGGCTGGCCTGACCCAGGCTTTTTTTTTTTTTTTAACCCCTTGGGGACCACCAAATGCAAACCCAGGAAGAACCCAGGTTCCTGATACCCCGAGGCCACCCCGCCACCGCCCCCAGCTTGTGAGGCACACCCAGAGCATGAAGAAATCAGGAACTGGGCTGCTGAAATGTGGACTGTGCATCTGAAAGACCCACTTCATCTTTCTAGTCCTCTGGGGGGTTTGCAGGGAACGGAGCCGGGTGGGGGTAGTGCTGGGGGTGGAGCTGGGAGAGGTGTTTCTTTAGATCCTGCTGTAGCAGAAAGGTACAGGCAGCAACATCACTTTGGATCCTGCCAGCAGAGCAGGCAAAACCTGACTGCTTGAAACAGAGTTGGGAGGGGCCGGTTCTGGGCAGGAGGATGAGGCTGGGGATTGAGCTTTCCCCCAGACAACACGCATACAACCCAGCCCAGTCTCGGACACACCGACTCTCACAATGTCCAGCTTGTAAGGGCCTCTGGGTCAGGCAGTCCCTCCCCCCTGCCCCGTTTATCAGATGAGGGAACTGAAGCCCAGCCAGGACAGGGACTGCTCCACGGCAACAGCAGATTTGGGAGAAGCCCTGGGTTTGAATCTTGACTCCACCACTGACTACTCTGCTCCTGGCATGCCCCGTGCCTGGAAGACCCCCAAGTCATGACAAAACTACCCCTTGGCAAGTGGCCCAGCCTCTGTGAAATGTGGTTTCCTCATCTGTGAAATGGAGATCATGTCCACCCCCGGGTGTTTTTTTAGAGATCAAACACCCCGCACAGCACCCAGCACACAGTACACACTCCACACCAGTCTGCTCTCCTGCTGGTTCTTTCCCCAGCCGAGCCCGGGGGCTCTATCTCGTCCCGCCACACACAAGGGGGAGGGAGCAGCAGGAAGTCAGTGCCTGAGGCTCCATTCCCTGCCTCCCTGACTTCATGCCTGCCCTGGCCAACCCACAGAATTCACTGCCCGTCTGATTTTTCTCCTTCCTGCCTCCAGACCATATAATCCCCCTTTTCCACTCTTGGCCTTTTGTTCCTGGGCCAGAATCCCAGAATCCCTTGAAGCCCCTGGGAATGCAAGGTCAGGACGTACCCACAGCCAGCATCAGCTTCTCAAAGTCCCCGGACAGCTCCCCTCGGATGCTGGCCTCGATCGGCTTCCCTGTGGTCTTCAGATACTCATCAAACACTGAGTCAGAGAGACAGGGATGTTGAGAGTGCCCCAGCACGCAGAAGAAACCAGGACCTCAGAAGGGGAGGCCAGGACCCGAGCGCCCCCAATGAAGGTAGGGCCGGTATTTGAGGGGCTAGCTGGCAGCGAGGTCACACATGCCACGAGCCACCGTGCCGTCATGCCGCATATGATGTGAGGGACCGTGTGTACCTCACACTCCAACATGAAGACAGGACTGGCACTCAGATGGGAAGGTTGAACACCCTGTTAATGACTTTGCCGAGGGACTACACAAACCATCATCTAATAAAATCAGGACTAGTACTTGCGTTGTAGATGAAGTAACTATCCTGCTCCATGAGCAGAGAAGGAAAAAAGAATGGAGTTCTTGGCATAACCCCAAGGGAGCAGCCGTAGGTCTTTCTTCTCTGGAACTTACCCAACCGGAGATGCTGCTTGCTACGATTTCCCAAAATGTAAATGAACTGGGCTTCATCTGTTCCCCATTTCAGTTCCCCTGCCTCGTACAGGTCCTGAAGGGGAAGAGGAAGGACTTCATTGAAAGGAGACAGAACTCGCTGGCCACACTTATCAACTGCTGCTGGATCCCTGAACATACCAGTAATTGGTAGCCTCAGGACCTTTGCACATACCTGTATACCTTCCTTTCTTTCTGGGGAAACTCCTACTCAACCTTCAAGGCCCAGATTAAATGTCCACTTGTTCTCAAAGCACTTCCTGATGTCCCCAAGGCAGAATTCTCTTTCTTCCTCTCCTTCCCTCTTCTCAGTTCCTGTAGTTTTTTGTTTCTTTACTGCTTTGCTCTACTGTATATTATAATGACTTCTTTATATGCCTGTTTCCCCACTATGGCATGGGCTCCTCAAAGACAGAGATTATGTCTTAGCAGTCTCTGTATCTACCCCTGCAGTGTCTCATGCACATAGTGGGGCCCAAAACACCTGGAATGTAATGCTATATCCCTAGAGGAGGTGTCTGTATGATCAATACAGGCCTATTTCTCCCAGCACTGTCTGATTTTATTCATTAGTGATTCCCAGCGCTTGGCAGAGTGCCTGGCACATAGCAGGTGTTCAACACACATTAATTAACTGAATAAACAAAGGAACAAATGGTAAAAGCTCCCAAATAGATCTCACCAACTTTATACGTGTTGTGTACCTTTGAAAGACAACTTAAGTCCTTTTTTCAACAAAGCACTGTATAAAATGTTGGCTGTGAGTCAGTTATTTCTGATATTTGATGCAAATTACTTGGTGCCCAGCCCTTCCCGGGATCCCCAAGCTCCCCGCTCTTGGGGGTCCCTTGCTGTGCCCCAAGGGGCCCCGGTCTGTGCTGGTTTACCTGGACGTCCTGTTGTACCAAGTCCTCGCTCACCACATCGTCCTCCTCCCTGGTTCCCTGGGCAGAGACACAGGGACACGGGGTTCAAATACCAGAGCTGGGGTGGGGGTTGGGACAGAGGTGTGGATACCAGGGGTGGAGACCGGGAGGGTAGAGAAAGCGTGGTGGCCCAGATGTGCCCTGGAGCAGTGACCCCAGCTGCCCCTGCATCAAGACCAAAGCATCTATTTTGCGGGGAATCATAGGGTCCCTCCTATTGGCTTTTCCTCTCATCCTCGGAGTTGGGACCAAAGAGGGGAGTCCTGGGAATGACCCGGGTCCCACCAGGTGCCCCATACCAGAGCAAGCCAGAGCCTGTCCTGAGAACAGGACCCTGCTCAAGTCCCGGTAGGGCTCACGATGCCCACCAACAATGACAGTGCAGGGCTAGGGTCTGCACATCTGCCTTCTACGGGGGGCTCCCAGACCTTAACCAGACAACTCACAAGGGAGGATCTGAGACTTGGGCCCTGCGATCCGAGCTCACGAGCAGGGAAGGCTCCAAATCCTACTGGTGTTTCTGCTGCTCCACTCACGCCCGGTGCCCCATGTGACAAAGGACGGAACTCGTAGGGGATGGGGCCAGCCCTAGCTGGCATCGTGCTTCTGCGGGCACGGGTCAGGCCTATGCTTCTCTCCTCCTCTCCCTGGAGTGTGCATCTCAGGATCTCACAGCCCCTGGTTCCCCTGGGGACTGAGCTTCAACAGACAGAGCCCGCACATTGACAATGCATGCTACGGCACTGCCCACCTGGTGCTAGATGTTGAGAAAGAGCTGGAACTCTCCAGAACAAATGGCTTTGAACATGGGGGCAAAGGTCACACTTTCCCATTCCTGATGTTTCTGGTAATCCCCCATCTGCTTAATATGCGACAGGGATTGCTATGGCAATGGAGAAAAAGACCAGGGAGCAGCTGGGGTAAACAGTGTATGGGAGGGGAGGAAGTGAAGAAACAAAGAAGGGGCCTAATGTCTATATAAAGCTTCCGACAAGCGTGGTCCTCGGAGCTGGGGCTTGAAACTGCTCAATGCCTGAGCTCAATGCTAGAGATTTCCGGGGAGCCTGGCAGGTGAAGGGGAAGCGGTGGGGTGGGGCATGTTTTCCAGCCCCCTGTAGCCATACAAAATGCAGGCCTGCCAGTACCAGAACTTTCCATTATTCAGAAGAACCTAGAAACTGGCTTTCGAGCAAAACTCCCCACTTTTAAATGTTAGCAACTAACTCAAAGTATTTTTTTAAAAAAAACACATTGTGTAGGAAAACCAAGGGGGAAAAAAAACAACTTGGCAGATGGAAGCCAGTCTACAGTCTCTTCATGGTCCTTTTTTATGTCTCTGGGGGTGGGAGACAGGAGCGGCAGGGCTTGGCTGTGGGAGAGGCAGTGCAGGCAGCCCCAGAAATGCCATATCCCTGCTGGTGACTCGCAGACGTGCCAGACGTGCCAGCCACAGCTGGGGAAGCAATGGCAGGAGGGAGGCCTGGAGAGGAGGGGGAGGGCTGGGTGTGAAGAGAGGACGGAGGTCACAGGGGAGGAATTTTCCTGGGCACAAAAGAGGAGGGATGTGTGCAAAGGGAAATGCGGGTGACTGCCTGTGCAAACCAGGGGTGACCCAGCAGACCCCTGGGTGTTCGGATTCCACACCCAGGTGAGAGAGAGAGAGCATCTCAAGTTCAAGGATAAATGGACAACTGGGGAATGGCCACAGATAATGAGTACTTTACACCTAAGGAGCCACCAAGGAACCCCTCACAGGCCACCCTGTCTGGGGCAAGAGGCGGAAGGTGCCCACAGCCCTCTGCCCGCACTCCGGTAGAGAGCTTCCAGGAGGACCCCAGTGTGGACCAACCTGGAGCAGGACCACGAGCATCTTCTGGAAGTGGCCAGAGGTGTCACCGATGATGTCGGCCTCTAGGTCTCGCTCATAGGCTGCAGGGAAGGAACGCAAGCTCTAGTCCCATCCCCAGGAGATCTTGGGGATCCAGGATAAAGGTCCCTGCTGCCTCCAATATGATCCCAGCACCCAGTCTCCGGGCTGGTCATGGAAAGACCCAGGGTGTATCTTCACAGGTTTCTGCACTGACCCCTGACACACCGAGACGGAATCTGTCCACGTTCTCTATCCCCACCTGTCCTATCCTACTCCAGGTACTGTGGTCGCCCACCTGGATGATGGCTACGGCCTTCTAACTATTTCCCCTCCTTACGCTCCCCTCCTTCTCCAATCCACAGCAACAAGGGTGACTCTTAAAGCCCTCTCCAATCACGGGCTCCTCTGCTTCCTGCTGAACTTGGAATCAAACATCACCTCTTTCTCTTGGCCTGCAAGGCACTGTGTGATCCTGCCCTGCCCTCTACACTCTCGCCTCACACTAGCTACCACGCTCATTTCTGCCCCAGGGCCTTTGGGCTTGCCATTCCCTCTGCCTGCCAGGATCTTCTCCCCACCCCTTACACAACTGGCTCCTTCTTATTCCCTCCCAAGGCATGCTTTCCCTGACCACTTGTCTGGACCAGGTCCTTCCAAATTAAAGTCTGACTCTTGTTACTTCATTGTATAACAATGTGTCATCATCGTGTTTACCTGTGTATTGCCTGTATCCCTTGTTACCTCATTAGTCTGTAAATTCTAGGAGGCAGGGAATACATGGGTTCTGCCCACCACCATATCCTGAGAACCTAGAACCCTGCTGCACAGAGCAGCTATTTCTGACAAGGAGAAATGATGGATAGATCAGAGGGCAAGAGGAAAGAAAGTGGATGGACAGTCTTAGGGTCCCCACCCTTGCAATTACCCTCATTTCATATCTAAGTCCTGAACGGCCCCTCCTGCCCATCTCACCATCTTTGTACGCTGCCACCAGCTGGTGGATCTGCTCATTGGTCCGAGAAGCCAAGATCTCAATGAGACACTTCTCATCAGTGCCGATGCCCTGGGAGAACAGAAGGGACATCAGAGTCAGGCTGGGATGAGAGGCCACCACCAGCCATGGGCTGAGCTCCTGAAGTGGCCAGAGCTATGGAACCCCCAACACTCAGGGAGCTCCTACCACAGCTCTTACGCGCCAGACTGGAGCCACTGCCCTGATAATCAAAACACATAGGTTCTAGTCCCGCCTCTGCCAGCAGCTCTCTTTGTGACCTCTCATTAAGAAACATCGTCTTTCTGGGCCTGTTTTCTCATCTGTAAAATGGAAATGATGCCAGTGGCTCTGCCGAACTCACAAGGACATTGAGAAGGCAATCTCTCCCATCGCTAAACTTCCCAATACATCAAGTAAATTCATGTTGAACACCTCATCTGAGGCAAAGCTCACAGCACTTTACAGACTGTCCTGTGCCAGGTACACTGAAGGGCTTTGATCCCTCCCTGCTTGCTAGCGAGCCACCCTCTCCTTCAACCAGACCGAGCCGCACTTCCTGTCCCGGACACACACCTCCACCCCCTCTCCTGACATCTTACCCAAACTGAAATGACCTTCCCACTCTGATCAACCAAATCCTCCCCAGGGCTTCTGGGCCCAACTTGATCCCTCATCTTTTGCGATGCCCTCTCAAGCCACCCTGGGCCTGCCCTCCTGCCCTCCTTTACTACGCCCTTGGCCTTGGAGCATTGGGCACAACTTGTCTTTACGCCCCTGGATCCTGCTTCCTCAGGGCTGTAAGCTGCTGTGTTGGGGTCTGGGCCCAGGACCCCCCTTATGAGATCTGTCTCACACCAACATCTGTCCCCCGGGACAGGGTTTGTGCAAGCTGCCTCTCACAGCAGGCCACACTGCTGGTGGGCGCAGGGCCCAGCGAGTACCTGTGGCAGAGACCAGAATCTTCCCATTCAGCACACCCCCACTCGCAACACACACGCAGACCCGTGCTTCTTACCGCGATGGCGTCTTTAATTTCTTTGGCATCACAATAGGCAAGTGGCCTCATGAGACCCACAATCAGTCGTTCAAACTTTCCTGTCAGCTCATACTTCAAGTCAGCAATGAGGTCCTGGGTCGGGGTCGGGGAGGGAGGAGGAGATGGAGGAAGAAGGGGAGGAGCATTTATGGTAAGAGTTACATGTAATGAGCCCCTACTCTGTAAGGCACCAGGCTCAGTAAGCCCGTGGACCTGCCACTCTGGGAGGTATGGGCTCTCATCAACCCTAAGAAATGGGCGTAGAGACATCAGGGAACTTGCCCAAAGCCACGCAGCGAACAATGGCGGTGCAGGATTGGAGCCCGTGGCACCGTGCCTCTCCCTCCAGCACTGTTCGTTCGCTTGTTGACTGGGTGTCTCTCCCACTATCTGTGGGTCCACAGGGCTGACACCTCACAGGTCTTGTTCACCTGCGTGCACCAACCCCTAGCCCGGTGCCCAAGCATATAGCAAGTATCATAGATGTATCTGTGGCCGAATGGGGCCTGACTGAAGGGAAGAGCAGAGGAGGGCAGAACTGTCAGCACGGAGGCTGAGCTGGAATACAACAGGAGACCAGGTGAATGAGATCAGCTCCCCAGCCCCACCCCACGGGCCCTGCGGTTGCCATGGTTACCTTGCCATAGAGGGACTTGTAGCTCTGGCAGATCTCCTGCCTCTGCCTGTTGCTTCGAGAAGTGATGAGCTCCAGGATGGCCTCCTTGTCACTGCCTGGAAGATAGGAGGGCTCCGGTGACCCTCCCCCATCTGCCTCCAGGAAGCCCACCAGGGGCTTCTGTTCATCAGGTGGTGGTGTCGGTGGGGGAGGATCTATGGGGACTGTCAAGCCCCCACTGAGAAGGATCCTAGCACCCACAGTATTTGAGGTCAGAGGGCCTGTGATCCAGCCCCTCATCAGACACATAAGGAAACTGAGGCCCAGAGAGGAGCAAGGACTCATCCAAGCTTTCACAATGAGACCTGGTTTAGAAAAACACAGGTATCCTAACACCCAAGACAGGGTTCTTTCAAAAACAAGAAAAATAAAAGAGAATAAGCAGCAACAAGTTCGGGGTAGCAGTGACTCCCAAGAGGAAAGGTAGCGGTGATGCTTCAGGAGGGGACCCACCGAAGACGTTTCGACTCTATGAGGAAGCAAGTGCTATTTCTCAAGTTGGGTGGCAGGTCTGTGGGTGAAGCTTCTATTATTACTTAGACCTTTTGGTTGGTCTGGAATATTTCATTATAAAATAATGAAAAATAATCAAAAGAGGAGACAAAAGAACGAGTGAGCACATCTCAACACCTCACCCCCACTGGGAATATCCCCACTCCCCTGCTCTTTCCTAGGGCCCCACTGCTGGTGGCTGAGCACCCACCAAAGCCCTTCATGGCGGTATACAGGGCCTCGGCATCCTGGCTGGGGTCAAAGCCTGGGAAGTCATGAATGGAGCCACGGTACTTGGCACCCTGTGGAGAGAAAAAACAGAAGATAAACTGCTGACCTTAACTTAAACGGGGCTCCCAGCCCAAACCCCAGATCACACTCTCAACCCTGGCCGTAGGCAGAGTCTAGGCTGAATTCCCTTCCCCTAAAATTAAGCCCTGACTACAGAAAGCCCAGGCAAGGGTAGGGAGGACTCTCCCTGTACCGCCTGCCAGAGCCTGCCCCAAGGACTGTGCCCTTTCCCCGCAGGATGGTGGCTCCGTCCAGCCCACAGCACCACACAACCTTGCCAGAACCCAGGAGAGAGGAAAAAGCCAGGCTGAGTGCAAGGGGTAGAAATGATGCCTGTAAGAGTAACGAAAGCTCCTCATACCTTTATGACACTTCACAGTTTACAAAGCCCTTTGGCCTCCATTAACCTGATTCCAACTTGTAGAAGCCCTAAGATGATCCGTATCACAGAAACAAAGAAACGGAGCCCAAAGAAGGAAAGCCTCCAGCCGAGGGTCCCACAGAGCCCAGATCTCTGGCCTCTTCCCCTCTGCTCTCCAGCTCCAGAAACCTTGCAGCTTCCAGCTTCTGAGGGTGAGGTGGTGGCCCAAGGGAAGCCCAGAGCAATCCTCGCAATCAATGCCAAGATAAGATGCCACCCTTTGGGCCCAGTAAACTGAGCTAGCAGCTGGCATCTGAGGACAAGCTGGCTGGGTCCTTGAGGTGAAAGGGAGGAGGCCGAGCCAGAGGATCTTAGACACTGAATCTGAATGCACAATGGGCTGCCTCACAGAGAAATCAGATGTGGGTCAGCTACACGGCCCCAGAGAAGTATGGCACCAGGTGAGTGGCCGAGAGCTGGGAGGGCCGGGGCTGCTGGAGCCCATGAGCACACGGCACAGTACGAGGGTGCTTAGCCCGGGCCAGGCCCAGTGCTAAGTGCTGAAGATTCAGGAAGAAGGAAGACCTGCCCATGTCTTTCATGAGCTTCGGACCCAGAGGAAAGAGACGAACACACAAATTAGCATAGAACTCATCATAAATACCTAAGACAGAGGCTGGGTAATTTGGGAAACAGTGGAGGCCGATTCCAGCTCGGGGAGGGAACCAGCAAAGGCTCTGTGCAAGGACTGGGGGTGGCCCACATACGCCGTGCCTTAAAGGAGTAAGAAGCAAATGCAAAAATGAGCCTCCAAACAACTCCTGCGTCGCCCCGTGCCCACCGTGAAGGACCTGGCCAGACATCTGGATGCTCCCTGGTTTATGTTTGCAGTTCTGTTCCTCTGAGGAATGCATGCGTGGGCGCAGGGTTGCTATTTAAAGTTCTGACAGGGCGGGTGACCAGAAAGGGACACGGCCCTCTTCCCGCCATCCGTGAGTCCCCTGCAACCTGATCACACCCCTGGGCAGAGACGGAGGAACACATGCCAAATACCTGGACCAGAAAAGAGATGGTCCCTTGAGAAAGCCCTAGGAGTGCCTGCCTTCCCCGGCCCCCCACCCCCACCATGCATCCCAGCACCCAGCACAGAGCTTGGCACAACCAAGCACCCACTGAGTATCTGTTTCCTGGATGGCCAGACACATGCGTGGATGAAGGACTGAATATATTCTGAGCAGATCAAAGACTTCCTGGAGGGGAATTCTATGCTGAGTCCCCAGGGATGAGTGACAGCGGGCCCCAAGGGCTGGGGGCAGGGGACAGAAGAGCAGAGGGGGGAAGGCTTCAGGCAGGAAACAGCACAGTCAAGTCCTGGAGGCAAGAGCAAGCGAGAACTTTCGGGGAGGCAGCCCAGATTCTTCAGCGCTCAGTGCAGATGACGAAAGTCGCCAAGACCATGGGACTCCAAGTTGCCAGGAAGGAACGAGAAGAGAAGGTGGAAGGGCAGAGGTCTCCTCCACCTCAGCCCGCCCCTCCTCCCCAGCGTGGCTGATCACAGGGCTGCAACTGAAAGATGAGGCAATGTCCTCCCGGGGGGGAGGGGCAGTCTAATGACTGGCAGCGAGCTGGATCCAAATGTCCCTTTCGAGACCGGTTCAGTGAGAAGTGAGGCCAGCTTCCCAGGTGTATCTTTGCATAAAGATAATAAACTCTCCCAGGGGCCCTCGGGATCACGGCCACTAGAAGAGGCGGACATGGGGGGTCCTAGCACTGGTCACCTTTAGAGGCACAGAGACAGTCCTTCCAATCACCCAGGCCTGGTTTCCCACCATCGGTCACCCTCACGCCAACCTGACGAAGTCTGCATCTCTGCTTCTCCTCCTCACCTAGACGGCCCGTCGCTCCTCTGGCGGACAGGCTCCTGGCCTCAGGCACCTGTGGCCCAGGGGAGGGGACAGCAGAGAAGGGACTTTCCACCCTGAAATATTCAGCAGGTCCTGCAGCCAGCTGGTGAGCGCCTGGCCCAGCTGCTGCTAGAACAGGAGCCTGCGGCCTCTCCCGAGAGACGGCTGCCAGGCCAGGACTCCACCTCAGAGCTGCTGTGACCACACCTGACCAGGGCCTCATCTCTGCAGCTGCTGGAGTTCCAGGCACCAGCCTGCCCCTCCTGCCCTGTCCTCAGTGTTCTCATGCCCATCAGCAAGTTCCAATCCAGAACATCCCTGGAAAATGAACACCACAGAGCCATGCGTCTGGGACCTTTCTGATACCACACTATTTCTTCACATCTTTGGGCCCCAAGTTCCCCTCTTCTAGAAGGAAAGACAGGGAGAATAGCACAATTAACACAGCAGAAATAAATGGGGGTGATCTGGAACAGAGAAAAGAGTGGCTTGTTCTGTGCGTGTGTGCGTGTATGTGTGTGGGGAAGGGGGCGCACGAGATGCAGAATGGGGGTGTTAATCACTGGAAGCAAGAGAATCAAACTTCAGCTCAAGAATGGAAGGAAGACCTTGCTCAAACTCTCTGGTTTTGTCTTCTGCAACCCCCTCCCTCACCCAAACCCTTGCACTCCACGTGTGCCAAATTACCTTTGCTGCCCCACCCCCACCCCCACTGAGCCTCTCCTCTCTGGTCTTCTGTTCCAGCATCCCCGCCCCCTGCAGCACATCACCCCCCTCACTCTCCCCCAGGAGCTCTCTCCAGGCACCTTTCCCAGTTTCCTCAACCTGTGTGCCCACCAAGCTCCTTCACTGCCTCCACCGGACATTAGTGCCGTGCATGGGGGTTCCAGCTCCTCTCACGGGACAAGGGACCCCCCAAGCTCTGCCACCCTGGGACTCTTGCTTGCAGACTGTCTACTGGCCCCTGGTCTATGGCAACAAGAAACCACAGGCCAGCCAGGCAGAAGCATGGCCTGGGAGCACTGGAGCAGGATTCCAAAGATCTGTGCCTGAGGTCCTGGCCCTTCTGACCTCCCACGATCTGCTCTGTGCACTTTGGTCATGCAGAACCCTGCAATGTGACTGCCTCCCTGGAAGGAGCTCTGGTAGGACTACATACAGAAAATGGGGAACAGCAACTTATACCTTGGACCTTTGCCCATGACCACTAACACTTTCTCCTCCTGGTCAGAGAGGCCACTTGTGCAAAGTACGCTACTCAGAGGCGGATAGGGAGGCCACAGCTGGGACTCTCTTGAATACTGATCCTGTATCGTGTAACACACCTTGCTCTTCAAAAATTGTGAACAGGTATCCTTAAGGCCCTCGTTCACTGGGTGGCAAGTCATGAACACTGAGGCCCAGAGAGGGTAAAGAACTCCCCCAAGATCACACAGCACTTGTGTTATGTCTGTGGCCAGTAGCTCTGTGACCGAAGTGAGGAGCAAAAGGGGCCTAGTCAGGTGTCCCTTGGTTTCATTCTCCCTTCCCCATCTCATCACTGCAGCAGCCCTATCTCCTTTTCTAATGCTAGCCAACAGGGGTCACTCTTGGGTGAAGGCTGGCACAGAAGGACACCTCGCTCTGCCCAAGGACAGAACCCGATCCTGGTCACACCCAGGAGAAGCTCCGCCACACCTCAACTTCCACTGCCCAGCAAAATGGTCGCACAGCATGAAAGACGGGGGTCTCCCAAGCCAGGGAAACGTAATCCCAGATGCATGTGACAAGGGATACTCCCACCTCCACGGCAGAGAGAACCCTCTCATGCTTTTGCCTGTCCGACAGTCTTCTCCCGCGGAACCACTTCTGGGCCGCATAGTTCAGGCTGGACCAACTCTACCACCTGAATCCAAATCACCATTGGCCCAGCCAATAAGAACCAAACCGAGGCCTTTCCCTGGAATCACTGCGAATAAATTATATTGCTTCCCCCAGGCCGCCCAGGAGGCAGAACGGAAACTTGGGGCAGCTGGTGGCTAGAGCGCCACATCAGGGAAGAAACGCCCACGAGTGAAGCCACCCACAGGAAGTTCAACTCACAGAGGCAGAATCCTGACAACATCATTTGGGTCCCTGGAACCAGCCAAGCCTGAAGCCCTGGGCTGTTCAGTCACAGAAGCCAATACATAGCCCTTCTGCTTAGGATGTGGTGTGCTGTCATGCGCACTTGCAACGAAGAAGGACGTGACTTGGAAGGAGAGCAAGCAAAGTCTGAGAACCTCTCCTGCTCCTTTCTAGATGAAGGTACCAGGGATCTGCAGAGCGGGCCTACTGACCCTGGGAGCCCAGGAAAGGCAGAGCACAGCCTTCAGGAGGGGAGAGGCTCCTTACCTGTGCTGGTTTGGCCATGGTCTCAGGTTCTGCAGCGGTAACACTGTGGAGAAGAAAGAGACCCATGAGATGTGGTCCCCTCCATGCTTTCCCCCAGTTTCCTCAGCCTTCTTGCCTCCTGAGGGAAGCTATGCTCCTCCTGTTGCTTTCCAGCTGCCGCCAGCCCTTTAGGTTCAAGTCCACCCAGACCTGCCTCAAGACAACGGATAGACTGGCCTGGGTCCAGACTCTCCCACCAGGATGGGAGAGGAACTTGGAACTGAGCGGGAGACAGGGCATGACCCCTGAACACACGCCGCCTCTGGGCCATGCCGGGCACTTTCCCACATGTCCCACTCAATCCTCACGGCCATCCTTCCCAGCATCCGATTCTTCCTTCCCCCCAGAGGACAAAATGGAGGATGGGGAGTCAGGGAGGTTGCATCATTTACCCAAAGTCACACAGCTTAAAACTGAATTCAACAAAGTCCAGATTCCAGAGTCCAAGCTATCTGCACCACGCATGCTCTATGTCGAAGTCACCAAGAATGGTTCCAGAAGCCAGGGCTTAACATTCTGCAGATGAGAACGCTCAAAGGGCTCTGGGCCACCTGCTCCAAATATCTGTAGGGCTAGTGTTCCCGTGTTAAGTCAGTGAGGATTTCTTGAGCGCCTGCTCTGATTAGGCATGGCTCTAGGCACTGCAGATACAGCAATCAGTAAAAGAGATTTTTAAAACCCTGCTTTTCTGCAGCTAACTCTATAATGGGGAAGAATAGCAAGTGCATATGGCAAAAAGTAAGGAGAAAAGATAACGCTTGGTCAGGAGTAGAAGCCCAGGCCGCGTGGTCAGAAGATCAGGAACCACGTGGGTACGTGGGGGTGTGCGGTCAAGGGACTCAGGGTGGCTAAAGCCACAGCGGGGGACCAGGGCCTGAGGCCACAGTAAAGGCTCTGGATTCTTCCCCATCAGGACAAACAGGACACAAGATCTTATCAAAGGGGGTGTAGGGGGGGCGCCTGGGTGGCACAGCGCTTAAGCGTCTGCCTTCGGCTCAGGGCATGATCCCAGTGTTATGGGATCGAGCCCCGCATCAGGCNTATCCGCTATGAGCCTGCTTCTTCCTCTCCCACTCCCCCTGCTTGTGTTCCCTCTCTCGCTGGCTGTCTCTATCTCTGTCAAATAAATAAATAAATAAAATCTTTAAAAAAAAAAAAAAACCAAAGGGGGTGTAGGAGACAGGGTCTAGAGGGAAGAAATAAACAAAAACGTCTTACACCAAAAAAGAAACGGAGAAAGGGCTGTCCCCGGCTTGGAAAGGGGAAGAGAAAGGGGCGCAGGCCAGTGAGCCCTGTCAGCAGGAAGGCAAAGGTGGAAGTGAAGCCATTTTCCCGGGACAAGAGGAGAAAGGGCCGCTGCTTTCCATTTCGGTCAGGACTGTATCATTTGATCTTTTTAAGCCATGTCTGTGTAGTACTTTTTAAAAGTAAGAATAATAAACTATCTGGCTTATTCAGTAAGACCTACACGGAGCTGAACTAGAAGAGGAGAAACCGGGGCGGCATTCTGGCTCAGTGCTTTCCAGTTCCCCACGTACCCCACCACCAAACAACAACAAAACACACGACGACTTAGGGGAAATTGGCCCTTCTTGACCTCAGCCCATAATCGCACTGGAGACGGTGCGACACAGCAGGGAAAACACAGGTTTTGGAGTCAGATGGACAGAACTGGATTCAAATACATGTTGTCACTTAGCTCCGTGACCTTGGGCACATTGCTCATCTCTGAGTTCAAGGTCACCTCACGTACAAAGCTGGGGATTTCCCTTTCCTGCCTTGTAGGGCTGTTGGAGGATGAGACCGTAGCTTGTGTCAAGGACAGAGCCCAGGACGCCAGGCATTCACTGTACTGCTGGGGGTTCTGATGGGGCTTTGTCGTGTTTGCCTGTATCCCCAGTGCCTGAGCATGAACCCCCCAAATTGCAGTCAGCAGACAGACAGGAGGTGGGGCTGGGGGTGAAGAGCAGAGGAGACAGATCCGTCTGCAACCCCAGCAGAGCTGGAGGAAACCCTGCTGTTTGCCTGACAACCAGGGGCCCCTCTGTACAAATGTGCGACTTTCATCAGAAAGTGGAAATTCCCCCCCGCAGGGGACGGGAAACCACATCTACCCCAGGGTCTGGCCAGGAGCCAGCTCCAGCTTTTCCAGCCAGGGGCATGGTGTGGGCAGGGGGTGAAGGACCCCCAAGGCCAGCACAGCAACAGGGACCAAAGGAGGCCCGGAAAGTCCTCTGGGTAGGGAGGGCTGAGGCCTGTCACCTGCACCTCCAGTCTGGAAGCATTTTCCTTTGGTCTTGTTGCTGGAAACTTCAGCGGCTGGCTGCAGCCCAGGCCCATCTGGACAAGAGCCTCTTTCCAAGGAGAGATGGCTTAGAGGAAGGGCCTCTGAGTCTTCGGGAAAATATTTTCAGCTCGGAGAGTGGTTTATATGTGCTTCATGCGAATGTAGGTCTTGTGTATACACAGAAAGCAAGCTTCTTCCAGAACTAGATGTGGAGACTGCAGTTCAGGGGTGGGGGAGGAGGGAGGGCATCTCCAACAGCCCCTCCTCTGTGGGCTCAGGGGAGCTCTGGAGCTAATCACACCGGTGCCATTAACCTGGCTTTACAAGGGTCTCTGCTCCCTTCCAGAGCAACCCAGCCCTACCTCTCCATTTGGCTGAATAAATGTTTTAGGCACAATGTTTCAGAATCCCAGAGGGCTCTTAACCATCCACTACTTCAGGCCCTTCATCTTCTGGGTGCAGTGAAGACATCTCAGGGAGGATAAGTGACTTGCCAAGGCCCAGACCATGGCCAATATCTGTGCCTCCAAACCCCAGGTCGAAAGCCCCCACACAACTGTGGACCCTGGCTGCAACAGGACATTAGGAAGGGGCCAAAGAAAAAGACCTAGGTCTGGTTCCCAATCTATCTGTAACCTTAGACAAGTCAGGTTCCCTCTCTGGACCTCAGTTTCTTCCTCTATAAAATGGGGCTATATCACTCTCTCTTTGGGAAAATCCAGAGTGGATGAGAAAGGCCTTTATAGATTCCAATCACAGATTTTCACAGTAGAATCTCAGTATATCAGTCCCAGGAGGGTTCTTCCACAAACCTCCCCCTTATCCAATATGCAAGTTTTATCATCCTGGCTGAAACAGCTTCTCAAGACTGGCAGGGGTGGCCACTCTAAACCTGTGTCTCTCTCCTCCCAGGACCTGGATATCCAGGAGGGCTCATTGTGGCTGATCATTCCAGAAATCCATTTTAGGGTAGGGTCTCCTTCTGGCTTTGTGCTACTGTGGCCAGCCCCTGCCTTAGTTCTTCAGCCCATAAGCAATCATGTTTCCTTCCTCCCCCTTTGGGAGCTCCAGACTGATTCCAGCAGGAATGCTCTGGGGCAGAGAACACACCAGAACTGGCAGGATTCGTGGCCTGCCGCTGGCCCCAAAGTGCAAGAGTTGGGGAAACCAAGAACGGGACAGGGGAAGGGTCTTGTCCAACTCATGAGAGAGGCATGGGCTTTGAGGTCGGACCTAGCTGTGAGTCACAGCTCTGCCCCCGGTTTGTGATTTAGATAAATTACCTTCATTGAATCTCAATTTCCACATCTGCAAAATGCATATAAAAACTATCTCCAAGTACTGAGAAACAAATGAAACAACAGATGAAGAGCCCTAAGCCCAGTGCCTATTACAGAGTAAAGGCTCAAGAAATGATAGCTTTTATTATGATATACCCAAACATTTACAACGGAGGCAGTGTGGCCTCATAATAAAGAATGCAGGCTTTGCAGTCCTGGCCTGAGTTCAAATTCAGGCATTCCAGAAAATTCCTAGTTCATGACTTAGGGCAAGTTCTGTTATTTCGCTCTGACTCAGTTTCTTCATCTAGGAAATGCTAACCTCATAAGGTTTTTTTGTGAAAATTCAATGGGCTAAGGCAGGTAAAATGCTCAGCATGGCCAGCAACACATTAAATGTTTAATAAGTGGTGGTTTCTGTCATCCCAGTCACCATCTGTGGGGTACCGGGCACAATGAGCTATCGGAGTGCAGGACAAAAATACTACAACTTTCTAAATGGTTTTTTTTTTTTTTTTTTTACCTTGTCCTTTTCTGTTGCATGTGTGTTGTGTATATCAAGTTAAAGGCACAGCTTAGGGGTTCAGGCACAACCAGGAGTCTGGATGTCATGGAATGAAGTGGACGGAGGAGAGAGGGGATGTCAGAACAGAAACACGGGCCTAAGAAAAAGCATTTCTGTCTTCCAAAGGTACATTGCATGCTTTGGAGGAACAGAGCATGATTCAGGGTGGGAGGAGATGCTGAGTTTTAGGGGGTGAAACCAGATATGTGTGGGGCAAGGCAATTTGAGAAAAATCAAAAAGTAACATGGAAGGTCACACAAAAACTCACCCAGACCGCTGTGCCCCAGGAGAACCTGGGGGACTCTTAACTTGAGCTGTGTCACTGCTTGCCCACGTGGCCCCAGTGACCCCCTTCAATGCGGGCCCTCGCAGCTCAGCATTCAAGGCCCACGACATCCTTCCTGATTCATCTGCCATCCCCTCTTTCCTCTTCACCCACCACCATTCCCCTTCCCCTCCTCCCACCAGCCCAAGCCAAGAACCTCTTTCACCAGCATTTTCTACCTAGCCAAGGAGCATCAAAACCATTGCTTTTCAGTTCCGGCTTCATGAATCCCACCTGGGTAGTTTTTCCAATTTACCAAAGCCTAAGGTCAACCCCCTGAGATTCTGATTCATCAGTTCTGGGGTGAGGCCTGGGCTTTGGTAATTTTTAAAAATTTTCCTAGGTGATTATTCCAACTCTTCCAGGAAGCCAACATGGATTTCTCTCTCCTTTGAACCCCCGCAGTACTCAGAAGCCATCTACATTCGACTGACTTGGATTCAACCATTGTGGATTTACCATTCCTCAAGCAGATGGAGGCCGCCTGCCTCCAAGGTATTCTAGGAAAAAAAATCCCTACTTCAAACTCTCCAGGTTATGATTCCAGTCTGTCTGAGCAATTTTACCGCTCAGTCATCTGTAGGTAAATGGTGGTAATGCAAAATAATTCTTAACAGACATGCTCATACTGTTCTATTTGGTGAAGGTCCAATTAATCTCCCTCCCCTTCGACCAGAAAAACCAGTTTGCCTCCATTTATACATTCCTTTTAATAAAAGTGTCTACTGAGTCTCTTTCAAGCCGGCCATAATATCTGCCTGTCCAGTCATTAGTCAGTGAGTAGAAAAAAATCTTTGGCACATGATCTTTTTCTATCTTTTGAATATTGACTTTATTGTTTCTTAAAAATTATTGTGCTTCTTTGCTGCACCCCTTACCACAGGGTGTGGCTCCTAAGGATTGCTGGGTGAAAGGCACTGAGTTGTTTTACTGCTTCCTTAGGAACCCCCGTGGGGGGGGGCGGAAATCACACAACAAAAGGACATCCAGCCTAGGGGTCTTCAAACTGTGCTTTATTCCTCATCATATAGCCAGGACAGGAAATAACTTGAGGGGTTAAGTATAATTTGCCCAATGTGATAAAGAAAATTAGTGATTAAGCAGGAGCTCATTTTTCAAAAAAATATTTACTGAGCATGTCCCTTGGTAGGAGATGGGGATAGAACAAAAACTGAGACAGAGGAGTCTCCCACCCACACATAGCTGGCAATCTACTGCTGTCATCTGTCATTGTTTTGATCCTATGTACCCCCAGTTACCAAAGGAACAAAAATTGAGTATTTATCATGATAAAAATAAATTTTATAAGCATGAGATTAAAAACATATGTAGTAAAAGGCCTCATAGTTTCTTTCTGTACCCCAGAAAATCATCTTAGCACCTCCCAGGATGTGTGCACCAGACTTCAGAGGCCCAAGGCCTGTAAGATCACGATCTTTCCCCTCCCCTTTTGCAGATGGCTCCTCCCCCAGGCTGCAGGAAGACATCAGGACCAGCCCCACCGTCCTCCAGGAGCTAGCCTCTGACGAAGCCTGGGGAAATGCCACTCCTGGCCCTGGGCCTGGGCACAACCCCCTCCAGCTTGAGACACTCGGGTTTCTTAGAAAGCAGTGTCTTTCCCTCTCCTGACTCAGAACCATTGATCTCAGGGCTGGGCAAGGCCCCAGGAGATCATCAGGCTGCCCAGGCTTGGAAATGGATGGGCTGGGGTTTGAATCCCAGCTCAGGTCACTTTTGTGAGAGTAGGAATTGTAGAGTCCAACAGGACACAGGCTGGAGCCATACTGCCTGAGACTGAAGCCTGACCTGCCCTTCAGGAGCTGCATGGCCTTGGGCGAGTACTTAGCCTCATATGTAAAACAGGATAAAAATAGTGCCGATCTCAGAGAAGTCGTGGTGAGGATGAAACGAAGACACATCTAGAGCTTAGAGGTGGCCTTGACGCATAGGAAACACATGTGCGTTTAGTAGTATTTCTCCCCTAACTTCTGAGGGCTGACTTTTCACATCTGCAAAATGGGCAGGGAAGCAGCATCCAATATACCAAGGGTTCAGCCAGGGCCTGGCAAGTTGGAAGGTTCAATAAGTAACAGAAGTTATGATTTAATTACGGTTTTAAGAGGTACCGGGACACCCGTTTTACAGATGAGGAAACTGAGGCTCAGGTCACCTGCCTTCTCAAGCACCACACCCTTCCGAGATTACAACAGGAGCACTTGCTTCTCTGTGCACCGCACTCTACAGTTCACAAGGCACTCTCACATCTGCCATCTTATAATCTCAGGCAGTGAGCACCAGTCTCATCCTCTTTTTACAGATGGGGAATCTGAGGCTCAAAGAACGGGAGCTTCTCGATCCCAGGAGGAAAGGAAATGCAGTGTGGCTGGGTTCCAAGCCAAGAAGTTTCTAAGCATAAAGGTCCCCCCCCTCCCCGAGTCTTCCTCTCCTCCATTGTGGGAGTGGCAGGGGTGCGGATAAGCCCCGGACTTGCATGCTCAGAAATCAGGGTACAGACCACATCCTGCACCTTGTCCCCACCCAGGAAGTATCTTGGAGAAGCTGGGTGGGGTGAGGCTAAGTGATACCCCCGGGCCTCCCCAGAAAATCCTAGAATAATGCAACATGAAGAGTCATGCAGCCCCAACCCATTTTACCAGCTGGGTGCCCTGGGCACATCTCTTGCCCCTCTAGGGAGAAAGGAACAAAGGCCTGGAGGGCTAGGTGTGCCCAGGGCCCGGCTGCTCAGAGGCAGGGCAGCGGCTGGGGCCGGGGCGGGAGCCTGGTGGCCCAGGGCTCCTGCTGGGTGCTGCAGTGCAGTGGCTCCAGGGCTCCAGACGCTGGCAGCTCCCCAACACTGCAGAGCGTCCCCCACCCCTTCCCGGGGTCAGCTCCAGGCAAGGTCCCACACTTCCCAAGGACAGCCCCCTACTCTACACACTGGTATCCACATTCTGCCCCAGCAAGACCTATGGCCCTTACCCAGAAACCGCAAATATTTTCTGAATCCAAGCAGCCAGTGCCTTGGGAACAAAGGGTGGAAGGCAAAGGAAGATGGATGAGTGACTGTCACAGCTGCAGAGGGGGATGCAGACCTGGGCCTCCCTCCCCAACCCCACCCAACTCCCAGAATCCTAAGTCTTAGGACAGCTGAACCCTAGAATACCAGCGTGGGAAGCAGCAGCCGGCTCAGCAGCCTTTGCTACAGCCAGTTAATGAAGGCCCATGCGGGGAAGGACCTTGCCCAAGGAGCCCTCCAGCGCCGGGTAACTGTAACCCTGCTTTCCACGGACTCCCAGGCCAGTGCCCTTTGGGTGGCACTGGGCCTGCCAGCCAGAAGGGCAGGGTCTGTGGGAGCAGCAGCTGGAACGGTCATTCACCTGGAAGGGCAAAGCACGACAGGATATCCTTTCTGGGTCAGTGGGGCCAGCAATTTCAGGTGTGCTTTGGGTGGGGCAGGAGGGGGAAGTGAGTGAAAAGGGCAGACTGAGGAAACCAGAGTCCTTTGGCCAACCCCGGAGCCATATGTCCAAATTTGGAATTGTCAAAGAAGACCCGAGGGGGTTTAGAGAAAAGGAGGGGTAGGAAGGAAGCAAAGGCTGGATTCTCTTCCCAAAGGACCCCACCCCTCCCCTTACAAGGCCTACAAGGGTAGCCCAGGCTTCCCAAGGCTGGAATCAAGACTTCCCAAACTTGTGATCATTCCTTGCAGCTGACAAGTTAATCAATTTTAACAATAGCCATCATTTCCACGGAGAGGGGCTGGGTTTATCAGCTCTGGACTAGGAGTAGTTTGAGACTCGGAGAGGGAAAGCTACCGATTCAAGGTCACACTGCAAGTCGGTGGTGGAGCTGGGATTGGATTCAGGGTATTTCAGTCCCATGCTGGTATTCCGGGAGTTATCTGAAGACCTAAGCTTTGGTAGGGCCTAAACTAGGCTTCCGGAGGGGTGGCAGAAGGGTGGGGCATCTGGCCTTAGGGCCCAGTTGCAAGTCTCCTTCAGGCCATGGGTGGTCCCAAGGGGACGGGAGGGTCCCTGGGGTGTGAACATGTCAGTTCCCCACGGGTCTGCACACCGAGAGCCCTCGCCCCAACAACACACAGAAACCACTTCACAAGCGCCTGGAGGGTCTGCCTCTTCCGGCAGCCCGTCTTTGGCCTCCTCAGCCACACCCTTCCCTGCGGGTCCTTAGGACCGCCCGAAAAAAAAAAAAAAAAAAAAAAAAAAAAAAAAAAAAAAAAAACCCTCCCATCCCCCAGCCTCCGCTTCTGCGCCCGCAGTCCTAGATTGTTCCACTGCGCTCCCCCAGACACATCGAGCCCAAGACCCTCTCGGGTTCCCGCCCCCGCGGCCCCCCACCTGCCCGCGCCCCTCCCAGGAGCCCTGCGGGAGGCACAGGTCAGCAATGACAGGGCGTTTATCGCTCGTCCCCGCGTCTCTGCAGTCCCCGGGAGGGGGGGGTCCCCTGATGCGATCCCCTCTCCGGCCTCAACCCACTCACCGCGCGGCGGAGGCTTCCTGTCGCGAACGGGCGGACGGACACAGAGCTCGCAGGGTGGGAGCCCGTTAGCCGAGCAGTAGCAGCAGCCGCAGCGCGGGGCGGGCCGGGAGGACAGCCGGAGGCTCGCGGGCCGGACACGTGGCGCGCGGAGGCCAATCCGGCTCGCCCCGCCTTCCCTCCTCCATCCCCACCCCCAAGTTCTTTCGCTCCTAGAATCTTAGAATGTCACCGGCCGAGAAGGGCCCCGTCAGCACCTACGTCAGTTCTCAGACCCCAACCGAGACCTAGAGAAGATAGAGGGATTTGGCCAAGGTCACAGGGCCACTCAGGACCAGAAGTCAGGGCTTCCGATTTCCTGAACTAGACATTTCCCCCCAAATTCCTACCACTCGCCAAAGCTTTGTTGAGAAACAGAACATTGAGACTTGACAAAATTGAGGCCAAGCACTTTATCTGCCTGATCAGATAACATTCCTCAATAGCCCCACTAGGCTAGTGACATTACTTACCCACTTGCTGAGTAGGAGAGCCCAGAGACGTCCAGTTATTTGACCAATGTGGCACAGTTAGTAAGTTGTGGAGCTGCGGGTGGAACCTGGGTCTAGTGACTCCAGAGGGACACTTACTTGAGCTTGGCTCTGGGGAGTGCATAGTTCAGAGGAAAGGCAAAGAGACAGTTAAAACCCAGGGCTGTGTGGCAAATGCTAGAACACAGAAAATGATCATCTATTTGGGAATCCAGAAGAAACAGAATGATTGTCCCCCAGGATATTTGTTAAGACTTCCTGGAAGAGGTGGTCCTGCAGCAAAGGTCAGTAGTATCTCCCATCCCCTACACCTCCTTAGAAGTTCTGCTTTGGTGAAAAGATAGACAGATGGCAACCTGGGCTGCCACTCACCTGCTGAGTTCGCATGGGCAAGACACTTAACTGCTTTGATTATAAATTTGTTCATCCAAAAGATAGTGATATTCAAAGCTTTTTCCAATGGCTGTCCTCAATCTCTCACTAGTTCAGAATCCTCTATGCCTCCCACAAGGAGACCTGGTTGGAAACTATGTCCTTTCATCTATTTATAGGGGCCAAGAGCAGGCTGCTCCAAGATGGACCACTTTGGCATGAAGATTATTTTGAGTTAAAACCAGAGTCAGGAAAAGCTCTTTACCTCCCCATCGACTGCCTAAATTTACATTGGCAAGAGCCTGTACCAATAACAGAACTTTTTAAAAAAGATATATTTATTTATTTGAGGGGGAGAGAGCAAGCTCACTTGCACGAGTTGGGGGAAGAGTAGAAGCAGAGGGAGAGAATACTCAAGCAGACTCCCCACTGAGCATGGAGACCAAGAGGGGGCTAATCCCAAGAACCCTGAGATCAGGATCTGAGCCAAAACCAAGAGTTGGATGCTCAGGGGCACTTGGGTGCCTCAGTCAGTTAAACTTCTGCCTTTGGCTCAGGTCATGATCCTGCTGTTCCCCCTGCTTGTGTGCTCTCTCTCTCTGTCAAATAAATAAATAAAATATTAAAAAAAAAAGAGTTGGATACTCAACCAACTGAGCCACCCAGGTGCCCAAGAAGAGAACTTTTAACAAGACATTCCAATTTACCTAAGAAACTTATCTTCATAACAGGGCAAACTTTATTTTCCAGACATCTCTCACCTTCCTGCTAATGGTCTTCCTCAGACCCCTACCCCTCTGCCTAGCTCATATAAGTGTAATGTTGCCTCAGTGTCTTTGGGATTTCCATGTCTGTGTGGATTCCCCTTACGTATGAAACTAAATTTGATTTTCTCCTGTTAATCTGTCTCATGCCAATTTGATTCTTAATCCAGCTAGGAGGATCTTGGAAGGGCTGAGGAATTGTTTCCTCCCCAACATATTCATTCCCCCAACAAAATGTATTGAGTCCCTGTTGCATGCTAGGCACTGAGCCTGGAGACTGAAGTGAACACATAGGAAGTGGGGCCCTGACCTACCCACATGGAGTGTTCACTCTCACAGAAGACAGATGGTTAGGTCATTGTTACAATAAAGTTTGTACAGCTGTAATCTCTAAAGTGCAATGCTGGCCCACAGCAGATGAACCAAGCCCAACCTGGGTATCCAAATGAGAGTGATGTTAAATTGTGACCAGAAAGGTGAATGGAATCTAGTAGGAGACTAAGAAGAAATGAACATAATTACCTTATGATGAAATCTGTTAAAAATAAAACCACTGGGCCAAAGTCTTTGAGACTGAATTCACAAACCGTGGCTTGGGGATTAATACCTAATCTGTTTCAACCTCCCCCAGAAATGTAGTCTTAATTGGTCAATCAGGGATTTTTCAATCAGTGCCAATGAATCTGCCATTGGGACCCCCACAGAAAGATGAGGTAATCTGCAGGATAAGACCCCTTGTTCAATGAGAGGGGGAGATTTGAAAAACAATGTGGAAGAGGCAAGGAAGGTAGCCAAGCTGTAGGAAGAGTGTCTCAGCCAGAGGAAACAGCTGGAGCAAATGCTTGGAAGCTGGAGTAGGCCTGGAATGTTCCAGGAACAGCAAGAAGACCAGTGTGGCTGGAGTGGAGTGAGGGGGAGGGAAAGTACCGGGAGAACAGAGATAAGGAGGGACCAAATCAAATGGGGGTGGAGGAGAGGGCTTGTGGGTCCTTGTAAGGACTTAGTCTTTTACTCTGAGGCATTTGGGGAATTGTTACAGGGTGCTGAGTAGAGGAGGGACATGACATTTTTTTTTCTTCTTTCTTTGGGAGTAAAATTCACGTAACATAAAATTAACCATTTTAATGTGAACAATTCAGTGACATTTAGTACATTCACATTCTTATCTAACCACCACCTCTGCATAGTTCCAAACCGGTTTCCTCCCCCTAAAAGAAAACCCGAACCCATTAAGTGATTTTTTTCCATTCTCCCCTCCCCCAGCCCCTGGAAACCACCAATTGCTTTCTGCCTCTATGGATTTGCCTATTCTGAATGTGTCATATAAATGAAATGGTTTCGTGTCTGGCTCCTCTCACTTAGCATAATTGTATTAGGGTTCTCCGGAGAAACAGAACGAACAAGGTATATAGAAATAGATAGATATAGGAGGAGATTTATTATGGGAATTGGCTCAGGCAGTTTATGGAGGCTGAGAAGTCCCATAATCTGCTGTCTGCACATTGGAGAATCAGGAGAGCCAGTGGTGTGATTCTGCTAGAATATGCAGGCCTGAGAATGGCGGGGGGGGGGGGGGGGGGGTCTAAGAGAAGGAAGAAAANAGGAAGATAGACATCCCAGCTCAAGAAGAGAGAGAGCTGAATTCACCCTTTCTTTGCTATTTGTTCCATTTGGCCCTCAATAGATTGCATGATGCCTGACCAAATGGGTGAGGGCAGGTCCTTAGTCTACTGTACCAAATGCTAATCTCTCAGTGAATCAAATGCTAACCATCACAGACGCACCCAGAAATGATGTTTTATCAGCTCTCTGGGCATCCCTTAGCCCAGTCAAGATGACATGGAAGATTAACCATCATGACAACGGTCTTGAAGTTCCTCCATGTTACTGCATGCGTCTGTATTTCATTCTTTTTACGGCTGAATAATATTTTATTGTACGCATATGTCACCTTTTGCTTATCCATTCATCAGCTGATGGGCATTTAGGTTGTTTCCTCTTTTTGGCCATTGTGAACAGAGCTGCTATCAACATTTGTGTACAAATACTGGTGTGAGGGCTTGTTTTCAATTCTCTTCCATATTTGCCAAGAGTGGAATTGCTAGTCTGAATGGTAATTCTATATTTAACCACTTGAGGAACTGCTGAGCTGTTTCCACCAGCAATACACAGGGTTCTCCATGTCCTTGACAACACTTGTTATTTTCCATTTTTTATTTTTTGTTTTAAATGCCATCCTAGTCAGTGTGAAATGGTATTTTGTGGTTTTGTGTTCTGTTTTTATAACTGAAGTATAGCTGAGTGTTTTCTTTTCTTTTCTCTTTTTGGTATCTCCGGGTAATGACTAATGATGTTGAACACCTTTTCATATGCTTATTGGCCATTTGTACATACATCCTCTCTGCAGAATTGTCCTTTGCCCATTCAAATTATTCAAGTCCTTCACCCATTTTAATTTTTTTTCCCTGTGCCATTCTTTAAATTGGGTTGTGCTTTTGTTGTTGAGTTGTAAGAGCTCTTTATATATTCTGGAGATGATATATTTCTGTGTCAAGAATATTGAATACTAATGGGGGGCAAGAGTAGGAGCTAGAGATCTGGTAGGAGGCTTTCGGAGTAATCTGGGTCAGAGATACTGGTGGCTCAGCCAGAGTGGCATAAATGGAGTTGGTGAGAAGTGGTTAGAGACTGGATGGACTTCAAGGTAAAATGAACATGATTTCCTGAAGGATTGGATAAAAGGTGAGAGACAGAGAGAGGAGCCAAGAATGACTTCAAGGATCTTGGCCTGACCCACTAGAAGGATGGAGTTACTATGAACAGCAATGAACAAAACTGCAGGAGGAGAAATTTGGGTGGTTGAAGTGGTGGAAAAAATGACTTGTTTTTGATCAGTTTGTTTAAGATTTCTATTAGATATCCAAGAGGAGATGTCAAAGAGGCAGTTGTATAGACACATCTGGCATTCAAGAAAGAGGTCAGGGCTGGGGATACAGATTTGAAAGTCACATGCATAGGACTACTGTTCAAGGCCAGAGAAAGTGATGAGCTCATCAAAGGAGAAGAGAACCACGGGTCACTCCTACATTAAGAATCAGAAAGAGGGTACCTGGGTGGCTCAGTCATTTAGGTGTCTGACTCTTGGTCTCAGCTCAGGTCTTGATTTCAGAGTCTTGATCTCAGGATCATGAGTTCAAGCCCCGCATTGGGCTCTGTGCTGGGCAAGGAGCCTACTTAAAAAAAAAAAAAAAAAAGAATCAGAAAGAAAAGTGGTGCTCGGCTGATTCAGTTGGAAGAACCTGCAGCCCTTGATCTTGGGGTCGTGAGTTCAAGTCCCATGTTGGGTGTGGAGATTACTTAAATAAGTGTAAAACTTAAAAAAAAAAAAAAAGAATCAGAAAGAGAAGAACTCAGCAGAGGTGACTGGGAAAGAGCTTGCAGTGAGGTGCAAGGAAACCCAGGAGCGTGTGGTGTTTTGGAAAGCAAGCGGAAGAAAACGTTTGAAGGAGGAGGGAGCGGTCTGTTGTGCCAATGCTGCTCTTAGGTCCAGTAGGACAAGACCCAAGAATCTGTCATTGTGTTTAGCAATATGAAGGTTGACGTTTCCTGTGAAGAGCAGGCCCGGTGGAGTGTTGGGGGCAAGGGCCTTACGGGAATGGGCTTAGGAAAACAAGTGCCAACTGCTTGTTTCAGGAGTTTCGCTGCAAAGGCCAGCAAAGAAAATGGGGCGTCCCTGGTTGGGGATGGGGATCAAGAGGAGGGTTTTGGTTTATTTGTTTAGGATTGGTGACATCACAGCATATTTGTGAGCTGATGGGAATGATCAGATCAAGTGAAGAAATGGAAGAGAGGGAGCAATATTTGGAGAGAGAACGGGCTCTAATGTACAAGTGTAGGGGCTGTTAGTGTCCTTCACTTGCAGTAAAGATGACTGACATTCAGAGAAAATACAGCGTTTGCCCCCAGTCAGCCCCAATGACTGAAGCAGGATTGAAAGCCTGGTCCCCTTGACTGCTGAGCCCAGGGCCTTATCCCCTGAGCTGCAGAAAAAAGGTTAATAGACTGCTCGTTTTCTTTGACTGATCATGTCATTTCTGGGAATCAGTTCTAAGAAAATAATTTGAAATACAGAGAAAGCTTTTTAGGTCCCATATCATATATATTTTTTAAAGATTTTATTTATTTATGTGACAGAGATAGACAGCCAGCGAGAGAGGGAACACAGCAGGGGAGTGGGAGAGGAAGAAGCAGGCTCCCAGCGGAGGAGCCCAATGTGGGACTCGAGCCCGAAACGAAACGCCGGGATCACGCCCTGAGCCGAAGGCAGACGCTTAACCACTGCGCTACCCAGGCGCCCCCCCATATCATATTTTTACCCACAGAAAGGAGACAACGTAAACATCCAGGGACTGTGGAATAGCAAATAAGCATATGTCACATAACCTCACTGGCTGGTGGACACAAAGCCTGGAAGGAGGCAAATGTGGGACGGAAGCACGCTAAGATGACTTCATCTTTTTAGTGCTGTTCCAAGCCCCTTCCTACATAGAGCGGCCCTTCTGAAGTGTTTGTAAGAGAGACAATGTGGTGTGGAGATGTGAGCAGAACAATGGATTGTGATTGCAGACTCTCTCCCCTCCTTTCTCTGGACTGTAGTTTCTCTGTCTTCAGGGGAGAAACGTTGGCGATCTCGGGGTTGTTCCCTGGAGAAGCTGCAAATGGTCACATACTGCCGCCTGCTGGCAGATTCCAGTTCTGCCGGCCTCCATCAGGGGACTGTGCCTGGCCTGGCGCATTCCCATTTTCACCTTCACTAAAGGAAGGAGCCCCCAGGAGTACTGTTCACAGGGCCACCAGGAAGACCCTCTTCTTCCACATTCTCAGTGCCTGGTATTCCTCTGAAAGACTTGGGGATTGCTCCTCTCTGTGGGGAAGAACAGAAGGAGTTTCTAACCACTTGGCATGAAGCAGATTATTTTCAGCCATAGGGTCTCAGGGACGGGGGGACAGTGAGTTTTGGACAGGTGGGTCACTTGGACGGTGGAAAGATGGAGAAACAGTCTGCAAACAAAAAATAGGCTTAAAAATCGCAGAACCACTTTTCTAATGATTTTTGTTTCTCTTATTGTGAAAATATTGGGTACTCATTATAGATAATCAAAAGAGGAAAATAATTTAAAACCATAATCCTACAATCCAAAGATACCCTACAGCAATGCAACGATAACATTGTTCCTTTACTATACAACAACAACAGTAACAATGAGTTTAACAACAGCGCTGCTGGAGAACTTCTGTGCCACACACGTATACTTTTATTTGCAAAAACCTGAAACTTACCGTAAATATTATTTTCCTTGATACACCTTAATTTGTTGTGAACACTATTTTGTGTGATTAAATATTCTCCAAAACATTGAAAATAACTCTATCAAATTCCCTTCTATGGTAATATAATTTATTTATCTACTAATCCCCCATTGTTGGACATTTAGGTTGATTCTGAATTTTTCAGCACGGCTTCAAGATGTTTCCTAAAACTTGAATTCCAGATAAAAGGGTAATGAATATGTTTTGAGGCTCCTCATATTTCCAAACTGCCCTCCCCCCACCCCGCATTGAGAGGAGATCCATCCATACTCTCAGGCACAAGGTAGAAGAGAAACCACTGAACCTTAGAAGGCTTACATGTATTTCGTAAATCATGAAGCATGTTTGCATGCATTATCTCTCCACAACCGAGGTGAGCAGAGCAGGCACAATCATTTCACCTCAAAGACATGGAACCTGGGACCCAGGGAGGCTCATTCACTGAGCGGGCATAACGTAGCTATCTAGTGCCTACCCTAAGATGCTGTTTCTTGGATTCCATAAGCAGACTCGCTTCTTTTGGGTTTAACAGCACATTTAAGTTTCAGAAGTCTCCTTTGACGGTGAGAGTGAGCTACAGACCTTCCAGGTCCCCCAATAAAGTCGGGCCAAGAAGTTACCTTGACCCCTAAGGAGGGAGTTACAAGAAGGCTGGGGTCACTGTGAAAAGGCCTGAAAGCCACTGTAATAAGGAAAAACTGTGTGACACCATGCTTTAGAGCACAGTGTTTAAATTAAAAAGCAAATAAGCAAAAAAAAAAAAAAAAAAAGCCCTAGCGTTCTGGTTCCATGACATTCTAGCAGAGTGACCACTAACCATTTTCTTTCCCCCTTGAGATTCTGTTTTCTTAGTTATAGTACATGGGTATTACAAAACATCTGCCTCACGAGTTTGGTGTTGGAATTCACTGATATAATGATATAAATCACTTAGCAGCAATTAGCTTCTAATAATGAGATAATAAATATAAGCATTGTTGCTATTATTATTATTTATTAAATGGATAGAGTCCAATCTATGAATAATAAGAGGTGAGAGTTCTGGCTGGGTTCTATGACTGTGCACTTTTGTTTTGTTCTATTGCTGTCTGTACAATAGTAGAGAAAGGGATGGGAATAAATTATCTCAACGATTCCCTTTGCTCTCACATGTGAAGACTTTGAATCTCTAGCATTCAATTCTAAGGTTCCATTTGCTGTTGAAGAGTCTTTAAGTGTTTGTTTCAGGATTCTGCAGGATTAAGATTCTATAACTCTGAGATTATCTGTCTGGGATTCTGAGATCCCATGACTCACTCAAAATTCTATTGAAACATTCCATTTCCATGGAATGAAAGCTCTTCTTGTAAGCCTGGTAGAAGCTTAACTATTCTTGTGGGTTTCTCCTTAAATAGCACTTCTTCAGAAATTCCTTCCTAATCCTTTCTCCAGTGCACTTTATACACCCCTCCCCATCGTCTCTCCTAGGATCCTGTTCTTTCCCATCATAGCACTGTCCTCGTTGCTGATTCGATATTTATTTGTGTGATTTTGGCTAATACCTGTCTTCATGTCTCCATTGCTTGGTAGAGTCTGTAAATATTTGGTGAATGAAATAAATGAATAAATGAATGGATACTACAATTCAAAGCTTCAGTGAGTATTTTTTCCCACCGAGGTCTACTATTCCAGACACTCCCACCCGAGGGCTGACACCCAGGAAGGGAGTGACCTTTCTAATTGTGAGATGTTGTCTGGACTGTTTTTACCGCGCCCCCTCTGCTCTCCACACCTCCTTATTTGTCTCCTTGGGAGCCCTTGGGTTAGAGAGAAGGCTATGTCTCTGTTGTTGAAACCAGGCTGGAGCAGCTCATTTGTTCATTCAGCAGAGGCTTGTCTAGAGCTCACAGAGTATTAGGCACTGTGTTAGGAGACTGGGATAAAGGGTGGAGCAGTATAGACCAGGCCCCCGCTTTCACAGAACTCACGCCCTAGAGGGTAGGAGATGGACGTTCATGACACAATCACACAAATTCCCGTGAACAACAAACTGTGGTAAGTGCTGTAGGATGGAGGGGAACAGGGTGCTCCAGATCCTGGACCCTGGGCTCAAGACCGCAATGGACGTTCTCCAGGGCCTTGGGCTGGGCAGCATGGATACTCTCTTCCTGCAATCTCTCCCCTGGGGAACGATCAGTGAGAACGTGGGTTCAGCGTGGTGCCCCACCTATCTCCCAGCACCTCCCTTGGGAGCACTGTGCCTGTGTGGCTGGCACCCACACCGTCACCGAGATCTCAGAGCCCTTCCGCTCCTTGAAGGACTGGGTCACTGAAAAGAGGATGTCAGGGCTCTGAAAGACCAGAGCTCTAAGTGTCCCATACTCTCCTTAAACAGCTGGGGAAACTGAAGCCCAAAGGGGATGTTCAAGGTCACACAGCAAGTGGGCGGGTGAGAACAGGCCCCAGGTTCCCAGCCTCCCCATTCTCTGCGACTTCTCACCCCTGCACACTACCTTCCAAGAATAAACATTGAGTTTGTATAGAGGGAATCCTGTTTCAACCGGAAGCCAGGAGGCTTTCTACCTGCTTACAACAAATAGTTGGCAGGTACACAAAACTCTGCAGGAGAGCAGGAGGCTTCCAGCTGCACTGAGAGGGACTTGCCTGGTGGTGTGTCCCGAGTCACACAGATGAGTGAGAATACATCTGCCCACATATCTGTACGGAACACCATTCCCTCATTTAACAAGCTTTAAATCTTCAAGGACATGTAGCTAGTTGAACCTTGAAATGCTCCTTGCTCTTTGCAGCATTATTTCCAATAGCAAAAAGGAAACATGCTCTGTGTCCTTCCGGGAGGGAATAATAAACCTAGAGCCAAGTCATGGAATATTATGTAGCGAAATGTATCAAGGTGGGTCTCCACACAGGGCCAAGGAACATGGCCGAGTTAAAAAAAAAAAAAAGCAAGTTTAATGAAACCACACAGAGTCTAAAAGCATTTACAGAAAGAAAAATTCACAAAACAACCCTTTACTTCTCTAGGGATAGGTACATAGGCTGATGGAAATGCAGGAGGAGGTCTAGAACGGTCACCCAGGCTGTGACCTTGGAGGAAATTGGAAAGCGCAGGGAGTAGAGAGGGGGAGTCAAAGGGAACTTAAGCTTCATCTGTCATCTTTTTTGAGCATGAATTTTATTTACATATTATTTACTTCAGTAAAATTATTTTTTGGAAATACCAACCTTTGGGGCACCTGGGTGACTCGTCAGTCAAGTGTTTGCCTTTGGTTCAGGTCATGATCTCCGGGTCTTGGAATCGAGCCCCACGTCAGGCTTCCTGATCAGTGGACTCTGCTCCCCCCCCCCGCCCCCCCAGATCGTGTTCTCTCTCTCAAATAAATAAAATCTTAAAAAGAGAGAGAGAGAGAGAGAGAAATACCAAGCTTTTGAGCAAGAGTTGACAAACTTTCTGCAGAGGGCCAGATGGTAAATATTTTGGGTGTTGGGGGCCCCCCCGACTCTGGGACTCTGGCAGCTGCCCCATCCTGCGGCTGTGGTGTAAAAGCCGCCCCAGACAGTACGTACTCCAACGAGTGTGGCCGTTCTCCAATTCTGCTTTATTTATGGACACCGAAATTTGAATTTTATATCATTTTCATGTGTCGCCAAATGTAGATTTTTTTTGACCATTTAGAAATGGTTAAGTGCACCCTTTGGCAGCACACCCACTAAAATTGGAGCCAGACAGAGAAGTCTAGTGTGGCGCAGGGATGACAAGGACATTCACGAAGGGTTTCATGTATTTTTTTAAAAAATGTGAAGCCTTTCTTAGCTCAGCGCTATGCGGAAGTGGGCTGCCGCCTGCAGATTTAGCCACCCCCTGCTTGAAGTCCAATTCAAGCTGCACTCCCTCCCAGCCACACTCACCTGCTTGGTCCTCAAGTAGTCCTGTCCTTCAGGCCCCCTCATGACCCTCCTGTGACCTTCTGTGCCCTGGGGGACACTCCTCTCCTGGCTGCAGGACTGTTTTTTCCTGAGCAGGGAGAGCTCTGAATAGCTCCATTCACCTTGGCAGGGGGAACCTAGAGAAAAGCATTTTGTTTGGAGTCCTAAAGAAGCCAGGACTCAGGATTTGGATTTGCCTTTGAACTGGGGCAGGCCCCTCCCCTCCCATTCCCAGGGGTCCCTTGCCACTTCCCTGCTCCCACCCTTCGGTCCCCATCCGTCTCTCCCCTGCAGCCCCTACTGCCACACCTTCTGAGGTCTGAGCTGCGGGTCCTCCACAACGAACCCGAGCGCTCTGCTGGCTGTCCTGTTGCCTGCTCCTCTGTGTCATTTCAGGCATGGACATCTATCTCGAATATTTTACTGCCCTGGGGCATCCTGAGACCCCTTGTTTCTGCCTTTCCCAGGAGTATCCTGTGGACGGCATGGTGGGGGGTGTGGAGGGAGTGAGCTCAGCTCTCCCACGGATTGTCTGCGCCCTCTTGGCAGAGTCCCCCCCCTCTGAGCTCAGCTTCCTCATCAGCACAATGACGGGGTTGGACTGCGTGATCTTCGAAACCCTTTCCAGACCCCTTTGTGAGCGTTTAATAATATAATGCATGCAAAGCACTTTGCACAGAGCCTGCGTGCCCACGAGTTCTTAGTTAAGATCATTCTCATCTTCCTCAGATCCAGAGAGCAGACTTGGCATCTTCTGTCAGTTTTCCTACGCGACTTGTTGGCTGGGCAAACCCAGAGGCTCCGAAGCTGAGCACCTGAGGGCTCGCAGAGTCACTTCCGCCACAGCGCAGCGGCCCGCGTGCTGGGCAGTGGAGCCCCTGCTCAGAAAGATGTATTTACAGCACGCTCCCCCAAAACAGAGGTCCTCGTGGGCCCTGTCGGAATCCAGCCAGCACAGCCCCAACTCTGGGGGCCACTCTAGCCCAGCCCTCAGTTGAATTTCAATCCCGGATCAAACAGGATTCCAGACCCAGGACCCAAAGATACCTCCAGCCAGAGGCTGTAACAACAGCTGCCCAGTCCAGGCAGTCAAAGACCCAGCAGGTACCCCTAACCCTCTCTTATCCTGCCCTGTGACTGGCTTGCTTCTGCTTCATGGAAGGCCTCTATCTATGGAAGTTTGCCTATGAAAGCATTAGCTTTATATCTGCATTTCAAAAAATATACTATTTGCGGTAGGCTGAATAACAGTCTTCCAAAGATATCTACGTCCTAATCCCCAGAACCTTACATGGCAAAGAAGCATTAGGGCTAGAGATGGAATCGAGGTTGCTAATCAACTGACCTTAAAGTAGGGAAGTGGTCTTGATTATTCATTCATTCAGGTGGGCCCAATGTAATCACCAGGGTCCTTGAAAGCAAAAGAGGGGCCAGATGGCAGATCCCGGGAGGTGGTGGCATCCAACAGTGGTGGCTTCGAGGGTGGATAAATGGGGCATAACCAAGGTATCTGGGCAGCCTCCAGATGCTGGAAAAGACAAGGGAAAAGGTTTTCTAAGAGCCTCCAGAAGGATTGCAACCCTGCTGACACTTTGATTTTAGCCCAGTGAGACACAATTTAGACTTCTGACCTCCAGAACCATAAGATTATAAATTTATGTTGTTTCAAGCCACCAAGTCTGGTAATTGTTACAGTGACAATTGGAAAAGAATACAGTATTCTTGATGACAAGGATTTATTGAGCTTCTGTTATAAGCTAGGCACTGCCCTCACTGCTTCATGGATATTATCTCATTTAATACACAAAACAGTCCTGCAAGGCAGGTATTTTCATTCCCATTTTCTAAATGAAGAAAATGGGCCGCAGAGAAATGAAATGGCTTGGCCAAGGTCACACAGCTAGCTGTGTATAGTGGAGCAAAGATTCAAAGTCTAGCACCATTGGCTCTAAAGTCCACGTTCCATCAGCTCACCCGGGCTCCCCACCCCTTCTCTGGAGTGGCCTAGATAACTCCTTAGAGAATCTTTGTTTTTAGATGCTAGACTGCACTGTTCTAGGTCACCTCATTAATATACTGAGCCCAGCTGTTCTCTCTGATGCTTAGTTTCTCAACCTGTAAAAAGGGAATAATACTGCTTGTTTGGTGCTCTTTCCAGGCTATGGAAAGGATTAAACCAGACTGGTGTTGGAAAAATTCTCTGGAAACTAAGTGCTCTTCCCATGCAAGAAATTCACAATAAACCTACTCCCCAACTACCCAAACTTCCCCAAACTATTGAGTTCCCTATCCCTCCAAGGCCAGGCAAGGCCTTGTTCCCACTAGGGAGACCTTTTACATTGTTGTGAAATAATAGAAACTAAATATATTGGTCTCTGCCCAGGTCCTGACACAGGATCCTAAAACCTTTGCGATTTCCTAAGTGTTAAGAGTACTAGGGGCATCATTTGTTCTAATATTTGGTTCCTGACGTGGAGTTCCTAAATCTCCTGGAATTTCCTGGGTGATAAGAGTGTCTTTTGTTCTAATGAGGCGGCTCTGGGTGGGCTCCTGGAGGGCTTCAGGATGGGGGCGATCACCAGCAAGACCAAGCCATGATTAGAAGCTTGGAACTTTCAGCCCCACCTCCCATCCTCCAGGAGGGGGAGAGGCAGGGGCTGGAGACTGAGGTAATGACGGATCCTGTCTGTGTGAAGAAGCCTCCATAAAGGTCCCCAGAGGATGGGGTCTGGAGAGCTTCCGGGTTGCTGAAGCCCTGGAGATTCTGGGAGAGCGGTGCGCCGGGAGGGTGCCTGGAGCTCCGAGCCCCTTCCCACATCCCTTGTCCTACGAATCTCCTCCATCCGGATACTCACCTCTGTCTTTTCTCCTAGGTAAAGGTAAGTGTTTCCCTGAGTTCTGCGAGCTATTCTAGCGAATTATCGAACCCAGCTTGGGGGTCATGGGAGCCCCAGTTTATAGCCAGTCGGTCAGAAGCACAGGTGACAACCTGGGACTTGGGATTGGCATCCGAAGTGGGGGAGGGAAGCCTTGTGAGACCTGGCCCTTAACCCGTGGGGTCTGACGCTTGTTCCAGGTAAATAGTGTCAGAACTGAGTTAAGTGTGGGACACTCTGCTGGTGTTTCAGAGAATTGCTTGGTGTGGAAATCCCCTTCCCCTAATCTGGTGTCGGAAGTGTTGTGAGTGGTAGTTGTGTGCAAGTAAATGACACACACACAGAAGGTGTGTAGTTTTTTCTTAACAACTCCGAGAAATTAGAGGACTCAGGCTTGAAAGTGGTGGTTTGGGTCCCTTCATTGTTTTGCTGTTTTGTTGGTTTTTTGCCCATTGGTATCTGTGTGTGTTGGTGCTGGTGGTTTGGGGCCATAACAAGAGATAATTGCTAAACTCCATTGGGATCTTTTCCGTTGCTGCTGCCCAAACAAGATGGCCTTCCCTTGCCCCTGCCCCCCGCCACGCTCCCCATGACGGGTGGGGTGGCCCGAGCCTTTTGTAACTGGTCTTAACATGACGGTCTTAACATGACAGTTTAAGAAGAGGTGGGTGATGCATGTCAGATCGGAAGCAAGAAGACCCGTTGGGAGCTACTGCGGTCGACTAGATGTGATCTGACCAGGGTTTGGACCGAGTTGTGGTAACAGTGGGGACGAAGAGGGAAGGATGTATCCAGGAACTCTCAGGACAGAAAAGAGCCTCAGAAGCTGGTACAAATTGCACAACCTTCTCCGCGTGAAGAGAAAATTGGGGGCTGAGGTGGCAGGCAGGCATGTGAAATGGCTGTGTCCTCTTCCACAGAGAAGAAAAATTCAATCAGTGGTCAAAGGTAAAGATAGTGGGTCTGCATCTGAAAGGTCTTTCTAGCAGTTAGAGCCATTTGGCCTGAAGATACACTCCTGGGGGAGCCGCTATGGGCTCTGGAGCCTGGCTGACCTGGGTCTGAGCTCAGGGTCTCCTGCTCCCTGGTGCAGTGCCTGGGGAGGCTGAGCCTCTGTAAACCTCAAGACCCTCAGTCGTAAAATAAGAATAACACTTACTTTGCAGCCATTAGGAGGATGAAATAAGAAAATGCATAGAAAGGAGCTAGTACTCTTCCAGAAACACAGCAGGCACCATCAATGGTCGCTATTAGTATTGTTAAATACTGAGCTCCGCATTGCTAGACATATCTCAGTGCAGGTTAAGTGACCTCTTTTGGAGCATGTTCTAGAAGGTTTTGAAATACTGGTGGCCACTCGGATAAGAAAGTGTGTAAGTTCCCTTCCATAGCCCACCAGCAGCTCCACTGCTAAGGAATGCATTCTAAGGAAGCAATCTGATCAAAGGTGCATGCATGAGATGATAATGGCACAGCTGATTATTTTGGCAAAGAATTTGAAAAAACCCAAACACCCAACAGTGAAGAAATGTTACCATGAAATACCATGCCAATCGTTCAGAACGTTTTGGTGCACGTGTGTTTATTGACATGGAATAGTAATCACAACATATTACTAAGTGAAAGGCAGATTATTAAAAATATGTGTTCTATTGTTTTATTTTATTTTTTTTAACAATGTCTTAAAAATATTTGCATTAAAAAGCCTTGGAAAAGTATGCTTCAAATAGTCATGGTGGTTATCTCTGGATGGTAAGTTTGGGGGCAAATTTAATCCTTTGTCTTGGCTTGTCTGTATTTTAAAATTTTACAGACTGAGGGTTCCTTACAGAGCTCTGAGGTTCTGCCAGCTGCTGGGGGGAGGAGAGGACCCCATGTGAGATGAATGGCAAAGGCTGTGGCCCCACACCCACCGGTCTCTCTGCAGCTGAAGTCCAGGAGCGGGCCAGAACTCCGAAGGCTCCAAGAAAGAGAGGCCTCAAAGCCGCCATCCCTGGAGAGGTGAAGGCCTCCGGAGCCACAGGCAGGAGGAAACCCAAATCAGACCTGAGCCAGAAGTCCCTGCGGGTGAAGACTCCCACAGAGGGGGCAGCCCCACACCGCCCAGCCGCCTCCATCCTGACCCAGGTGTTGGGGAGGGGCCGCTTCCAGAAGGCGGGACTCACTGAGACTGCGGTCTGGGGATGCCCTGGAGCTGAGCTGCTGGGGGAGGGAGGTGAGGGACACCTGAGGTGCGAGCTGGGGGATCTCCTGTGACAGCATGAATGGGTCCTAGGAGTGCGGCAGCAGTGCACAATTTGAGGGCAGTTTTTATGATGATTTGAGTGTTCCAGAACCCACAATGGGCTTCCATTAGGTAGAACTACAGGCATCTAAAAGAACCAGGGAGCACCTGGGTGGCTCAGTCAGTTAAGCGTCAGACTTCGGCTCAGGTCATGATCCAGGAGTCCTGGGATCGAGCCCTGTGAAGGGCTCCGGGCTTGGTGGTGTCTGCTTGTCCCTCTCCCCCATACACCCTCTCCCTGCTCCTTCTCTCCCTCTCTCCAATAAATACAATCTTTAAAAAAAATGTAAAAAAAAAAAAAAAAAGAAACAGTAAGATGGGTTCACAAGACCCATCAGATGCATAGTGGTTTAACAGAAGGGGAGACGTGGCTTCCCACGGTACGGGATGTCAGCTCTGGGGGCAGCAAATAGTGCCTGTAGGGAAAAAGGTGGCAATGGGAAGGGAAGGAGGCTGACTGTCCCGCCTGTCTGTGCCTGAATGTCAGGCCGAGATACCCTTACGTCGGGGACGCCAACATTGGGAAGGCAGAAATAGAAGCAAAGTTTACCCCACCAGCATTGCTCACCCCAGAAGAAGGCAGAGTCTGGGATATAAAACTGGGTCAGGGGATTTGTCTACCGTCTCTCAGTTCAGCCTCTCAAAGTGAGATTTGCTGGGCCTCCGCCTCTGTTAGGGGGTGGAGTTGCTTAGAGGGCTCTGCTGTTCTGAACAGAGGGACACATGGAAGGAGCCGAGGAAGGAGCACAGAGGAGTTTGGGGGATGCCATTTGCAATGTAAGGACAAGCTCTGGGATGAGTAGATGGACCCAGTAGAAGATGTGCATGGGGCCAGTGAGAGGCGAGCCATCAGAAACCAGGTGGGGCCGCTGCAAATCCTCCTGCTGTCAGTGGGGAACAGAGAAGACTGGGTGGGCAGCATGCTGAACACGGGGGAGGGGGACGGTCAGGCTGCTAAACACTGCTCACCAGGTGTCTCAGGCCACCCCCATCTCCTGCCCGCCTCACCCTGGACCAGCCCCACGACTGTCTTTCAGAATCAAGCACTTTGGCCAGCATGGCCAGCTGCAGCTGGTCAAGTCCACGGGTGCGGACACCGGGGAATACAGCTGCTGGTCAGCACTGCCAGGACAGCGAGTGCGCAGACGGCGAGGCCCGCCAGGGGAAGACCTTCATCCTCATCACAGGTGCCCTGAAGTCCAGGTCTCCAAGAACGTCAATCGAAATGACGAAGCTGGAACTAGCAGGCCGGCCTTCAGCTCTCAGTCTAGGACTGAGAAGGGGCAGGGAAAGTGGGATTTTAAGACCATGCCCGAGGGTGGTGGAGCATCAGGAAATAACTAATCTAGGCCACGTTCATTCTTCTCTCTCCCTCCTTCCTTCCCAGACCCAGAGGAGCTCTTTGTCCCCACTGAGGATTATTATGAGGTGGTCCAGTGGCGCAGCCATCAGCCGGTCCTGCTTCCCTGCCAGGTGACCAACCCTCTGGCGAGGTGACACTGCGGCGGGAGGTCCCCCCAGAGGAAGTCCCAGTGGATGGGATCGACATGTCCTTCTACATGAAGAAGGCCTTCACCGTCCACTGGCCCTGGGCTTCCTTGGCTGGCTCCCTCTTCTGCTTGGCCAGCCTGGGTGTCTGGAGACAAATCTCTACCAAGTACATGCTGATCCACGTCAGCTGTGCGTGGGCCTGGGGCCTGGGTGGGCAGGGCATGGGGAGTGATGTCTCCTTTAGGGACCTCAGATTTGGGTTCTGTGGATTATGGAACTCTATCCAACCAACCAGCTTTCAACAACACCCCATGTAGTCAACTACCTTGTCTAGACAGCCAGCAAATCAGCTATTGAGTGACCTTGCACCCAGCAACCTTTCTGTCCATCCAGTCATTCTCAATCATGTCACACCATTCCATTCACCCATCTTCCATCAGATCACCTGTTCCATCAACTACCCATCCTCTATCAATTCAACCAACCCAACCATTCATCCTCTATGAACTTAACCATTCTGCCGTTCATTCAATCGTTCTAACAATCAGTTCAACATGTTTGTCCCCATTTCTCGCCCATCTTCTCCATGGCAGACCCATCTTCCTCCCCCAAACCCACTGTCCAAGCTTCAGCCACATCAGTCCAACTAGGAGAGAACTTCAGTGTGACTTGTAGGTCTCTGGGTGAGTCGGAGATGGCTGTGGACTTTATCTGGGAATATCCAGGGCAGAAGGTAAGCAGAAGGGAAGAAAAGGCTGTGTATGTGTGTCTGTGGTGACAGTGTGTTGGCCAAGAGCCCAGGAGTGAGGAATTAGGGTGAAGGTCAGGAGCGATAGTGGCAGAGTGGAACCACTGCTGGACTGCTACTCTGAGTGACCTTGGGCAAGTCACTTCCCTTGTCTGGGCCTCTGTTTCCTTGTTTAGTTCCTGTATAAAATGTGTAATGTGTTTTTTTGTTAATTTGTCCAATAATAGTTACTGAGCACCCACCATGTGCTAGACACCGTACTTAATGTGGAGACCACAAGGATGAGGCCAAGAGAACTCTGGCTTCTGCTGTCTGCAAGCTCACAATCTAAACGGGGAGGAAGACGTGGGAAATGAACATGATCATGGAGAGCATACTAAGCGCTACATCGAAGTCTCATACAACAGGGCAACCTGATAGGGTCTTCTTAAGACAGAGTGGTCAGTCTTCTCTGAGGTGACATTCAAGCAGAGACCAGACCGGCCCAGATCTCGCAAACACGGGGCTGGGGCAAGTGCTCAGGCCTTCCGGCTGGTGTGTAAGAAGAGACGGACAAAATCCATTAGCAAGTGTTTCCCGGGCACCTGCGTGGGCCAGACCTTCCTAAGGTGTTACTCGACGGGTGGTAGTGATGTTCCTTCCTCTCAAAGAACTTAGCCCCAGAGCCCTCAAACACCTGGAGAGCAGCTGGGTCACACAGGAGATCCACCAGCACAGACAACTTCAGGAATTCTTAAAAGGGCTTCTTGGAAGAGCTGGAATTTGACAGGAGCCTTGGCGGGAGGGTGGACCAGCAAAGACATGGTGAAGGTGAGCTCCCCAGAGGCCTTAGGAGGGAAAGAGTGGGGGATCATTCTCCCGCTTGTCCAAAATGGAAATGGAAACCCAATAAGGGGAAAAGAACACACAGATGGTTGGGAGACATGGCTTTGCTGTGCTAGCCTTTCCCCAAATATGTTCCTTGGAATGGTAGGATACCAAAAATTCCAGTCCCAAACCCTGAAAAAAAGTGTTTTTTTTTTTCCCTCCCACCTTGGAGATTCACAACTCACAAGGACACGTGATAGACTCAGTGGTCTGAGTCTCTCCAATTTAATTTTGCTTGACTCAAGTGTTTCCCAAACAATTGTCATAATAGAACCCCCCCCCCCCCGAAGGTAGCACCCATCAACAGCCACACAAAACCAGAGTGCCGCACTGCGGGGTGCTGCTCCCAGCCAAGTTACTTCCTGCTTCCCCTCGAGTCAGGGAGGAGACCCCAGCTTCTCCCCAGGGTCTTGAGAAGCTCACATTTGCCACAAAGAACCTGGCCTTCCAGGTGCTCTGATCTGCAGGTGTGACCTTGGCCCAGCCCCTATCCCTGCAGGAGCACACAGTGCCTCTCACTTGCCTCCTGGTGCCTGAGTCAGAGAGGACGCCTGGGCTGGCTGAGGACAGTTATTTTTTTGTCCCTGCAGTTGGGCTGACCCCCCTATGTCAGCAAGTGGGCCAGTGTCGATCGCCAAGAGGGCAGGTACAGCAGGAGGCAGGGAGAACCCTGGAAGAGGCCCGGCCCGGGGACTCTGGCATCTACACCTGTTGGGCCACCAACCTTCAGGCTACGGGGACCGCCACCACCCGTGTCTACATGACCAGAGGACCTCATGTCTCCCCTGCCCCTTCCTAGCTTCCTCCCTCGCTGCAGGTATCCTGGTGTGGAGCAATGGGCAGAAACGGGGTGGGTAACTGTGTGAACCTTGGTGTTTTTGATGCCAAGGACTTGTCACTCCCGAAAGAGTGCAAAAAGAACCTTCGCACTCACCCCTTGCACTCTGCCCGCCCATCGCAGCTTCCACGCCTTCATCAACCTCACAGCTTCCCTCCAAGCCCTGACCTGTTCTGATGGCCAACCTTCACTCCAGCATCAGTCCCCACTCCAAGGCTGGGCAAAGCCAGAGTCAGTGGGGCACCAACAACCGAGGAGGGAGCCCAGAGCCCCTGACAAGTCGCTCAGGTCCAGGACATATTCCTCAATGATCCCTGCCACTAGCAGGGGTCCTCAGTAAGGAACCACCTCCTCTCTCTCCCAGGAAAACACAGGGGCCAAATAAACACAGCGCCATAGTTCCCACAGCTTGTCTGCCCAGGGTGAGGGCGTGGCCACAGTTTATGTCCTCACATTTGCCATAGGCTGCATAAGGGAAACCCTGCTCCCCACAATTTGCCCCTTCTCCAGCCCAGCCCCTCTCAATTAAGATGATGCTTTCTAAAGTGCATTCTGCAGCCTGAAGTGCTTAGGTTGGGGTAGGAAGCTGGTCAAAGGAGTTTAGAAAATGCAGGACACTCTGCTTCCTTCTTGGAAATTTGCAGTTCACGTCAGCATATACTAAAGGTTCTGAGAAGTCCTGCGTTTTGCAGATCTGTTTAACTTGACTGAATCTAGAGTTTCTCAAATTACTTGGTTATCAATTCTTTTCTTGGTCATGCCTATTAATGTGCAATGAACTAGTGTATCCCAGACAAACTCTGGGAAAAGTCACATGAAGAAGTACGTGTGTACTTCACTCCAGAGCTGTTCCCAAGGCTCCCAGACAGATAACCTCCCCTAGCCCTACTAGGGGAGAAATGGAGAAATGGAGTCACATCTGAACTCCTAGAATAAGAAATGGCTGAAGACCAGATCCAGGGGAATGAAGAAGGCAGTCTGGGATGATGGAGCAAACCTCAGTTCTACTGGATTGACCTTTCTTACCCGCTGGTCTGGTGCCTGGGGCTGGAGCTGGGGAATCTCAGGCAAGGCCCTCCGGCTCCTGTGATCTCAGTTTGCTCTGCTGCTGAAGAGGGCTAAGAACTGGCCTCGAGAATCTTAGGTAGCTGACAGGAGGGGGGTGTATGTGAGAGCATTGAATTAAAATGCTCTGTGCAGGGGAGGGGTTCTCATTACAGTGTCCAGCTGACCCAAAGCTTCCTGAGAAGAATATTGAATCCACAGACAGTCTGGGCTGGACAGGCCTGCTGAGGTTGGTGACTATGGCCACCCCTCTGCACTGATGGGGAAGCTGAGGGCCAGGCTCTGGGGTCCTGGCGCCTGGCATCAGGGGTGGTAGAAGGAGTAAAGGTAGGGAGCAAGAGGAAGAGAGAGCCTGGAAGTGGCTGGGGACAGCTGGAGGAAGGAGGAGGAAGACTAAGTCCCACATCTGATCTTTCCAGAGCCTGTGGAGAAAAAAGAGCTGGATGACAGATGAGGTCCTAGTCCTGGCTTTGTGGGTCCCACTCCCCACCTTGGTTTCCTCACCTGTGCAGGGATAAGGTTCCAACTCTGGCGGTCAGGTGTATCCAGACCCACGAGGTGGCCCATGCACCAAGACTGAGAGACCCAGAGGGCTGAGGGAGTGATCCTGGCCTGGTCAGGTAGGAGGAGCTCTGGCTTAGCCCCTGGGCTGACTGGACTCTGCGACCAGGAGCAGTAGCATGCCCCAGGTCCTGCCCAGCCCCTGTGTCGGCTGGGTTGGGCCATGGCACTGTCAGCCCCGAGGGCCTCTAGTGACCCCCTTTACAGCTGCTTACTTTTCCCTGTTGATTCCCAGGGTTTGGCCCACTTTCTCTTTTGTCCCCCAGCCCCTAATCTGACCTTCAGACGATCCTAGAATGGGACACTGTAGAGACTCAAGTATCATTCGTTCAGTCCCCCTGGCTCTTTTAGAGGAGAGGTAAACTGAGGCTAAGGGATGGTCTGAGCAGAGGCGAGAACATCTGGGGGAAGCTAACAAGTCAGGACCAGGGGGGTTGTCTCTTTGTCAGATGGCCTCAGCCGCACTGGCTGCCCCTGGGAAAAGCTCAGGACTTCCCTGATTTGAACAGAGAGAACAGGGAGGGACGGAAGGACTCCTCTTGCTTGCTCCCTGGGCCAACTCAATGGAAGCCCCATGGGTGATCCTTCATGGCCCAAGCCCCCAGGGCTCACTGGGCACACACCCTGGCTCCCATCTCACGCCTGCCCTCCGCCCTTCCTGGGAAAAGGAGAGGCTCCTGCTGTCTTCTCTGGTAAGTCCTCAAGAGGGAGCTGTGACCACAGGCGTCATGGGCCCAGGCCCTGGGCCCTAGCTGGCGAGGAAGGAGACCTCGGTGGGGGTGACAGAGGCCAGGGGGAAGGTAGGGGAGGCATCGGTCCCGAGCACCCGGTACAGCAGCTCCTCCTTCTCCTGCTGAAGCTGGCGCCGCAACTGGGACTCCTTCTCCAGGGCCTCGCGGGCGAGAAGCAGGTCCTCGGAGAGCTGCCTGTGGATGTAGACAGGGCCCCCATAGCCAGTAGGGAGTGGCCTGTCAGCGGCTGCACCGACCAACCCGTTCCTCTAGGAGGACAGGCCCACCAGCCTGCATCAGGGCCCCCACCACCCTGTCGCCCTGTCCTCCGCCTGGATGCAAGAGGTCATTCGATCCCTTGTTGGAGGAGCGTGGCCCTCACAGGCAGACAGCCCTGGGCTCCGATCTGCCCCACCGCTTAGCTGTGTAACCTTGAGCAAGTTCTTTACTCCTGCCAAATTTCAGTTTCCTCATTTGTAAAATGGGAGTGATAATAGGAGGACCAGCTCTTAGAGTAATTACGAGGATTAGGTGAGATAATATGTAAAGAATTCAATGAATTATGTCTGACACATGATCCTGGCTCTCATTTCCTAAGCCTTCAGAACGGGTTCATTCATTCACGTACATTCATTCATTCAATAGGTCACCCAAGCTAGAAATTTCCTGTCCCCTCTTCCTGTATGGGGCTTTGCCACGGAGCCTACTCAGCCAGGATGGGGACAGATACCAATCAGGACACCGAGACCTAGGTTTCTGGGCAGAGCTGGTCCAATGGTATTCTTGACTTTCAAGGAGAGGGAGCCATATTCCCCAGAAAAGGCCTGGACCCACCTGCCAACCCATTCCCCTGGTTCTCTGAGACCCTCCCAACTGGCAGTGTTGACCAAATGGTGGCGATGGGAGGAGAGGAGGCAGGGGACAGCTACCTTGACATAACCATCTGGTTGCGGGCCCGGACATGGAGGTCCTCATTCTCCTGCTGCAGGGTGCTGATTTTTTCCTCCAGCATCAGATTTTTTTCTTTCTGTAACAAATCAGAAGGAGCTCAGAAAGCCACCGACCTCACATGGCACAACGTATGCCATCACCTCCCTCTTATCTGTGGTCGCTGAAAACACTGACTCATTCTGGACTCGATGTTACATTTCATGAAGCAGTAAGATTACTTTAAAAAACATAACCAAGGAGTGAACACTAAGGGCTGCCAATTTTTAATTTTGCCACATGAGACGTAGCAAAAGAATACAGCCACTCCCATCTAACGTCTCCATCAGTGCGTAAGGGAGAGGATATTTTTGGTTCTCCAAAGTCAGAAGGATATAATCTATATAAATAAAATTACATGGGTCTGTTAGGCTATTCCACAAAAATGGTTGAACAAAATTCACAGGGGGCATCTGAGATGGTCTGATTAGAATATAGGTTGTGTGGCAGATTTCTTCTGGAGTAACATAATCTCTGTTTGGAGTCCACCCTCAGTTCCCAAGGCCTCCCTTCTCCTGGAGACAAAGCCATCAGTGTGCTCAATGGCCACCACTCCCCAGGCCTGTCCTTGAAGATTCTGACCTCCTTTCTGTCTGATTTTTCAGCCTTGCCTTCTTCCCCAGCCCCTGCCTGACATAAAACACCTGCTAATCCCTCCTGGTCAGCCAGGGTATCTACGCTGGTGTCACCCAAGTTAGAGCCACAGGAATAGCCGAGAAAAGCACAGGGGCCATATGGGAAGGGGCCCCTGCTTGACCCAGACTGGCCACAGACCAGCCTCTGCTATCTCAAGGGCCAGCCCGGGTGTCAGGTCAAAGCTGGTGTGGCCCAGGCCGGAGCCTCCTCAAAGCGCCTTCCCTCCACACGCTTTACATAGAAAATGCCCAGAAAGGAGAAGCCTGAGGCTATGTCCCCCCCAGCTGCTTCCAAGCACAGACCACTGTTTCCATGAGGATCAGCCGCTTGTCCAGCTCGTGAATACGTTCATTCTTCATCTCGATGACAAAGTGTAGGCTCTCCAGTTCCTGCTCCCAGAACTGGCTGGGGCTCCCGTAATCCTAGACGGGGACACAGAATGATCTCATCAGACCAGCAGGCAGGGAGAGAGGGGCACGGGCTACCTGCCTCTTTCGCATTCTGCCTCCAAATCCCTGTTTGCCTCTCATAAGTCATCTTCCTCCCTTGGCTCACGGGAAGTGCCTAATATGCTTGATCTCCTTCTAGCCTAATCATCCCTCTGTGGTAAGCCCTATTAGCACCACAGGTGGGGAACTGTAGTTCAGAGAGGTTAAGTTGTTTATGCCAAGTGGTGTGTTAGCTCTTTGCATCTAGTTTCTTCTGAATCCAGAGCCCAAGCACTTTACTATCCCCTATGCTTCTCTCTCAGCCTTACTTTCCCCCTCAGTGACACGGGGACCCTGTTTCTTCCAGGCCCTCATGAAAGTAAGAGAGTCAGGTCTGAGCCCTGGCCTTGAAGAGGGCCTGGCCTTTCCCGTTGCCCAGACCCTGACCTCCCCGGAGATTCGAGAAGGAAAAGCGGCCAGGTGTCCTGCCACCTGCCTGGATGTGCTTCTTACAGTCTCGGCTCAGAATGGACTCTTCTACCCTCTTCATCTTGGCCTGGAAGACCTCCAGCTGTGAGGACAGTCCATCAATGGTCTCCTGGAGAAGGGAGTGGGAGAGAGATGGTCAAAGCGTGGTTCAGAAAGGCTGGGGGTGGACTTCTGCTCATCCCAGAGAGGGGGCAGTTTGCGTTCTTGCATCTATCTTCACTCTGCTCTACTCACCAGTGCGGCTTTGATTAGCTTTAACCACTGCCTGAAACATACCAGCCCCATCTCTGGTCATAAAGCCTTTACTGACTCCCAAACCCCACAGGGACAATGTCCAGGTGTTCAAGGCTGGTAGTGCTAGCTTGGCATTCAAAGCCCACCCAAGCCGGTCTCTGCACTTTCCCAGCCTTCCCTCTCAGTCCTTCCACTGCCAGGTGCATTCTTGCTTCCTACATTACCCTGCCAAGAGCTTCCCCCACCCAAACCTTGCTCAATACCTTCAGGATAGAGCATGCCTTTCATATGGCTCATGGGCCCCACCACTGGGCGCTCATCTCCTCTCCAGCCTCAGTTCCCTACCACTCCTACTCTTCATCCCGGGGCATCTTGGACTTTTTTAAGTTCCACAGGTAATCCATATTTTCCCCTCTTCTCTATGTCTTTAAGCACAGTTGTTTTTATTTTTCTACCTAGGACACCCCTCTTATCCTTCTTCATCAGAAGAATTCTAACCCATCCTCCAAGTTCCAGCTAAGGTTTTCTCCCTCTGGGAAGTCCCTGACCTGATAAATTGGCTCAGATGCCTTCCTTAGTGCTTCTGCAGCTCCCGTGCACCCACCTGCCAGCCTGGTCACACCGTGGGACCTGGCCCATGGGGTCTCCAAGATCCTCCAGCCACAGTCCTCAGAGAAGTAGGCCAACCCTGATCTCACACCAAGTCCTCTTGAGCTAATAGCCCAGTCACCACATCGAGGGGCTGGCTACACAGAAGACACTCACCTCTCTCCCTCATACCTAAGTAGAGGCCAGGCGGCTTTCCCACAGGTCCTCCCCTCCCCCGCAGAGACGGCCATGACACTCCTCTCACCTGCAGGGTTGCCTTGGCCTCCTGGAAGGAGTGGGTAAGGGTTTCCTTCTCCTGCTCATGTGAGGCCCGGAGGACTGGAGGGAAAGGAGACCTCTGTGAGCTCAGACACCCAGGCGCTTCACCCTAAAGCCTTCTGGCAGGCCCCATGAGGCCTGGAGAACCTGGGCGATCAGCTGGGGTCCAAGGTGACCGGGGGGGGGGTGTGGCTAGGGATGGTCTTATTCATCTTTCATTTAGTAGGCTTGCAGCTGTGCTAGAAATATAGTAGATATTTAAGAAAAGCTCATGGAAATGGAAACAAATTCTATCCTGGGAGGAACTGTGAACCCTACCAGATTATGGGAGCCACCCATGCCTCACTGAGGCTAAGACCCAAAGATCGTGCAGCAAGCTCATTTGTCTGGCTCACCTGCCGTGAAAATGCATAGGGCCAATGTTTTGCAAGCTGGCTTACCCAAACTTCGAAACCATTAAATCATTATTTCTCAAACCATGGCACAAAACTGCAGTCAGTATGTTCCATCTGAGGCCAGGAAATCTACCTTGTCCTCATTCTGCTTCTTCCACAACAGAAGAACCTTGAGGAGATCGCTTCAAATATTGAAATGTTCTACTGCCTCAATTGTGAAATGAGTTGTGCTAAGGGATGATCCATGAATGACGTGAGAAAAGGACACACAAGGGCCTTCCAGACCGGGCTGTGCTTGCAGATTTGCTATCATTCCCTCAAATCAATATAGTTCTATTTCTTATCCCGCCTCCCCTCAGAACTCCTCTTGGAAAATTCCAACCTTGTCTCAGCTGAAAGAAGACAACGGGGAAGTGACCAATCAATGGGTAGGATGGGAAATAGGACAGAGAGGATAGGGAAAAAAAAAGTTTCATACGACCAAAGGACCAAGCATATAGCGGGCCCGTGTCACAGACAAGAAAACGCTCAGTAATAGAAATGTGACAGAGCTGTCAAAAATTAAAGAGAGCGGCTGTATAAAAATTACAGGCTGATTTTTTCCAATTCTGGGCCAAATTTGTTAATTTGCCTCTCAAGACAGGTTCTGATTCCAAGTAAGCTAGGGGATGTGCACTCCATACAGACTGTCCTACGAACGGAGCTATAAAACCTAGACAGAATGAATGGAATAGCTATTTGCAGACTCTGAAAAGTAAACGTTAGCAGGGAGGCTGGGCAAGAAGACCAGAATTTGAAGTACCATGAAACCAAAAGTTTTAAACAAGACTCAGAATCTCATGTTTCCAAATATTTCAGGATATAATACAAAATTGCTCAGCATATGAATCCAAATGGCTCAGCATACAAATCTGAAATGGCTCAGCATACAAAGAAGCAGGAAAACCTTAACTTGGCTGAGAAAGACGTTCGGCAGATGCCAACGCTGAGATGCTACAGATGTCGGAATTATTAACGGAGACTTTAAGACAGCTGATATAAAAATGCCTCACGAAGTAAGGGAGTACTCTTGAAAAGCATGGAAAAATAGAAAGCCTTAGCAAATATATAGAAGCTATTAAAAAGAACCAAAAGGATATTTTAGAACTAAAAAATGTCATAAATGAAATTTTAAAAACTCACTAGGTGGGCTCAGTAACTGAATAGAGACGACACAGATGAATAGCCAGTGAACTTGAATATGGATCAATAGGGATTATCCAGTCTGAACAATTGAGAGAAGAATGATTGGGAAAAAGCGAAGAAAGCCTCAGGGACCTATAAAACAATCCAAAAAATGTCTAACATTTGTGCATCAGCGTCTCAGAAAGAAAAGAGAGAGAGTGCAGTACGGAAACTGTATTGGAAGAGAGAATGGTTGAATGCTTCCCAAATCTGGCAAAATATAAACCTACGACTGAAGACACTCACTGCACCCCACGCAGGGGAAACCCAAAGAAATCCACACCCAGACACATCAGTTTTGAAAACTAATGACAAAGAAAAAATCTGGAACTGACTCAGGGAAAAACGGTGCATTACTTAGAGGAAACAATAGTTTGAATGACTGTGGATTTCTTATTAGAAACCTTGGAGACTAGAGAAACTAAGAACATAAATCAGGAATAAAAACTGCCAAAATAAAAGAACTGTAAATCTAGAATCCTATAGCCAGTGAAAATATCCTCAGGAAAGGTGAAACTAAGACATTCTCAGATGAAGAGACACTAAAATAATTCCTCATCTGCAGACCTACTAAAAGAATGGCTTAAGGAAATACTGTAGGCAGAAAGCAAAAGATGCCAGAAGGAAACTCGGAACTTCAGGAGTGTAGGAAGAGCAACAGAACTGGGAAGTGCCTGGGTAATATAATGGACTCTTCTTCTTCTTCTCCCCTTGTGCTCTTTAAAATATGTTCGATGGTAAATCAATGTTCTAAGTAGCGTAACATTGTCAGATGGGGCATTCAATGTATGTGGATGTATTATCTAAGACGAGTACAACAAAAAGGAGAGAGGATAGGGACCTACATGACGGTAGGCTTGCTACATCCCCCTGGAAGTGGCAAAATGTGAATTCTAAACAGATTCTTAAGTATTTTGTAATTCTTAGAGCAATCGCTAAAAACAAAAACAAAAACAAAAAAACCCAAAAAACAAAAAACTATACAAAGAGATATAGTAAAAGAGACCAGAGACAAGTTAAAATGGAATATTAAAAAATGTTCAAGTATTCCAAAAGAAAGCATGGAAGGAGAGGTTAAAAAAACAGAACCACCAGAAAACAAATACAAAAATGACAGACCTACATCCAACCACATCTATAAGAACACTAAACCGGGCGCCTGGGTGGCTCAGTTGGTTAAGCATCTGCCTTCGGCTCAGGTCATGATCCTAGGGTCCTGGGATTCAGTCCCACATTGGGCTCCCAGCTTGGCGGGGAGTCTGCTTCTCCCTCTCGCTGTGACTCTCCCCCTGCTTGTGCTCTCTCTGTATCTCTCTCTCAAATGAATAAATAAAATCTTAAAAAAAAAAAAAAAGAACACTAAACTATATGGTCTAAACATCCTAAAGAAAAGACAGAGATTGTCAGGATGGATCTTTAAAAAAAATACCCAACTATGTGCTACTTACAGGAAACCCACTTTATTTATTTATTTTTTTTAAAAGATTTTATTTATTTATTTGACAGAGATAGAGACAGCCAGTGAGAGAGGGAACACAAGCAGGGGGAGTGGGAGAGGAAGAAGCAGGCTCATAGCAGAGGAGCCTGATGTGGGGCTCGATCCCACAATGCCGGGATCACGCCCTGAGCAGAAGGCAGACGCTTAACCGCTGTGCCACCCAGGCGCCCCAGGAAACCCACTTTAAATATATGTCACAGATAGGTTCAAAGTAAAAAGGTAGAAAAAACAACATGAATCAAAGGAAAGCTGTAGTGGCTATATTCATTTCAGATGACGTGCACTTAAGAATAAGGAATATTATCAGGGATAAAGACATTGACATTATATAATGATGAAGAGGTCAGTTCTCTAAGAAAACATAACAATCCTAAATGTTTATATACCTAACAAAGGAGCTTTGAAATACATGAAGCAAAAACTAACAGAACCGAAATGCAAAATAAATAAATATACACAATTATAGTAGGGGATTCCAACACTCGTCAGCATTTGGTAGAAAAAGGAGGCATAAAATCAGTAAGAATACAGAAGAACTGAACACTGTCAACACGCTGATTTAACTGATTTATAAACTACATCTTACAATAGCAGAATACACATTTTTTTCAAGTGCACATGAAACATTCACAGGACAGACCATATTCCGAATCATAAAACGGGCCTTAACAAATTATAAAAGGAGCAAAATACAAACTATGTTCTCTGACCATAATGAAATCAAACTGGAAATCAGTCACAGAAAGAGAACTATAAATCTCCAAACACTTACACGTGTTCAATGAGCCAAAGAGGAAGTCTTTGGGAAACTAGAAAATATTTTGAACTGAACAAGAATGAAAATACAAAACATCAGTCTGTGGGAGGCAGATAATGCAGTGCTCAGGGGGACATTTATGACACTAAATGTTTCTGTTAGGAAAGGAGAAAGGTCTCAAATCAGTAATCTAAGCTCCCAGTGTAAGAAATAATAAAAAAGAAGAGTTAACTAAATATAAAGCAAGCAAGCAGAAGGAAATAAAAATAACAGAAATCAAAGAGATTGAAAATGGAAAAATCAGGAAAATCATAAGTGAAACCAAAAGTTAGAAAGGATTTGGAAAGCATTAATAAGGTTGAAAAACCTTAAGCAAGACTAACAAAGCAAAAAGAGAATGCACAAACTACCAATATCAAGAATTTAAGAGGGAATATCACCACAGACACGGAAGATATTTAAAACAATAGTAAGAGATTACTACGAGCAACTCTATGCATATAAACTCTGCAACTTAGATAAAATGTACCAATTCCTGAAAAACCACAGACTACTAAAACTCACCCAAGTAAAACACATAACCTGGGCATTCCTATAACTACTAAAGAATTTGAATTTGTACTTAAATACTTTCTGGACAAGAAATGTTTGAGAACAGATGGTTTCATTCACAAATTCTACTGAACATTTTAAAAAATGACACAATACCAGTTCTATATAATCTCTTCCAGAAATGGAAGAGGAAGGGACAGTTCTCACCTCATTCCATGAGGCAAGCTATACCTTGAAACTAAAACGAGTCAGACGGTACAGAACAGCCCTCGTGAACGCAGACACAAACATCTTCAGTAAAATATTAGCACATCAAGTTCAGCGATACATAAAAAAAATAATATAACGTGATCGAGTAGGGTTTATACCAGGAATAGAAGGCTAGTTCAAAATTCGAAACTCAAATCCATGTAATCCACAATATTAACAGTCCCCAGAAGAAAAATCACACAATTATATGGATCATAGATGTAAACGTAAAACTTAAAACCATACAGATTTTGGAAGACAACACAGAAGATCTTTGTTACCTGGGGTTCAGCATCGAATTTTTAAGATATGACACCAAAAGTATAATGAATAAAAGAAACAATAAATCGGAATTTATCAAAATTAAAAGCTTTGCTTTATAATATACACTGTTAAGAGAATGAGAAAAAAAAGAAGAAACCCTATCGCCTAGGAGAAGATATTTGCAAATACAAAGGACTTGTATCCAAAATATATAAAGATCTCTCGAAACTCAACAGTAGGAACAAGCAAGCTAGTTAACAGCTAAGAGGTTTGAATGGACGTTTGACCAGGTGATATACAGACAGCAAGTAAGCACAAGAAACGGCCAACATCATGAGTCATTACTGAAATGCAGATCAAACCCATGATGAGATTTCCACACACACCAATCAGAACAGCTAAAATTAAATAAAAAAAATTGGCAAGTGTTTAGTGAGAAGGAACAGTGGAACTCGTATTTCACTCATGGGAATGCAAAATGATGGCCCCTAAGGAAACCAGTTTCCCATTTCTCATAAAGCCAAACATACCCCTGCATTATTTACCCAAGAGAAATGGAAATTTATGAACACACAGAAATCCATACGTGAATGTTCAGAAGAGGCTTTATTCATATTTGCCTCAAACTGGAAACAACCCAAATGTCGTACAAGTAGATGAGTAAATAATGGAATACAACTCAGCAATGAAAAAAACCTGAACTATTAATATACACAACTTGGAGGAATCTCAAAGACATCATGATGAGGGGTGCCTGGGGGGCTCGGTCAGTTAAGCATCTGACTTCGGTTCCGGTCATGATCTCAGGGTCCTGCGATGGAGCCCCAGGTCTGGTTCCCTGCTCAGCAGGGAGCCTGTTTCTCCCTCTGCCCCTCCCCCTGTTCTCTCTCTTTTGCTCTCTCTTTCTCCCCCCTCGTAAACAAGTAAATAAATAAATAAAATCTTTTAAAAAATGCCATGATGAGTGAAAGAGGCCACTACCAAAAATCAGGTATTATTTTGTTTATAAAACAGCCTTGAAAAGACAAAACTAAAGTGATGGGGAACAAATCAGTGGGTGCCAGGAACTGGATTAGGGTGGAGGCAAGTACAGAAGGATATAGCCTGAGGGGAGCCTGGGTGCTTCAGTCGCTTAAGCATCTGGCTCTTGTTTTCCGCTGGGGTCATGACCTTGGGCTTGTGGGATCGAGCCGGTCAGGCTTCTTGCTCAGTGCAGAATCTACTTGGGATTCTCTCTCTTCCTCTCCCTCTGTCCCTTCTCCTGCTTGTGTGCTTTCTTTCTCTTTCTAATGAAATAAAATAAAATCTTAAAAAAAAAGAAGGAAACCTGAGAGAATTTGGGGGGAGTGGAACTGTTTTGTATCAGATTAGGGTGATGATTATGTGAATGTACACCTGTGTTAGGATTTATGGAACTATACACCAAAAAAGTCAACTTTACTATATGATCATTTAAAAAATAAAAACAAAAAGAGAAAATAAAAGACAGCAAAGGGTCATCAAAGGTGAAAAAACAACACTAGCTTCTCCCAGTTATCTATGTACCATCCCCCAGACACATAACATCTTATATTTTCCTTCCCACTATGCTTTTATTCATTCATTTAACACACACTTATGTACCACCTAATATAAGCCAAGTGATTTAGAAATAAGTAAGAAGGAATTCTGAGTGATGGGAAGAACTCAAGATAGGCAGTCCCTTCTCCTCTGGGGTTTTTACAACAGAAAAATTTTCTTATCGATATAGTTATAATCCTAAAAATAGTATCAAAACAATGCATGGAGGGGCGCCTGGGTGGCGCAGTCGTTAAGCGTCTGCCTTCGGCTCAGGGCATGATCCCAGCATTCTGGGATCGAGCCCTACATCAGGCTCCTCCACTAGGAGCCTGCTTCTTCCTCTCCCACTCCCCCGCTTGTGCTCCCTCTCTCGCTGTCTCTGTCAAATAAATAAATAAAATCTTAAAAAAAAAAAAAAACAATGCATGGAGAACAGAGCTGTTTTCCTAATGACAAGTGGAAGGTAGATTTTAGAGATATGGAAAGTGACCTGAGAGTCAAGGTAGATTCTAAAATTGTAGAAAGTGAGCTGAGGTTGAGTGACAGGCTCAACATTGCACAGCACGCTAGAATTAAAACACAGCTCTTCAAATTCCCAGGGCGAGGGCTTCAAATCCATTCCAGAACATTTTGTGCTAATGTTGCAATATGTTTCAAGAATCTTAAAATTGTTCAGACCTCTGTTCTAGTTATTCCATTTCTGGGAATCTAAGGACATATCGTGAAATGTGGGCACATCTTTATGCAAAAGACGTTTAGTGCGGTGTTATTTACAGCAGTTAAAATCTGGAAGTCTAGACTCACAGGATATAAGGAAAACCATGTATGCAATAGTCTAACCTAACATTTACAAGCAGCATAATTATTTGGAAACATGTTGGAAACAATGTTAAATGAAAAGAACAGGATCTAAATTTTTACATATAAAATAATCCTAACTGGGAGCGCCTGGGTGGCTCAGTGAGTTAAGGGTCTGACTCTTGGTTTCAGCTCAGGGCATGATCTCAGGGTCATGAGATTGAGCCCTGAGTTGGGCTCCGCAAGGAGTCTCCTTGAGATTCTTTCCCCTTCCCTCTCCCTCCTTCCTGCTCCTCCCCCTGCTTGTGCTGTCTCTCTCAAACCTATCTATCTATCTATCTATCTATCTATCTATCTATCTATCTATCCTTTTTTTAATTTTTTATTTATTTTTTTAAAAGATTTTATTTATTTATTTGACAGAGAGAGACAGCCAGCGAGAGAGCGAACACAGCAGGGGGAGTGGGAGAGGAAGAAGCAGGCTCCCAGCGGAGGAGCCTGATGTGGGGCTTGATCCCAGAACCCCGGGATCATGCCCTGAGCCCAAGGCAGACGCTTAACGACTGTGCCACCCAGGCGCCCCACTATCTATCTATCTTTAAAAAAGTAATCCTACCTGTATTTTTAAAAGATAGTTCTCAGAAAAGATCATGCAAATACCAATGATTAAAGGAAACACTGGTATAACATTTTCTAGGTCTGTTTCAATAACATAAAAAATCTACATAATCTTCTCCAAAGAAGATATACAAATGGACAAAAAGCACATGAAAAGATGCTCAGCACAATTACGCATTAGGGAAATGCAAATCAAAACCACCATGAGATACCCCTCCAACTTCACAGGATGGCAACAATGGCAACAACAACAACGGAAAATGAGAAGTGTTGGCGGGGATGTGGTGCGATTGGAACCCTTGGGCGTCGCTGCTGGGGATGCAGAGAGGCGCAGCTGCTGTGGCAGACCGTTCGGCCGTTTGATCCCCACAGTGCTACTGCTGGGTGTGCACGCGGGGGAACCGGAAGTGGGCGGACGAGCAGGTGCTCGTAGAGCGGCACTGTTCGTGGTCGCCATAGGGTGGAGGCAGCCCAGGTGTTCATCAACTAACGAATGGGTAACAAAGTGTGGTGTGTCCCTGCCAGTGATAATGGAATAGGGTTCAGCCATAAAAAGGAATGGAGCAGCTTTTAAAATGGGAGAGAAAAACAGCAACAGTGCAAATGTACAGTGCAGCAAGGATGCGCCCTGCAAACCTCATGCTGGGTGAAGAAGCCAGACGTGGGGTCACAAATGGCATGATTCCATTACTGAGTGTCCGCAATGGACAGAACCATGACCCGAGAGTGGGCTGGTGGCTGCCAGGGGCTAGGAGGTTGGGGAGGGGCAGGGAGTGACTGCATGGTGGGGATGGGACTTCCTCTCGGGGTGATGAGCGTGTACTGGAACGGGATGGGGTGACGGGTGCAGGACACCCTGAATGTATGAAATGTCACTAATGGTAATGGTTTTACATGTATTTTAAAAGAAAAAAAATACATAAACCTTGTCACACCAACTCTACTGAAGGTTATTCTAAAGATAAAATCATGAATGTGTCCAAGATTTTACAAAACAGGGTTCACTGTGTAAGTATCATTGCTATTATAAACAATGGCAGAAGTTTGAAATCACCTACATGCCTAACCAATGGGGCTCAGTTAGATGAACAAGGGCTGACATTGGAATGCTGTGTAATTACTAAAACTTACGTTACAGAAGTTTAATGACAAGATGTTAATAGAATTCAGAGTGAGAACAATTTATCTCCTCCCCCCAAAGTCTGTGTGTTTATGTGTATAGATGAATATCCCAGGTAGACACAGACACACACACACACACACACACACACACACACACAGAATGAAAGGGATCTATATCAAAGGGGTAACAGCGACTAGTTCTGGGTGGAATTACACAATTTTAATTTTCTCAATAAGAAAATAATAAGTACTAATAATTGCTTGCTAAGTATCTTGTGAAATATTAGGCACCGTTCTAAATTTTATGTATCTGTACATCAAATCATTTAATTCTCATAAAGACCCAATAAATGAAGTCAACCCAATTCTTCAAGGTTACACAGCCAGTAAGAGGAAGAGGTGAAGCTGGGATCCAAACCCAGGAACTGTGGCTGCAGAGCCTGAGGTCCTAACAATGATGCTATAAGATCATTTTGTCTAACCCATAGATTCTAATTTTTTGTGATGGTCACCATATCAAAGGGAAAAAAATTATTTGAAAAAAATAACCTAACTATAAGTTGTAAAAGCTTTCATTGTTTTTGTTCTTGTTTTAAGCTTTTGTTTATTTGATAGAGAGAGAGAGAGAGAGAGAGCACAAGCAGGGGAAGAGGCAGAGGGAGAAGCAGGCTCCTGGTTGAGCAGGGAGCTGGGTACGGGGCTTGATCCCAGGACCCTGGGGTCATGACCTGAGCTGAAGGCAGCCGCTTAACCGACTGAGCCACCCAGGTGCCCAGAAAGCTGTCATTGTTGTAGGGAAGGAATATGGATCTTTAAAAATTCTATTTGTCTAGATTTTTCAAATTTCCTTTAAGGAATATGAATTGCTTTTAAGTGGAAAGGGGAAAAAACCCTCTCAACTAAGGTTAGACAAAGCATGGTGTCAGTTTTAAAGTCATGTCCAAAAGGACAAGTCCGAGGACCCCAAGACTCCCGCCCTAAAGCAGCCAACTATTTGTGGATCAGAGGCAGGAGGGAGCAGCCAGAGGCAGGGGGAGGGGCCAGTGGTAGGAGGGAGGGGCCAGAGGCAGGGGGAGGGGCCAGTGGTAGGAGGGAGGGGCCAGAGGCAGGGGGAAGGGCCAGTGGTAGGAGGGAGGGGCCAGAGGCAGGAAGTGGGGGCCAGTGGGAGTCCCCCTGTGAACTCCAGAGGGGAGGACAAAAGGAGGACGCTTCCACACCCTTGCTAGTGAAGCATCTCCATCCTTACCTTGCAGGGTCTCCTCATGCTCTCCCTTCAGGACTCTTCGCTGTTCATCCAGTTTCTCTCGAAGCTCTAGCTCCCTCTCCTTCTCCACCTGGGGGCGGGAGGTGGCCAGCAGTATGATATCGGACAGCGTCAGTGCAGCTCAGCCTCACTCACACACCAACGCCTGGAGCCTTGCAGAGGTTCGTGATCAGAATCCCACCCCATCGCCTGAGTGACGGGACGACCTGAGCTCAGTGTGGGCACAAGTCACAGCAGGTGTGGCTGACTCTGCCTTCTTTAGATCTTAGAAGGGGGCTCCCAGAGACTTGTCTAGGTGGAAGGGCTGTAGAAGTCTTCAAATCCTGATGCCCGCTCCAGGCAGGAAGTCTTTCTACTGTGTTAGTGTTTTCTGATCTTTCACTGCATACAATGAATATAATGAATTACATGCAAGCAGTTACAAATATTCATTCAAAAGATGAAGGACTTCCTTCTTGGTAAAGGAGTAAGAGAAACAACACCAAAATCGAAAGGTGGTCCTCATTCTGGCATTGAGCAAGGTTAGCTGAGCAGGAAAAGAGAAGGGCTGTGTGTCCCCTGGACTTACCTGTTCTGCCCATTTCTTCCTGTCCTCTTCGTGTTGCTGGAGAACTCTGGTTATCTCCTTCTGGCACTGCTCAGCTTCCTCAGATGCACAGAGCTGGACAGCTGTGGCTACAGGCGAGGAAGCAAAAAATTCACACAGAGCAGAGGGGAGGCCAGGGCCTGGCGAAGAGGATGTGGGAGGCCAGGGTCAAGGGGTGAGAAGTCCAGTCTCCACCTCAAGAATGGTTTCAGTCGGGAGATCAACCTCCGGCAGCACCCCTCACATTGCTCCGGCTTTGGAGACACTCTTTAGACCACTTAGGAGCCAGTGTCATTCTGCCCCCTACGATCTACAGCAGAGCTGGTAGCTCACAGGACGGACTCAGCCCATACAGGTGGTGCTATTTGCCCTAATAGTTAAAGTAAAAAAAAGGGGGGGCGCCTGGGTGGCTCAGTCAGTTAAGCATCTGCCTTCAGCTCAGGTCATGATCCCAGAGTCCTGGGATCAAGTCCCGCATCGGGCTCCTTGCTCAGCAGGGAGTCTGCTTCTCCTTCCCCCCCAGCCCTGCTCATGCTTTCTCTCCCTCTCTCAAATAAACAAATAAAATCTTTAAAAAAAAAAAAGTAAAAAAAAAAGTTGCTGAGATTTAATAACTGGGCGAGTTTTACTTCATATACAGATTAACAAGTTTTCTTGACGAAGCCACAGAACTGGCAGTGTGTACCTTCGGGCCAGCCAGGAGCTGAAGCCGACGCACAGCTGTCTCCCACTTCCTCCAGGACGTGGCTCTGCCATTTGCCACCTGCTTTACCTGCTGGGGCCTGTGTCTGACTGTGTGACCCCTGACCTTTAGCATCCCCCCCCCAGCTGGAGGCAGAGGGGCTGCTGTGAGTGGGAAGGAGACACACACAGGAGTCTAGCCCCTGCTTAGGGAAACCCCAAAACAGGCCCTGCCCATGCCACTCTGAGTCCAACAGGCTCTGGGTGGGACCTAAGGCATGACCTGCCCTCTCCGTGCCTCAGTTACCCAGTATGGGAAATCGGGATAATAATAATAATACCCAGATCACAGGGCTATGGAGATGACTCAATCAGGAAACGAGGGTGACAGAAATAATACCAGCAAGGTAAGGAGGACTGAGAGCTGACAGTGCCCGGGAACATGCCAGCCCTGTTCCAGGTGCCTCACGGGGAATGCACAGTCCTCACAACAACCCAGTGTGATGGGTACTATGTTTATCCCCACTTCACAGATGAGGAAACTGAGGGACAGCGAAGTTACGCAACGGGCCCAGGATCACAAGTCGGGGGAAGGGCTATGAACTTGCACAGTCTGATCCCGTGGCGAGCCCTCCTAACTGCCCCCTTACTCTGCCTGCTGACGCACATGAAGCCGTAAGCGCCATGCCAGGCACTTAGAGACAGCTCCATGAATATGCTCTCCCGTTGACTGAACGCTCTCTGGAGAGTCATCACTGCTCCTGACGAGCACTAGAGGGGCTGGCGTTGCTGGTGTAGTTGGCATTATTATTGCTGGTATTATTATTACAGAGCGCTACGGACAGGCTTGGCAAAGGGCATGAGGAGAAAGGCGAGGAGTGGGGCTGCTAGCCAGGACGCCTGCCCTGGGCTGCCTGTCAGGACGGGGGCTGGGGGGAGTGAGTCAGTGCCCTGGGTCCTGGGGGACGGCAGTGGTCCAGTTCAGAGAACCCCAGACTCTCACAAACCACTTGGCTCAAGGTCCCACACGATGGTCCACAAGACCAGTACCCGGACTAGCCCAGACCAGGGAGAAGCTTATAGAAAAGATACATCAACTACCAACACCGGGTCTTCAGCCCCGTTCCCAGAGATTGTTGCATGGTAGGGTCCCAGAACGTGTATCTTTGAAGTTCCCCCAGGTAATTCCATGCACAGGCAGATTACAGGACCTCTGAATTCTGGTCCAATTGCTTATCTGGTACCTAAACGTCGTCTACAATGGCCCTGCCAGTCTCCAGTCTGTAACTGAACACTTTCAGAGATGGAGAGTTCATTTCATTACTAGGTAGCTCTGATGGTTTTAAACCAACAATCACACAAAAAATCCTTTGAGATTGAACTGAATTCTGCCTGCCTGGTTCTGCCACCTTGAGGCCCTTGTACTGACCTCTGGATCACACTGAACAAGGCTTATCTTTCTTCTCTATGGGGGCACTTCAGACACTTGGAGAGAACTGTTGTGTTTTATTGCAACATCTTCTTTCCAGGGAGAATATCCTCTGCTCCTTTAACTGTTCCTTACAGGACTTGGTTTCCAGATTCCTCACCAGCCTGATCTGTCTCTACTGTACTTCCTCCAATTTTTCTGGATTCCCCTGAAAATGTACTTTCCAGAAATAAACTCAGCACTCCAGGCATGGCATCAGTAGCCAGGGACAGTCAAGTACAGGTCAGGAGAATCACCTCCCTGATTTTAGATATGATACGCCTATTAATGAAACCTACCTAAGGTCTCATGAGATAATTAAATAGCTATATCAGCTTTGTTGATTATAAAGTAGGAAACATCCTGGATGGTGGGGAGGGCATTTATAGGGCTGGCTACTCACCTGTGTCCCCATTGAGGGGACCTAGTTCCTGTGGCTCTGGTCTGGGTGGCTGATCTGGTTTTTGGTGCCTCTGGAAGAAATGAGACAACAATGAGGTAAAGGTAGAGGGTAGGAGGTCAATGTGAGGATGGGTGCTGTAGTAGGAACCTTCCAAAGCCCAGACACGACTGATGTCCAGTTATGCCAGACCTGGCCCTGGATCCAGTTACTTAGGCTGCCTCCCTCACTAGCCAAAGGCAGCACTCCCTCTGTGGGGAAGGGGTTCCCAGAGCAGAGTTTCTCATCATCTCCAGGGAAACCCTCAGTGGGGAGTTTGATGCTGGTTGACCTCTCCTTAGATTCTTGTGGTTTGTGCCACCATCCATGCGGCCCTCCCTGCCCACCTTTCCTTCTTCCAGCTCTTGGCCAGACCTTTCGCTATTACCCTCTCCCCGGTTATAGCTGAAACTTCCCAACCGCTAGTTCAGAGACAATTACCCTTTCCTCTCAGGTACCCTATGGTCACCACAACTTCCTTCCAAGTTCCCTGTACTCAGGGCAAAACATCAGAAGTCCGAGCCCTGGGGGGGGCGCCTGGGTGGCTCAGTTGGTTAAGCATTTGACTCTTGGTTTCGGCTGGGGTCATGATCTCAGGGTTCGTGTTGGACTCCATGCTCAGTGCAGAGTCCGCTTGACCCTCTTCCTCCCCCTCTGCTCTTCCGCCTGCTTGCGCTCTCCATCTCTCTCAAACAAATAAATAAATTCTAGAAGAAGGGGGAGGCGGAGGAGGAGGAGGAGGAGAAGAAGAAGTCGTCATCATCAAGCCATGGTTTTACCAGGCTTATTCTTTGTTAGAGGGGGTGTTTCACCAGTGATAAGGAGGCAGTGGTACTTACCTTGACAGACAGGGTAAGACACCGTACTCAGGATGTACTGGGCACTATGAAGTCTTATCTACACTACTTAGCTAATCTTCAGAACGATCCTGGGAAATCTGAATATCCCGAATTACAGAAGAGGAGGCTGAGGCTGAGTGAGGTCAGGACTCAATCAAGGTAGATTAGTGAATAATTGGCAGAGTCAAGGATTTGAGCCATACTTGGCCAGTGTCGGTTGAATCTGATCAAAGGAGGGAACAGAAGCCAAAGGGCTGAATCCCGAAGCAGTGTCAGCAGCTCCCAGATTTTCAAGTTTCGTAAATAATATTTTCTAATAGGAGAGTTGATATGGGTTGACAAGCAAGGATGCTGAAAAAATTATTTTCAGACTAACACTATCATTTCATAAAATAGATGACATTATAACCTTCCAAAATATAGTAAGGAAAGCTCAAGACACTTTTTCCAGGAAAGGGGGACTGACATCCTTACTCAATGTTTTACACACACTTACACCTTTAATTTTCTCATTTCACCCCAGATAGGTGGAAAGTCAGCCAAGGCCTGGCAGTAGCCACTGGACCAGAATCTGGGGTAGAAAAAATAAATTAAGCCATTCTGTTACTTTTTAAGATGTAACTAGACTTATTGTGGTGATCATTTCACAATATGTGCAAACATCGAATCATTGCTGTATACCTGAAACTAATACAATGTTTATATGTCAACTAGCCCTTTAAAAAAAAAAGATGCTCTTAAAAAAATGGAAAAAAAATTTAGATCCCATTTTAAGAAACGCTTAAGAGGTGTGTCTGGACGGCTCAGTCAGTTAAGCATCTGAGTCTTTTTTTTTTTTTTAAGATTTTATTTATTCATTTGACAGAGAGAGAGACAGCCAGTGAGAGAGGGAACACAAGCAGGAGGAGTGGGAGAGAAAGAAGCAGGCTCCCAGCGGAAGAGCCTGATGTGGGGCTCGATCCCAGAACTCCAGGATCACGCCCTGAGCCGAAGGCAGATGCTCAATGACTGAGCCACCCAGGTGCCCCAGCATCTGAGTCTTGATTTCAGCTCAGGTCATGATCTCAGGGTAGTGAGATGGAGCCTGCATCCGGCTCCACGCTGGGTGTGGAGTCTGCTTAAGATCCTCTCTCTCCCTCTGCCCCTCCTCCCTCTCACCCTCTCTAAAAAAAAAAAAAAAAAAAAAAAAAAGAAAAGAAAAGAAAAAAGAGAGAGATACTTAAATAATGTCAGCCTATGGAAAGGCTATAAAAATGTTCAATTAACTGTACTTTTTACTATGGTCACAGATTTTAAAAGTAAATTATGGCATCAAATTATTAACAATTTCCTGAACTCAGGAATGATTGAAATGCTGCTAGAAAGCATACTTCTGGCTGGGGAAGAAAGGTAGGTCAAGGGAGGGCTTCTACAACCTTCTGCTCCTGCCCCATAGACAGAGCCTGGGGCAGCATGAGCCCCCGGCAAACTGAACAAGACATGGCACCTCTCCCCGGCCCTCAGTGGCTGGGCATGCCTGACAACTGAGTTCTTCCACCCTGCAAAGACTCGGCTCTCCCTGCCCAGGGGAGAGGGGAGGCCTGGCCCAGGCACAAGCAGGGAAGCTGTCAAAGCAAGAATCTGGGGAAGTGACAGGAGCCAGCCTCTCTACCCCTCTGTAGGAAGGAGGGAGATCAATGGTTGTCTCATCCCCATTGCCACCACTGGTTATGCTAATCTGGGGATGTTTTTGTGGGACTGAGAATTCCTGAATTCCAGCCCCGGCTCTGCTACAAACCTGGACAAATCCCTTCCCTCCTCTGGGCTCCTGCTCCCTCCTTTGCTAAGAGTAGAGTCAAGAAGGTCTTAGTGGGTTCCCGTGGTGTTCCAACCCTGAGCCTCTGACCTCGGCTCCTCTCAGTAGCACTCACAGGCAAGGTAATTACAGCGAGGAAACCCAGGGAGGTAAGACACGGTCACACTGTGCCTCGATGGCAAACTCAACATTAGAACCAGGTCTCAGCACATTAGAGACTGGAGCAGTGTGGCTTAGGAACGCCAGGATTCTAGGGGCACCTGGCTGGCTCAGTCAGTTAAGTGTCCAGCTCTTGGTTTCAGCTCAGGTCATGATCTCAGGGTTGTGGGATCAAGCCCCTCGTCAGGCTCTGGGCTCAGCATGGAGTCTGCTTTGCTCCCTCTGCCCCTCCACCCTGCCAATCTCTATCTCTAAAATAAATAAATAAATAAATGAACAAACAAACAAATAAATAAAATCTTAAAAAAAAAAAAAAAACAAAACACCAAAACAGAACTCTGGGATTCTAGAATTACCCAGACCTGGATTCAAATCTTAAAGCTTATGCTGTGTGACTGCGTGGCCTCTCCAAGCCTTGGTTTCCTCATGAGATTGTTTAAGGATTAGATGGGATAATGCACCTATAATGTCAGCATATTCTGAGAGCTCAAACATTGCCTGAGTTTATTACTTTCTGCTTGAAAAGCAGGGCAAGAACAAGGACCCGCAGTGCTGTGGTAGCTCTCCCTCAGACCGGCCCGGCGTAAGATCATAAAGCTCGTGAAAAACTGTCTTCTGCCAAACAACCAGCACAGAAAGCTGAAAAACTCTCCTCCACTAACAGCTTCCGACCACAGGCAGGACGGGAGCCTGCACTCGAGTCCCCAGGATGCTGGTAGCATCCTGACAAAACCACTCCCAGGATTGCGGCCTCCAGTGACAATCAAGACTTATCACCGGGGCGCCTGGGTGTCTCAGTCGGTTAAGCGTCTGCCTTCGGCTCAGGTCATGATCCCAGGATCCTGGGCTTGAGCCCCGCAATGGGGGGGAGGGTCCCTGCTCAGCAGGGGACGTCTGCTTCTCCCTCTCCCTATGCTGCTCCCCCTGCTTGTGCTCTCTCACTCTGTCAAATAAATAAATAAATAAACTTAAAAAAAAAAACAGACTCATCGCTGTCTGTGCTCAGGCAAGCATCCTCCTCTTCCTCTGTTTCCTTAATAAATATTTGTAACCCTCTTCCTCCAATTATAGTAGCAGTAATAATAGATCTATTTATTCATTATTGGAACGCTACACATACTCCCCGTGTTTTACTTCTTCAAATACACTATGAGCATTTACTACGTGCATTAAATACTCTGTAGATATATTAATTTTAATGACTCAAATATTACATCCCTGTGAATGCAGTCAGTCATTTAATAATCTGCATGAATACTTCGATTATTTCCATTTCTTAATTTCCAAATTACGCTTTCACTAATCACTTACTGATTTATACGATTTTTTTACGCACCCGAAGCTACTGGCTCTACCCTCCAGAAAGAGTCTACTGACGAACGTACCCACTACGGGCACACGAGAAGGCCAGCTTCGCGGCAACCTTGCCAACGTGGAATAGTATCACTTTTTAAAAAACAATTGGCAGATTGGCTAGGCCCAACCCAATCCTGGCCCCAACAGGTGCATCCCCGTGTTCGAGACCATCCCCAGGCGCTCGTCCCCGTGTTCGAGACCATCCCCAGGCGCTCCGCAGATCCTCCAGCTTCCAGGATGAGCTCACGTCATGTTTCCCCTCCGTCTCCCCCCAGCGCTGAGTTGGTCCCTGGCAGCTCTGTGCCCCAGTGCCTGTTCGGACACCCATGTGAGTACCTAGCTGGTTACTTGGGTTTCTCCAGCTAGGCCAAGGGGCTCCTTGAGGACGGGGACCATGTTTGAAGCCTGCTTTGGATTTGTCCTAGCATCTGTTATGATGCCCACAGCACTATTTCTAGGAAGGTGGTCTCTGGGTCTCCTGTATTAGAACCACCTGGAATGCTTGCTTAACACAGCCCCCAGGCCCAGCTCTAGACCCACAGAATCCGAGGGTGGTAGGTGTGCCTGGAAGCCCCAGTCTGCCAATCCCTGCAGGTGCTTCTGATGCTTGCAAAAGCCTGAGGACACGCAGCCCAGAGCTGAGTAGGAACTGACAAGCAACTGCTACGTGGAAAATCCCCAGGTTGGAGCTGTCGCAGCCCCCTCCTCAGAGGCCACGGAGCAGAGCTTATGCTGCAAGGGCAGAGGACGGGAGCTGAGAGGGAGACACAAGAATTTCCCCTTCCAAAAGCAGAGTGGGGCCCCAGGGCTGAGGTGGGGCATCCGGATTGAGCTCTGGAAGAGGGATAGCAGGGTCAACAGAAACTGGGAGAAGAGAGTGAGGGGGGCAGCTGGCAGTGCCGGATGGAGGGAGAACCCAGGACTGGGGGAGACACCAGGAGACCCAGATTCCAGCTTTCCTATGAGACTTGAGGCAAGTCCCTTGCCTGCACTGGACCTTAGTTTCTCAATCTGCCACACGTCAGGATTGGGACAGGTGTTCTGTTCAGTTCTTCTGAACTCCAGGACAGCCGTTCCACCACGGAGGCTGGAAAGTGGGCCCTTGTGTCTTGGTAGCACACACAGTTCTGGGGCCCAGCTCCTTGCTGTCAAGTAGACCGGAGCCCCACTTTGGGTTCAACCTGAAGCAAGCCTGGTCTGCAGCAGGATGTGGCTTCCAAATACAGGCACAGAGTCCGGGTTTGGTGGGAGGACAGTGGCCAGAGCTGTGGACACTGTCCGCAGGGAGGACAGAAGCCCGATGAGCTCACATCGGGTCCAGTGAGAACCCCTAGAATGTGCTTGCATTTTGAAGGGTAAATTGGCAAACTAAAAGGCACCAAAAGGAGCTGACGCGAAGTGGAAGGAGACCCCAAACCAAATTATAGGAGGTACTGTTAACAACAGTTGGTCAGCCTCAAGAACAGGCAAGAAAACCTGTCCACTGCCTTCAAACCTCTGCGGGACTGTCATGAAGTAGCTGCTAGTGTGGGGCCCACAGCCTTCGAGGGCAGGCTTGTGGCTAAAGACTAGAAGTTTTAAGAAGTTTCAGTTCAACATGAAGAAGAATTTCAGAACTGTCCCAGAGATAAGCTTCCTTACTAGAGGTGGGGGCTTGGTGGTGGTAGTGAGTTCTCTGTCACTGGTAGCATGCAAGAAAAGGCAAACTTCATTCTGCAGGAGGGATCACAGAGGACCTTCAACTCCCACAGTCTATAATTCTATAAAGTATCCTTGATGTTGAGCAAGTTAAGCCCTCTGGTAAGCCTAAAGTGCAGGAGGTCTGTGAAAGCTACCAGCATGAACACGGTCTTGGAGGGCTCTGTTGAGTACTCCCCAGGTTGAAGGTAAATTTCTTTCTTCCCCCTTTTTTTTTTTAAGGTTATTTATTTATTTATTTGACAGAGAGAGAGAGACAGTCAGAGGGAGAGGGAACACAAGCAGAGGGAGTGGGAGAGGAAGAAACAGGCTCCCAGTGGAGCAGGGAGCCTGATGCGGGGCTCGATCCCAGAACCCTGGGATCATGCCCTGGGCTGAAGGCCGATGCTTAACAACTGAGCCACCCAGGCGCCCCATGGGGTGAATTTCTGTAGTCCTGTACTAAAGCCTTTGGGGCAGACTCCTCTATTTCCCTCAAATTGTGAGCCGTATCAGGCAAGGGCGAGTAAGGCAGAAGCAGCCCAGATGGAAGGTGCTCAGCTCTTCCTTACGCTGGGGCTCCCGCTAGGATCGGAGCCAAGAGCAGCCCTGAGGATGGCTCAGCCTTTCCTGACCACACTTGGTCTCACCTTGCTGTAGGGACCATCACTCCATGCCTTCCACGGGCCTTTGGGCTTTGTGTATTTCTTTTTTTTTTTTTTTTTTTTTAAGATCTTATTATTTATTCGACAGAGATAGAGACAGCCAGCGAGAGAGGGAACACAAGCAGGGGGAGAGGGAGAGGAAGAAGCAGGCTCATAGCAGAGGAGCCTGATGTGGCTCGATCCCATAACGCTGGGATCACGCCCTGAGCCGAAGGCAGACGCTTAACCGCTGTGCCACCCAGGCGCCCCTGGGCTTTGTGTATTTCTGATCGAGTGGTATCATTTGTGTCCTCATTATTCCTGCTTCACTTTGAGAATTTAGTAATCAAAGGACCTTAAGAGTCACCTAGCTCCTGAGCACCTGAGTGGCTCAGTTGTTTAAGCATCTGTCTTTGGCTCAGGTCATGATCCCAGGGTCCTAGGATCGAGCCCCATGTGGGGCTCCCTGCTCCGTGGGGAGACTGCTTCTCCCTCTGCCCCTCCTCCTATTCATTCTCTGAATCTCTCTCTCAAATAATAAATAAATACAATCTTAGAAAAAAAAAAGTTACCTAGTTCCTTTCCTGTTCCCTGGCTTCCCTTGGCCACAGAGTTCTATCATACCCGTTCTGGCTCAGGAATGCTTCTTGGGACCCAGCAGGCAGGGTTAGAAGGGCCCCTGGAGACAGTTTATTCCAATCCCCACCTCCTATTTCCAGATGGAGAAACTGAGGCCCAGAGGTGGAATGGACAACACTTGTCAGAGGCCAGAGGGCAGGGGAGCAGAGCCCTAATGAGAATCCAGATTCAAGGTGGCGCCTGGAGGCCCGTTTCCTTTCCTTTCTGCATACACCAGATTGATCCCAGTAGCCGAAGTGTAGGGGACACTGATTCTGGGCCTCCCGGGACTCAGGTCACACCCCTCGGCAGTATCAGAGCTGTCTTTCCAGTGTCTGGACTCCGCACGGGTGGGGCCCCATACTAGTAGTTTCAGAATCTTAACAACCACGGGCAGAGCCTATTGGCTGACGGTAGAGGCAGGAAGGAGGTGGGGGTGGAGGCCCAAAGGGCCCCTCCAGAAGGGGGAGGAAAGGCAGGGCCTAAATGTTCAGGGCTGTTGAGAAATCGGAGCGTTCACACCCAAATCACAGAGGGTCCAAAGGAAGAGTGCTGTGACACCGGGCTCCACTGGCCTAGCTCTACGATGGACGGACAGAAGGATTCTGGCCACGTAATGCCTGAATTTGATTGCATTTTCACCATGCCAAGGACCCTGAAGATTCAGCTCATCTCATTCATATTACGGAGTGCGGCGTCGGCATCGCCCACTGCCTTCCGGGGAAAGATCCGCGTGGCTATGAGATCAGTGTGGCCTCACGGTGGGAGGGCCAGCCGGCACCACTGGGCTGTGCTGGGGGGCGTGGGCCCTTCTCAGAACACCGGTGATGCCCCCCCCACCCAGCGCCACAGTCAGGGGCGGATGTGGCCTCTAGGGTTGCTATCTGATCGACTGAGGAATGACATCTCAGAGGACAGAACCACTTCCCTCTTCAGCACCCACCGAGCCGGGCCGTGGCAGACCGTGGGGGAGGCCCTGAGCACGGGGCCTGGCCTCGCGCACAGACAGAGAGGCTGAGGCCTAGAGAAAGGCTTTCCAGTGCGCAATATTCCTTGCCTCTCCCCAGAACCCACGTTTTCCTGTCCCCTTCCAGCTTCCCAGCGTGTCTGCAGTTCTGGTCAACTTCGAGGGCCTGGAGCTGGCAAAAGCACTCAGCACCACCTCGGCATTTGGGTCAGCCCGAGACCCTGAAGCAGTGGGACAGAAAATGAGGTCGGTGGCTGGGGCAGAGGAAGAGACATGCTGAGGGCACAGATAATATGCCAGACACCCACCAGTCTCCCCACCCCAATGGCAAACTCCCCAGTGGGGGTCTAGAGTCAAAATCCCGGCTTGCCACTTGCTGTGTGACCTTGGGATAGTACCCGAACCTCTCTGGGCTTCTGTTTCCTCTTCTCTATGGCCTGGAGTTGGGCAATGCCATACATCAGAGTCCTTCTAGTGTTGAAATGCTTCGATGTAGAAGGGGCAGAGTGAGGTCATCCGGCCACCTCATCCTGTGTCAATCCTGTCATGCTCACTTGCGCCGGGCAGAGCAGGGTGGGCGATCTGACACACTCAGCTGTCAACCCCTGCGTGAAGAGGGCTTCTCCAGAGGAGAAGAAAAGACACGCCCTTGCTCAGGAGGGCCCAGGTAGGTGTCCTGAGCCCTTCATACCACCCTCTGTTCTCCAGCGGCCCCTAAGGGGAGGCAGTAGTTGCTTGGAACAGAGGGTGACTGAGAGTCAGCAACTACCCCCCCAGGTTATAGGCAGTGTGCCCCACCACCCCACAGTCGCACCGTTAGCAGAGAGACACCTGTTAGTGAGGACAGCGGCACCTCCCCAGGGGGCTCAGGGCAGAGTCGTTTATAATAGCGAGACACTGGAAACTAGTCTCAGGTCTGACTGGGGCCTGGCTCGATACACTAAGGTACATAATAACATGCAAGGTCACTCATCGTCTAAAAAATGAAGTACATTTTACATGCAAAGTTGGAAAGGCATGTGGTAGGAGGCCAATATGCAAAATTAACTATTTTTCTTGGTACATAAATGCACACAAACGAACAGAGAAAAGTACCTAGAAAAGCACAGACTGATGGCACTTGTCACTTCTAGAGAAAGGACTGAGATTGTTGCAGCCAAGGAGGGAGAGCTTTAGTGTTACCTGAATTCTTAGAATTTCTTCAACAGTGATGTATTCAAGTTTTACTTGTGTGCAAAGAAATTAACAACAACAAGAATAAATACCTCTCTTGAAATCTAAAAGCAGCCAAGGCAGTCATTCTACAGATGGGGACATCAAGGCCCAGAGAGAGACCCTCAGACCCCCAACAAGTTAATGGAAGAGGCAGGAGTCAGACCATGGTTGACTCCCAGGGTGGTGCTTTCTTCCACGGATGCCAAGGCTGGTGGCCAAAAGCCTCTGGGCCTTGTCCACGCACCTCCTTGCTTGCCATGCTCCCTACTGTCCTGGGGAGCCATGGGTCCAAACGAGAGGCCCTGGGTTCTTGCTGCCCACCTTGACTGATGGTGGAGGATGAGAGCGGGGGTGGGAGTCATTAACCTGAAGACCTAGAAGTTTCCCAGGGCTGCTGTAACAAATTACCATAGAGTTGGAGCCCCAAAACAGAAATGTATTCTCTCACAATTCTGGAGGCTAGAAGTCCAAAATCAAGGTGTTGGGAGAGATGGTTTGTTCTGGAGGTTCTGAGGGAGAATCTGTTCAATCCCTCTCTCCTAGCTTCTGGCAGGTGCCACAATCCTTGGTGTTTTTTGGCTCATGTGTCTGCAGTCCACCGATCTCTGCTTTTGTTATCACATGGCCTTCTCCCTGTCGAAACTGTCCTGTTCTTATAAGGACAACAGTCATTGGATTAAGGCCCACCCTAATCCAGTAGGACCTCATCTTAACTGGATTCCATCTCCAAAAAACCTATTTCAAATAAGGTCACATTCATAGGTTCTGGCTGTATGTGAGTTTGGGGGGGGTGCATGCACTATTCACCCCAGTACAGATCCCTTTCCTCATCTAATGTCAGGGCTTCATCCTTAAGGAGTGAGCAGCGGGTAGGGTTGTGTGGAGCCGTGGAGAAATGGCAAGCAGGTCTTCAAGTTCCCTCGTATCCTCAGTGAGAGAAGAATTCCACCACTGGGGAGAGGGCGAAGTGGAAGTAGGTCTGGTTGTACATCACTTATCTGGGGGAAAGCATGTACACAGGATGGATGTTTTATGTATTGTAAGGTGTTTGGCCTAGATGTTCTGGAAGATTCAGGTTGAAAATAAAGTGACAAGATAAACGATTTTTAGGGATTAAAATTCACCTGGCAAGAGAAGCAGGATGACTTGTCTTCAGGTGACGGACAGATTTAGATCTATACGTGCTAAAGATGGATGGATTTTTTTTTTCTTGCTCCTAGTCTCTGCCCACGGCAGACTCACAGGCGCTCCTCATCCCCCACCTATGGGTCCTGCTCTCCCTGGTCATCCAGCAGGGCTCACAGCGCTCTGAGGGTGGAGGACACTGAGGGGACAAAGATGGGAATGCAAGTGCCCTAGAGATGTTGGAGCCAGAACTTGGGCCAGCGCCCCCACCCCCAGGACTGTCACCAACTTGACTTACATAGCAGCCTGCTTCTGGGCAACTCATTTGAAGTTCTATCTTTTCTGCCCTCTTTACAACAAAAAAGACGTGAAGCGTGGGCCCCAAATGCAACGCCCAATGGAGGCAAAGATGGAAGTCTTCAGGTGGCTGGGGGCATATCCTGCCCTTGAGGGATCTACACTAACGGCCTGGGAGCTGGACTACAAAGGAAAAGAACAGAACTAAAACCACATACATGTGCAGAAAATGTGTTGCCAAAGATTGTGTCTCTAAGGCAAGGGTTATTAGAAAGTTTTCTAATGGTCTTAGGTCACTGGGTACAGATGCCCCTTTATAAAATAGAAATCTGGCTTTCAACCTCACAAGATTGGCTTTAGCTGTGATGATTTTATGGGCTGGGCAAAAATCACCAGAGGCTGCATACACACCCATGTCTCCACAGTGCTTGGGGCAGAGGGCTCAGTGCCCAGAAAGCCAGCTTCCTCTCAGGTTCCGCAACCATCCCACCCTCGGCAAACCAGGCTAAAAGGTCAGAAGCCCGGACTTTCCTATATCCCACTCCCCCCAACACAACTTTCTAGCCCCACCCCACCCCACCAACCTTCAAAACCCAGCCAAGAGGCCAGCTGTCTCCAGAGGCTTTCCCTCAGCCCCTCCGCTCCTCTCTGAGCTCAAAGCCACCCCTCCTGCACCCATTAGGCTGAAAACACGAGGATGCTCATGAAAAATGAGGGTAGGAGTGGGGAATGCAAACAACCAAGCGTCCAAATTGGTTACATAAGCCATGGAGCATGCACAGAATATTAGGTGGCCATTAAAAATTGTGTTTCCATGAACTATGGAAGAGGAATGCCCCTAGCAAAATATTAACTAGAACATAACCACTTTAAAATATAGTCCCAATCACGTAAAAATAGTCACCCTCATGTATGTTATATATGTAGGAAAAATAGGACACTGAAATGTGCACAGAGGCTATGTCTTAATGGTGATTTTTAAACTTCTTTATATTTTTCCAGGGCGCCTGGGTGGTGCAGTCGTTAAGCGTCTGCCTTCGGCTCAGGGTGTGATCCCGGAGTTCTGGGATCGAGCCCCACATCAGGCTCCTCTGCTAGGAGCCTGCTTCTTCCTCTCACACTCCCCCTGCTGTGTCCCCTCTCTCACTGGCTGTCTGTCAAATAAATAAATAAAATCTTTAAAAAAAAATAAACTTCTTTATATTTTTCCAAGTTCTGAAATTTTGCCTCAAACATTATAATAATCAGAATTAGATTTCTTAAGTGGAATCCTAATATTTACTAGTCCTAGGGTCACATCCCCTCTTCTATTCTTGCCAAAATGTCACCTGACCTCTGCTTGAACTCTTCCAGAGACGGGGAACTTGCTACCTTTCTTCCTCATGAGAAGTAGAATCTGGCTTCCTTTAGCTTCCCCTCACAGGCCACAATTTTGCCTTCTGGAACAACAGAGAACAAGGCTGCTTCCCACGTCCCCTTGGCAACACTTCAGAAGTTTGGAGGCAATGGCCAGGCCCCAGGCTTCATGTCCCTAACCCCAACAGCCTTCAGAGGACATTAGTGTTCCCCTGTCTCCCGCATCACTGTTTGCTTTCCTTGGGTACAACCCAGGCAGTGATGTCTGGGAAGTATAATTACGTCTCCCTGGCATTACCCACATTACATCTTATCGAGGGCAGGCACTTGCCAGTGTATCGGGGCAATGCTGCATGACTTCTTTCAACTAATCTTTAAAACAGCCCTATGACCCAGGAGCTAATCTCACACCTATCTCACAGATGAGGAAACTGAAGCATGGAGAAGCCAAGTCCTTTCCACAGTCACTTAACGGAAGTGCGATCAAGCCAGGACTGAAGTGGCACCGAGCCCTCTGTGCCCCGTGAGTAAATGAATGCAGGACTCCAGCTCCAAGGCCCACACCTGCAGTGTCCATGGCTTGTTTCGGAATTCTGCACGCCTATGCCGGGCTCTTCCGGGTCATTCACTTCTGCATCCCTCCGTCTCTCTCCCCTGGCCTGCTACCTGGAAGTGCTCATGCAGGGCTCCCCGAAAGACGGACCCATTGAGAACTCGTCGCCTGAGGCCAGCTGTGGGAGCAGTGCTGTGTGGGTTCTGACTCTCTGCTCAGGGCTATGGTGTCGTGGCCAGAGCCAAAGTCCTGGGGACTGGGGAGTTCGGACGTCATACCAGGCGCACACACAGGGGGCTGACCGTGAGGCACTAGTTGCCCCTCCCCACCCCTGCCCAGGGGAGCCTAGTAAGCTACGGGAGATGGAAGGCCCCTCTGGACTCTCATGTCACTCCTGCAGGCAAATTCATGGCAAGTTTGTTTCCTTGGCCCCTCCCCTATCTGTCCATCCTCCTCCCAGGTCCTCCTGGGAACATGAGCACATCACCCATGGTCTCAGTCAAGACGGGGTTAGGACGGACCAGACAGTGCAGATGGCTTCCTGAGCTGACCCAGCTGCCAGGGACCCCACTCAAGCACCCCTCAGGATTTCAACTCATCCCAATAAGGCGGTGACTGAACCTCAGGTTGGGTCTCTTTGCTAAGGCCACCAGGCACAGTAGACTACAGAACTCAGCAAACCCTCTAATCCTTGAACTTGGAAGGACTGAGAGGTCCTACTGGTCAAGCCTCTGTCCGTAGCCAGGGCAGTCCCTGCTGAAAACTCCGGGCTCATTCCTTGCTGCCTGCCACCTCCCCTTTCCACAACGAGCCCCCAAATCCCGTACTTTCTCTGACTCAGCCTCCCCTCAGGCTCTTCTCTCTGCCTTGACTGTAACTCCCCCCAGACCTTCAACATTCAGTCAAGACATCCCCACAGTCCCCCCTCCCCCATCCAAGGAGTCTTCCTGTATCTCTTGAGGCTGGGTGAGGTACTGCTGTCGCACCCCACCCCGGGCTCACCCCTAGCCTGGCTGTTTGGCCCTCATTTGCTCACTCAAATAGTTCTGCAGCACCTGGTCTCTAGGAGGCGATGAGCACCAGACGGGGGTGCAGAAAACCAGGCTACATTGAACAGCTTTGTCATCAACTGGCTTTATGACTTTGGACACGTCACTCCTCCCTGAACCTCCGTGTCCTCACCTGTGGAGTGGCGAAGATTCAGCAGCCCAGCCTAGCTTCCAGGGCTTTTGTAAGGCCCGTGGGATGTGAAAGCTCTCTGTACACGGCCACTCAGGGTGAGTCACTGTTGCCATGACCTAACCCTTCCGTGGTGTGAGCTCATTTCTGTACATCCCATCCTTACAGCCCTGTGTCCCCTGGGGGACTGACAGCTGGTGGGGTTGGCCTTGGGAGCTTAGGCCTTCCGGGGTTTGGCACCTGGATGAGAAACTGGGCAGAAGCACAGCCTGGAGGGATGGAAACAGGCGTGAACTTTAAATGAACTGGCTTATAAATCCTGCCACACGGGGCAGGGGCCTGGCATTGCTGGGGCAGGGAAGACATGCCAGACTGCCCTGAGGCAACAGACTGAAGGCTTTAATGCCAAAGGGCTTTGGAATCAATAAGAAGCCACTAGAAGCACAGAGTAGAGGTAGAGACAAGAGCGCTGGACTAGGGGGCTGGATAGCTGGGTTCCACTCTAAGTTACTTTGTGACCTCAGTCAAGACACTTCCCATCTCCAGGCCTTACCCTCTGATTTGTGCATCAGCCCACGTGGTACCCGGGGCCCTTTCCCACTGGGAGAGTCTGTGTGGGCTTTACTGGCCTTTCACAGCTTGGGGGGGGGTCGTCCAGTTCAGGCTGTGCCAAGAACAGACAGGGACAGCTGGTAAGGCTCGTGGAAGGGCAAGGAGGCAGGGGAACCCATGCTCACTGTGGAACGGTCAGGCCCGGAATTCACTCTTGGCCCACTTTGCAGAAAGAGACGTTGACACAGGGACAGAGAACACAGACTCTCAGACCCTTAGAAATCATCACTGGCTCCATTCTGGGTCTCAAGCCAGGCTCAGCTTTCTCTGCCCACCATCCCTATCAGCCAGCCCCCTGCTCCCACTGCTGCAGGCAAGCCTCAGTTTCCCTATTGGAGTAAGGGAAGACAGAAGGGTTTCCTAGTCAGAGCTTGGTGAGGTTTTTGGAACTAGGAATAAAGGAGGAGCAAGAGGCATTGTACTTGGGGTGAAAACGCTCCCTGAACTGGCACAGGGTGGGGAAAGCTTGCCTTGGCCCCAGTAAAGCAAGAGAGAGAGAGAGGGAAAGAGTTAGAGAGAGAGATTCAAGTTTTATGAAAAATAACTACATTTGGTTGCAGTGTGGCACCTCTCAGGGTCTCTAGAGGACTGCTCATCAAGTTGACGGGACCACCTACTCCCACCTGGCTGAAAAGCAGGGAGTAGTAGGAAGAAGGGTTAGAACTGGAGGGTCCTCCCTTCCCCCTCTGCGCCTCGGGTGTCCCCCGAGGAAGCTGTCCTTTGGCTCAAGCTCTGACCTTCTGTGCTGGTCAGAACCCAAGGGGCACCTGGTCCCACTGTCAGAAACCCGAGTAGAGTCCCCTGGGCCCTAACCCAGCTCCGAGGCCCCTCGGGGGAGGGACAGGAAGGAAAGGAGGGGCAGCGGCAGGCGGCAGAACTCCTCCCTCTTTGGCCCCTCCCAGCTACCCCCAGGACAGCCCACAGGCACCGGCTCTGGGGCCTGAAGAGGCTCGAGACCCGACGGTCGCAAACTTTAGAGCCTGTTGTAATCACCTGGACATCTCGTTAAAAGGCAGGTTTTATTTTAGCATGTCCGGGGCAGAGCCTGAGATTCTGCATTTCAAACAGGTCCCGGGTGGTGCCGCTGCCGTAAATCCGTGGACCACTCCGCGAGTAGCCACCTCCGAGATTGTGTGCCTCAGAGCGGTGGGAAAAGCGGAAGGCCCAGAGAGGTCAAGTCACTCATCCGTGGCCACACAGCGAGCAGCCCCAGACGGAAGGAAAAGGGCACCTGCCATAGCACTAGACATTTCCCCGTTCAGGCAGCCGGAATGAGCTGCGCTCCCCGGGCCCCGGGGCCGTGTCGGTAAACTCGGCTGACCCGCACCGCTCAGCCCGGGGCCGGGGCTAAGAGCGCCGCCCGGCCGAGCTTTCCCCGCCTCCCTCCGCGCCGGCCTCTCGCCGTCCTCCGCCCGGCACCCCGGGACGACCGGAGGGGGCCCGCGGCGCCCAGAGTCCCTGCGGCGAAGAGGTTCCGCACCCTCCTCCCCTCCCGACGCAAACTTCGCCGCCCGAGCCCTTTACCTTTTTGGGGGCTTTGCAGCAGCTCAGCCGGCTGTGTCCGCAGCCCATCCTCCTCCGGGGACTCCCGGACGCCGCCTCCCAACTCCGGGGACGCCCCCAGAGGACCCAGCCGTCCCGGCCCCGCTGAACGCTGCCCGCCCGCCGGCCGGGGCTGCCGGCGAGACCCTGAAACTGAACCTGGAAGCGCAGACTTGAGCCGGAGCTGGGGCGGCCGCGCGCCGTAAATACCCGAAGAGCAGGGCCTCCGCGAAGCCCGCAGGGTTCGCGGTGCCGCCGCCTGAGGCAGGTGACCAGAATCTCTGTAAATGATAACAACCTTGGGCCGGGGCAGAAGAGATCCCTAGAAACAATGGCTGCTTTTCCAGGCCCTTGGCAGAGGAAAGGCCAGGAAAAAAAATTAAAAGTTACTTGGAAAACACAACAGTTACCATTTCTTTAGAGCTGTTTTTGTGCCGGCTACATTGTACATATTAATTTATCTTTTTCCATCTCCTTGCAACAAAGGTATTATTCCTTCCACATTACAAGTCAGGAAAATGAGGCTCAGAGAAGTGATTTGCCTAAGTTCGCATTGCTAGTGAGTACCAGTGCCCAAATAAATTCCAATTCTCACTCCAGAAACGAAGCTTTGAACCACTTCCCTACAAATACATAATGATACTTAGTTTAATTGTAATGCCTCTTCACTTCTGGGTGAGTAGTTCTTTCCAGCTCACAAGCATCTGTAACACTCTGTCCACCTTGGATAGATGTTACCCATTACAACACCTTGCGAAGCAGACAACAGATGCCCTGGGAATAAGGGACATGTCACTGACTGGGGAAGAGAACTTTTATTTACCCTCACTGCCTTACTAGCTGAGGTTTCTGAGAGTGGCAATGCAGCAAAAACACACCTATCTTTGAAAATCAGTGTGCATGTGTATCTGTGGGTCTATTAGCAAATGATACCAGGCCAGAGACACTTGGGAAGGTATGCTAATTCGAGAGGGACTTATGGTCATGAATGAGGAAAGAGTATGAGACTTCCTCCTCCACAGAGTGTAAGACCAATTGTAGCACTTTCTAAGGTAGGAAACTAAGGACACAGATGGTAAGAGGTCCTTGGAAGGAAGAATAATATAGGACAGTGGCTCACAACGTGGTCCCCAAATCAGCAGCATCTGCACCACGGGGACAGCTCTGTTAGAAATACAGATTATTAGGCCCCACCCAAACCTACAGATCCCAGACTCTGGGGATGGAGCTCAGGAATCTTGTTTCGCAAGCCTGGCGGTGATTCTGACCCCTGTTTGAAAACCACTGCTGTAGGATGTGCTAAACAGATAATGAGGAAAGAGTGTTCCCTTAAATTTACAATGTTTATTGAAATAGTGCTCAGGATTTAAAAACAAATTAAATGAACTAAAAAACAGGCAAAACCCAAAATAATCTATCCAAGAAAAAGGAGCTTGTTTAAATAAATTAGGACATATCTATAAAAACAAAGTCATGTAACCAGTAAAAATACTGATGAGGATGAATTTTCCTTTAATTAAAAGAAATAACAAATCCACTCTTATTTTTAAAAAGTATTAATAGTGATTACCTCTGTAGAGGTGAGATTTTAGATATTTTAAAAAATGAGTATATACTTACGACTATTGTTGTAAGATCACTATTGTGAGAAGAAAAGTTTTAAAAAAAGGTCTCTAAATCCATTCATGAGACTGAGACTAGTTTTTCAGCATCAAGTGAATACATTGGTTAATATATGAAATCCTAAAGAAAGGGACAACGGCCGTTGTAAAATTAACTGGGTAGAAAAGAAAAAAAATAAATAAGGGGCAAAATGGCCAAAAATGTGTGGGGAGATCATAATCACGAGTGCCCTGTTTGATCCTCAACCAGTTGCCTCCCCTTTTGGAGAGTTTCCCATCTGAACACTGAAGAGTTGCACTTTCCAAAATGGATCTGAAATTTTAGTGCGAACAATTGAAATTTGAAATCAGTGGCTTGGGCTGGTGGGTAAGAACTAGGAAGGCAAATTCTATTCCTGGAGCCTCTGTTCTCAAGAGCTCCTGCCTCCAGCTTCTTTGAGCTTCCTGGGAGACCTGGGCTCAGATTTCCCACTTTCATACAACAACTGGCTTTTTGGTGATATGCTTTAAAGCTCCTGCCTAAGAAAAAAACTCTAAAGAGTTTTTTGTTTTGTTTTGTTTTTTAATTTTTTTTTAATTAACTTGAGTTTGAGTAGGTGGCTAATGACATGTTCAGTGGTTGATGTACCAGTCAGGTTAGGTTAGGTTTTGCTGAGGTAACGTAACATCAAATATGCAGTGACTTATTATGAGTGAAGCTAAGCTTTGCTCCCACTGCATGTCCAGCATGGGGAGGCAGGGGACTCTGCTGCACACAGACATTCTACACCAGCCTGTGAAGCACGCATCTCAACACTAGGCCTCCAAGTTTTGCCAGGGCACCAGAAGAGCGTATACAGAGAATGATGCACATCGTCTTAAATGTGTCCACTCAGAGGTGACACACATTAAGTCCACTCACATTTATTGGCCAGAGCAAGTCACATGGTCATGCTCAACCTAAGGGGGATGGGAAAGGACAATGTGTACCCAGAAGGAGAGGAGAATGAGAAATACTGGTGAACAGCAGCCATGTCTACCATAGTGAGCCATCAACAAGCAGGTACAATGTGCCCATTTCTTGGGCAGGGAGGGTGACTGACTCATCCTGGTTTGCTCAGGATTTCTGCACTTTTAGCTCTGAAAGTCCCATGTCTCCTCAGTCCTGGGTCCACTGGGATGATTGGTCACCCTTTGGGCAAGGCATGGTGAAAGTACAAGGGAAAGAGACTCAGTTATTGCCCTTGAATTAGTTATAATCTGCTTTTTTTTTTCTTACATTAGACCTATACATAGAAAAAGAGGGGGAATAATACAAAACAGATTATAAAGCTAATGTTAAGTTATGGAAAGTATTAGTATTAAAAGAAGAAAAGAAACCACGGTGGATAGGGTTAGGGAAGGAGGACTTCCTGGAGGAATACCAGTGCCAAAGGATGTTCATGCTGAAAGGAATCCCACAATCACAGGTTGGCTTCTGTTGCTTGTAACTAAGACAAATTCCTATAATAATTTCCCTTCTAGGTGTTTTTGCAGTCTATGTTTTTGTCTTTCCAGAAATGGGGAGATCACTACCCATCTTCCCATATCTAGGGGAAGAGGAGAAGCAGAAAGGAGCAATTACAAGGGGGAGGAAGAGCATGAGTCCAGTCAGGGTAGAGGGTGGAGGTTGGGGAGCTGGGGGATGAGGAATTAGAGTTGGTGGCTAGGTTGTGTGTAAGGGGACAAAAGTCGGGGATGGGGCGGGATCTGTGCCACCCTTCTCTGTGGTTATAGTTCCACTTAACACCAAGCAGCAGCTCAAACACCCTCTCCTCCCAAAAGCCTGTGGCACCTGTTCCACAGGTCTCTTGGCACACGCATGGTTTTCCTCCAAGTTATACTTGTTTGCGGGCTCTGTGTGTCCTCCCTCGTAGACTAAGGGTGACACAGCTCCTCCCTCCTTACCCACCCGGTACTTAGTAGATTGTGGCAGAGACTTCCATTCTTCCCTCTTCCTTAGTTATAGAATCATCCTATTTTCCGGGGCAGCAATGTGTGAACTAACGGGGTACTTGCCCAGTTTCCCTTGCATCTAGGGTCTAGGGTGGCTGGTGATATGTAAAGGGAAATTACTGGCGGGGGCTTCCAGGAAAACTTATTTTTTTTTAAGTGAGAGAGAGAGAGGAGAAGCAGAAGGAGAGGTAGAGTAGAGAGAGAATCCCAAGCAGGCTCCATGCCCAGCACAGAGCCCAACACGGGGCGGATCCCAGGATCCCAAGATCACAACCAGAGCTGAAATCAAGATTTAGAGGCTCAACCCACTGAGCCACCCAGGCGCCCCTCCAGGAAAATTTCTAATAAGGAAATGACTCAGCTGGGAAGAGGGCTCCCCCTTTTCCTTGACCCCACCCCTTTTTCCTGCCTGGAATACAGACATGATGGCTGACTTCCAGCAGCCATGTTATTACCCTGAGCAAAAAGATAGGAGCCTGGATCTCTGATGAATTTATCGAGCCCCCATACCAGCCTTGATCAGTTATTTCCTAATTTTTTCACACAGTAGAATAAAAAACAAATTTGTTTAAGCCCCTGCCACTGAGATTCTGTCACTAGCAGCAGAAGGCAAATTCACAGGTCACTAATTAAGGTTTATTATATGGAACTTAATTAGAATATTTTCCTTTTGGAGACCCCAACTTCAGTTCTGGAGGTAGGAAGTGAGACTCTGATGAGGAAGGTATGCCAGAACTTTGATGGAAATATTGGTTTTGATAGCTTCCTCTTAAAATTATATATGAGAAAAAAATGAGAGAAAACCTAAAATTTTTGAGCCTTTAGCTTTTTGTTGTTGTTAAGTAAACTCTACCCCAAGGTGGGCTTGAACTCATTACTCTGAGATCCTGAGTAGCATCTTCTACTGACTGAGTCTACCAGGCACCCTGAGTCTTTAGGCTTCTACTGGAGTATTTCTCAAAGCATGGGCAAGCTCATGCACTTTGGAATCCTCTGGAGTCCTCCCTCTGTTCCTCCCTCTTTTTATGTATCAGGAACTGGCAAATTGAGTCTAAGGAATTTTCATACTAAAGCTTCAGCCTTATGGCTCCAGTGGTTGTGGTGGGTCATCATCTCACCAGGGAGTCGAGTTGCTACCTTAATTATATTGAATTGTGTTGAACTGAATTAATGGGGAAGTTTTTGGAAAGGAGAATGGAGCCTGAGTAATGCTAATTAGCGAGAAGCCACCTCTGCGCGTTTTCCCAAGAGCCATGTGGCTTGGGATTTGGGGCTGTCTTGGGAGAGCAGGCAGGTAAGAGTCACTTTACCATTTTCTTTATCAAGAGTTGATGCATATCAGTAATCTGGTTAGTGTTCTCTCTGTTGGATAAAGTTCAGATGGAAGTTCTCAAGGATCTTAGATGTAACAGAGTAGCACAGGCATAACATCACGCAGGGATTTTCTCCAAGGAAAAGTGCCCAGCACTTTGAGTGGGTTCTAGAGTCTGCAAACTACTAGTAATGAACAGGAGTGGACATTTTTTCACATCAGTGGTTCTTAAATGTGGTTCAGGGATTGGTGGCACCCCCATCTCCTGGGAAATTGTTAGAACTTCTTGTCCCCACCCCCAACCAGCTGATTCAGAAACGCTGGGTGTGGCGCCCAGGCATCTGTGTTGTACAAGTCCTTCAGGTCATTTGGATGTGGGCTTATGTTTGACCTTTATGTCCTCTTCATGTCTGACGGAGATTTTTTTTTTAATGTGTAGAGAGATGAGATAGAGAGCAAGGTCCAGGGCTCAGTGAGTCTATGTGTGAGCCCCATTTTCCACGTTTGGGACATCCTTGGTTGGCCTGGTGTCTAGGTCTCCCCTTCCTATAACCTCCATGTGAAACCCAGGGGACTGTGCTGTGGGTTCTGAGCCAGGCCCTGAGTCATCTCACCTCTGGAACCAAGAGTGAGTCCTTCTGGAGACAGTACTCTGATGACCAGTTTGTTGATTTAAATGTAACTGAAATGAGCAGGACTGCAGCCCTAGCTGGGGGCTTTCCGGATCAGAGATGGATATTCACATGTCTGGCCACGCCTAAGTCTGAAATGGACATTCCCTCCCACGTGCCCCCTTTGTCCCCCTTATCAGAGGATGGCTCGTACCTTCTGCATGTTTCTACCCGATATCATGCTCTTGATTCCATTCCGTTTCAGACATATTTACTGTATATCCTTGTTCGGTGGAATCACAGTTTCTCACAGCCCACCTCATTCTTCAGTTTGGAAAACGAATACTTGTCCACCTATGTCAATTGCTATGTATTCACAACTTAAGCCTCCCTTTCCCAACAGACGACTGCCCCATCTCCCACCTCCCAATCCTCCTAGCCCCGATGCCACCCTCCTTGCTCCATCCCAATGAAAGCATCTTACCTGTGGGAAAGTAACCGGAATGAGAGTCAGAAGATGGTGAAGACGACACTCTGCTTCCCAAGACCAAAACTGGAACACGTGTTTTGACAAATGAATTTGTGACATTTATATATTTTTTATCGACCGGATTCTATTCATTCATTTACTCTTTAGCAACATACTGGAATTTCTGGGATACCTAAACAGTTTACCGGGACAAGGAAATCAAATATTGGTAAATGGGATGGGCCCAGAACACATGTGAGAAATGATGCAGGGCCAAGGCTTAAAACCGAAATGTCTACAGGGCGGGATAGGTACATTAATGAGGAGGGGGCCAGAAGGAGATGGGGGTGGGGTGCAAACTGCGGATAGCCATCTAAAAGGAGCACCAGTGGGTGTGCTGCAGTGGATGGGGGTTAGAAGGCTGTGAAGGCCCAGGCTGGCCTGGCTTTCCAATTGTTCCAGAGAAACTAGAAATCTGTGTTTGTTTTATTTTGGTTTTTAATGTAAAATCTGCCCCCTCAGGCCATCATGCAAGCTAAACAAAATACTCGCAGAAGGTTACGTTACAGGGGCGCCTGGTGGCTCAGTTGGTTAAGCGGCTGCCTTTGGGTCAGGTCATGATCCCAGGGGCGGGATTGAGCCCGGCGTCGGGCTCCCTGCTCAGCAGAGAGCCTGCTTCTCTCTCTGTTCCTCACCCACTTGTGCTCTCTCTCTCTCTTTCAAATAAATAAATAAAATCTTAAAAAAAATAAAAAGGTTACCCTGCTCCAGGTAGACAAGTAATGTAACAAGCAGTATGAAAAAATACCATGAAGCAAGAGGAGTAACAAATTCCGTCTGGGAGAGAGCAGCGTAGGACCGGCTTCCCCAACGGTGTGATGTCTGAGCGGGCTGGGCAGATTAAGTAGGGGTTCTTCTTGTCAAGAAAGTGGTGGATGTAGCTAACCTTATTGTGGTGGTAATTTTGCGATATATACATGTATAGAATTAAAATTAAAAAAAAGAAAGAGAGTAGGGAAGAGCTTTCAGGCCTGGTGCTATGTGGGTTTTCAGGGGGGCTCAGTGGCTCAGTGTGGCTGGAGGGCAGGCGAATGCGGGGAGCGGGGAGTGAGGGAGGTGCAGATAGGTAGGAGAGACCTTGAAGGCCCAGCTTTTACTTTGCCCTGTGGGCAGTGGGAGTGGCATGATGAGGCTGGTGTTATAAATGGTCACTGGGGGCTCTGGCAGAGGGTGGACAGAGCAATCTGGCCTAGAGTCGTCAAATATCTATCGGAATGGTTCAAGAGAGAACTGGTGCAGGTCCAACAGGCACTTCAGTCCAGGAGGACCGCAGCCCCCAGGTCCAGCTCAGGCCCTGCCCTCACTGAGCTCCCAGCCTGATATAATATGGTAACTACGGTGGGCGGGCGCTGCAGAGTATGGGGCACCCCGGGTAGGTGGAGAGCAGTTTCCTCCCCTCTTAGCCTGGGAGGTGGCAGCCAGCAGCCGCAGGCAGCCAGCAGCCAGCAGTGTTGTGGTTACCAGGGCCTTGGGTTACAACACATGTTTGTTTTTAAAAAAACGTTGCAATACCTTTTAAATCAGGGCCCTGGACAGGATCCAAGGACAGTAGCAAGGACCAGCCCCTTGGTACTCCTTAAAGAAGCAGCACAGAGGTTGTAGCTCAGGAACCTGGATTTCTGGAAGAGCCTGAATCCAGGCAGGACTTGGAAGCTGGGGCAAGGCTGGAAGCAGATCATATCTCCAGCTCATCCCATTCCCCCTCTTCCTTCCTCAAGGCACTTTTGCATCTGCAAGGCATTTGAAGATGATTGGTCTCCCAAGCTGTCTTGAAAAACCAGAGGCAGTGGGTGGAGGCATCCAGGAATGTAAAGTCCATCTCTTTGGGAGGAAAGACCTTCCCACTGGTCCAAGATTCAGGGGTCTAGTTTTTTTTAAAGATTTTATTTATTTGACAGAGAGAGAGAGAGAGACAGCCAGCAAGAGAAGGAACACAAGCAGGGGGAGTGGGAGAGGAAGAAGCAGGCTCATAGCGGAGGAGCCTGATGTGGGGCTCAATCCCATAATGCCGGGATCACGCCCTGAGCCGAAGGCAGACACTTAACAACTGAGACACCCAGGTGCCCCTCAGGGGTCTAGTTTGACAGGGAGTGAGTGTCCATGGCAAGAGGTATGCAAACAGAAGCGACCATTGGTAGGGCATGTTAGAGAAAGCATGCAAGGATCTGCTGGGGTAGAGATCCTGAAACAAGGGATGCTCCGATCCATTTTCATTGCCACGGGAAGAGATCTTTGTTGCGGTCCCTTTTCAGAGACAGAACTTATTCCTCAAACGAGTCAATACTGGGATTCAAGACACTTTCATTCTGGTGCACTGTTGGTGGGAACGCAAATGGTGCAATCACTATGGAAAACAGTGTAGAGGTTCCTTTCAAAATTAAAATACAGTAATATGATCCAGTAATCCCACTTCTGGATATATATCCAAAAGAATTGAAATCAGGTGTCTGATGTCTGCACACCCATGTTTATTGCAACATTATTTACAATAGTTAAGATATGGAAACAACCCAAATGTCCACCGACAGAACAGGTAAAGAAAATGTGGTATGTGCATACAGTGGAGGATGAGCCTAGAAAAAGAAGGACATTCTGCCACTTGTGCCAACACGGATGGCCCTGAAGGACATCATGCTGAGTGAAATAAACCAGTCACAGAGGGACAGATACTGCAGGATTCTGCTTCTCTGTGGAACCTCAGCAGGCAAACGCAGAAGCAGAGAGTAGCGAGGTGGTTCTAGAGATCTGTGGTACAACACTGTGCCTAGAGTTAGCAACTCTCAATGGTGCACTTCAGCGTTTGTTAACAGCGTGGCTCTTACATTAAGTGTTCTCACCACAAAAACAAAAGGAAAAATAAACGAACACAAGGAAACTTTGGGAAGTGATGGATATGTTTCTCACCTTGATTGTGGTGATGGTTTCAGGAGTATATGCATATGCCCAAACTCATGGACTTGTATACATTAAATATGTGCAGTTCTTTCTGCATGGATTATACCTCAAGAAAGTTGTTTTTATTTATTTTTTTAAAGATTTTATTTATTTATTAGAGAGAGAGCACAAACGTCAGTCAGAGGGAGAAGCCAGCTCCCCCCTGAGCAAGGAGCCCAGTGCAGGACTCTATCCCAGGACCCTGGGATCATGACCTGAGCTGAAGACAGATGCTTAACCGACTGAGCCACCCAGGCGTCCCAAGAAAGTTTTTTTGTTTTTTTTTTTTAAAGAGACTTTCATTCTGATCCTTGGCTTGCTACTGATTTGCATTTTGACCCTGGATTAATTCACATGCATTCACTTCTCTGGCCTCACATCCCTGCCCCATGTTTGACCCAGTGCCTGGCATGGAGTGAACTCAAGCAAAGATTTGTTGAACACATGATGAATGGATTAATTGATTGGATTGGGTCTGAAGTTGGATCGGGATCCATGGGCTTCAGAGGTTACGTGAACCTCTTGAAATTTCATTCACAATTGTGTATGTATGAATGGTCCCATTTTTTCCTGGATAGGGTCAATCGCTTTAATCACCATTACTATCATTTATTGATGATTTATGATGATATGCTAAAGTCTACATCCTTTATCACATGTAATTGTCAGGAACCACCCACTGTATGAAAGTAAAAACCCAAGTTTGAGGAGTGTTAAGGACTTGCTTAGGGTCATACGCTGGATCAGACGGTTGTCAACCAGACTTCCCAACCTGAGCTCTAAACCACTGTGAAGAATTACTCCAGCTTCTCAAAGAAATATGTGACCCAGAAGGCAAAGAGAAAACATTCTAAGACCCCAAGAGCTTTATTTCTTTGCAGGACTGTGGGGAATGGGGGACAAAGGGCGGAGGTGGAGGACAGAGCCAACCAGCCGGAGCAGGACAGCGCCCACGCCAGCAAGGCTGCTATTTAGAGCAGCCCCAGAGCCCCCAGAAAGGATGATAAGGGGGCAGGCAGGGGAGAGCAGTTGTAAAAGGAGCCCGAGGAGGGGGAGGGGGCTATCTCCTCCCCCGCCCCTGCGGCCTCCAGCTCACTCTGTCGCCTGATGTCTAAATAAGGCTTACAGGCACATTCTAGGCAGCTAAAAATAAACTCCTGCTCCCCCTCCTGCCCTTGGGCTCTGGCGACCTCCCCAGCCCCGTCAGGGTTCCCCTGGGCAGGACGAGCTCTCCGGAGCACGCCCTCTGAGCTATAGAATCGCGCTCTGCTGGGGACCCTGGGGTTCTGATGGGTGTTCTTGCTGCAAGAGAGATCCTAGATGTCGGGATTCCTGAGTCCTACTCTTGGCTCTGCCCTAACAAACCTGGACAAGTCCCTCTTTTTTCTGAACTCAGTCTTCACTCAGATAAAATGCGGGCATTGGAATAATGATATAAAACCCTGGCATTTTTTAATGAAGTCGGGATCCCACACTCTGGGGTAAAAGTTCAGTTTGTCCACGGAGGTTCTTTAGGGTACATCTGTCTGGCAGACTTATTTTTAGCTCACGCGGTCTTTTATAACGATCTTAATTAGCTGCCCACACTTAACGATTTGAAGAATTCACATAAAATTTTGTATTTCCAGCTTCCCTTGAAAAATCAGATCTGTCCACACTGGGCTGGCTCATTGGCCAACAAAAGCTCAAATTGGGTAACGGCCGCCGCCTGCCGGCGGGATGGATGTACTACAGGTGGCCGCCGACAGGCTCACCCAGGTTTCCGCCTGGCCCTGCAAGCAAGACTGTGTGAGGAGCCCTGGAGCGCTGGCGGTGAGTAGAGTGCGGGCCCATTCAGTTTTGCTTCGCCAGGCACGAGACCCTTTCATTGCTCTACCCGGTAAATACTTGTTGAATGAATGAGCGAGACAGCTAATGGAATGCTTTGAAAACTGTAAAGGACTTGTGTAGAGGTTGTGACGATGGTCTTGGCTAGTGGAAGTCTGGTGCCAGCCAGGGCTTTGCTAGCCCCTGCCCCAGAGTCCAGGTCCTAGGTTCTGATGATGTCAGAAACAAAGGCAGAAGGAAATGTAGATAAAATTAAATGTCCTTATAACCTGCAGCGCACGGACAAATACTTGAGGCAGGCAGAGTATAACCTTCTTCCAGGAAGCTCCCAGCAGTCTTAAAGCCTTGTTAGAGGGAAAAAACCTTGGTTTGACTATAACAAGGCCTCAGGTTTCCTGCATCTTCTTTTAGCATATGAAAATCCTTTTGGAACTTCCCTTATCTTTACTTCCCTCAGCCCCAAAGTATATCATCCGTTGCTCTTCACAGTCCTGGGGCGGCAGCTGCTCTTCCTGCCCATGGGTCCTGTCCCTGTGCTTTAATAAAACTATCTTTTTGCACCAAAGAAGTCTCAAGAATTTTTTCTTGGTCTTCGGCTCCGGACCCCACCAACCTCATCTGTATTCCAAAACTACATCACTAAGAAGCGGCAAGATTCTTACACTCCCACCCCCACCCCCCAACCCTGTTGGGAGTTACCAGACAATTAAGGTTCTTTTAAAGACATTGCCTGGACCTCCTGAGAAGTCAGGGGGATTGTCCTTGGTTGGAAAATTACTGACAGAAACAGCCAAGGTCTGTTAAACTCAATCTTTCAGAACTACTTTGGCGACAAGTGCAGGGGAGCAGAGAAAGCAGCAGGAGGGAGGAAGGGTAGGAAAGGTAGAGCAGAGCTTTTTAAAGAACAGGCTTCTGGTCAGCCTGCTTGGACTCACCCAACTCACTGGAGCTGGATGCTGCTTCTGGACTGACCCTCAGACATCAAGAATGCCATCTCGCCTCAACATGCAGTAGTGTAATGTGCAGAGAAGGGAACCTAGGAACGCCAGGCTGTGTCCTTCCTGCTCTGTCTCAGTAAACCAGGAGGAGTCACCCGACGCCTTCCTTGGAAGGAAGCAGTGACTCTGTATCCTATCTCTGCCACTCAATGGTGGAGAAAAGTCAGTCTGGACCCTTGCTACTCTCATTGTGGTCCTCAGACCAGCAGCGCTGGCTTTAAGAGTAGTTTGTTAGAAATGCACATTCTTGGGCTCCACCTCAGATCTGGGGAATCATAATCTGCATTTTGACGAGATCCCAGGTGTTCTGTGTGCATTTTACCGTTAGGTAAAAGCAGCTTTAGACCAGTGGTTCTCTGTGTTGGCTTCACCTTAGAATCCCCTCAGGGGACTTTTAAAAATGCGGATGTCTGGGGTGCCTGGGTGGCTCAGTTGGTTAGGCATTCAACTCTTGATTTCGGCTCAGGTCATGATCTCAGGGTCGTGAGATTGAGCCCTCCATTGGGCTCCACCCTCAGTGGAGAGTCTGCTTGAGATTCTCTCCTTCTCCCTCTGCCTCTCCCCCACAAAATCAATCAATAAATCAATTTTTTAAAAATGCTGGTGTCTGGGTCCCACCCTCGGGTGCAGCCTGGGCATGGTCTCTCAGGTAATTTGTTTAAAGCTCCTCAGGTGATTTCAGTGTGTGCCAGTATTGAGACCACAGCTCTAGGCAAAGGCTCTAAGGCGATGAAAATCTTTGGGAGTCAGAGCCATGCAAATTTGTACAGGGGCCTCCCACCTTGGACCCTCAGACTCAGGCTGGTGGGGGAGGTCAGGTAGGCCTGGCTGGTGCTCAGAGGCACCTTCCCCTAGTAGCCAGACCAGGTCAACCCCTGTCCCCCAGGTCATTGTCAGGCTACCAGGTGGTCAGGTTTCAGATGGGTGGGGTGAGAAGCAGGTGGTGCTCCTCTGAGCTCTGCAATCCCTCCCAGGGGTGTGGCTCTGACCCGGCAGACTAGAAGGCATTGCCTAAAGTCAGAAATACCACTTACCATTTAGAGAAAAATTTTTGGCTTCAATGCGAAAATGTTCATTGCCTAGAGCATCCCCTTCCAATATGTGCTTGTGATTCTATGGGCGGGCGGCCCGTCCCTTTCATTACCTCTGAAGTTGGAGATAACGCATGACACTGGAAAATCATCTTTGCTTAGGGACATGTAAATGCTTGTCCTGTGGAGGTTAAATCGACTTCTCTCATCTGCCGTGGAAGAGGCACCTTTGCCTCCATTTGCACATTTACCTCAATATTCCTGATCTACCAATGGGTTTGTTCTTTAGACTTTCCTTTGCACGGGTTGCAGCATCCGTATCCCTCACTGAAGAAGTTAAATAAAATCTCTCACGTGTGCTCATTTTCTATCTGTATGAGAGCTACGATTTTACCTTCTTTTTGACAATGACCCTTTACTAACAAGCATAGCCACGATTTAAAACTAGATGTCCAGACTGCACCTGGGCAGAAACAAGAGTTGTGAACCACCTACCCACCGGGGCTGTGGAGACTGCAGAGCTCAGATCCCCCGGAAGGGGGCAATGACAGACAGCTCAGCTTCAATGCACTGTTGCCCGTGGGAGCGCAGGCTGGTGTGTCCAGATTCTCTGATTTTTTTCAGAAAAAGTTGGAAATCCACAATTTAAGGAGGAATGACTGGTTTTTATTATACATTATACATTGGCAACTTCGTACATTTCTAAGAAACACCATACAAACAAATCGTGAGTTTGAGGCTGGTGTTGCCTGTCTGGTGATTTCTGATCTGACTCAGTGCCTGCTTCATATGCATTTAAAGTGTTAAGCACTCCTCATTGCACTCAGGGCACTCACCATTCCAGCCTCTGCACATGCAGGGCCTCCAGCAACACTGACTCACCGCACAGGGGCACGGCTGGCAGGTCATGCTGGGCCATGTTATTCCAGGGCTCAGGTCCAGTCACTCCTCTAGGAAGCTCATGACCATGAACGTTAGAGCAATAACAATTTCCAGTTTTCCAACCCGTCACTCCTAGGATGTGATTTCTTCAAGGACAGGAGCGTTGTTTTAATAATTGCCATTTTTATGTATGTGTGCAACTCTCGTTGGCCAAGTGCTTCGCATCACCGGATGTCACTCTTGGCTACATATTTGCATTGTCTGGAATTAAACAATGTACCGAGGCCAGATATTTAGATGTAACTGGTCTGGAGTGTGGGCCTGGGGACAGGGATTTTTAAAAGCTCCCTCGATGATGGTGGTGTGCAGCCCCCACTAGGAACCACAGCCTGCCTGATGGTCTTGACCATGTTTACGTTTCCCACTGGCTTTTACCCCAGATGTTTTTCAGTTCTCCCAAGGATGATCAAAGACTGTCCCCGCAGAGAATTCCTACCAGACTCAAGAAGTCCAGCCTGCCATACTTTGTATTTGTTGTCTTCCGGTATAATTACTCTTAGAAAGTATCTTGTTTATGTCCTTACTAGCTGACTGCCTTTCTGGAATGGACTTCGTTGGGAGTGGGGCTGGGATTATAATGGTGGGGGCAGGACCTTTATATAGTTCAAATCTTTCTATAGTTTAAATCTGTAAGTATTTGTTGAATGAGTAAATAGTTTAGCACTGATAAGTAGTTGTTTATTATTATTATTTTAATCTTTGTTTTGTTTTGCAAATGAGGAAGCTAAGGCCAGAGAGGATAAGGCCCCTTCCTAGGCTCTCAATGGACAAAGGCCTGGGTCCACCTGATGTGGAGCAAGTGCTCTGAACAAGATAGTGTCCTTGTAGTTTCACCTTCCACCTTGGTTATGGTCTTTGTTTCCAGTCACTGTGTCTGTGGCTTTCCAGCATCTTCTCCAAAGCCCTTCAGATGGAGGTCAAATACTCTCATCCACAAGGAATGTGCCAGCTCACTGAGAGATCCTCCAAGATGGCTGTGAGCATTAACCTTTGATGTCCAAGATCAATAAGGGCTTGTGTGAAGGAGTGTGCCTGAGGCTCAGAGACTGGAGTGGGGAGGAAGTGGGTAAAGGAGTTGAAGGGCCTTGGCAGAGGATGCAAAGATGGAGAAGAAATGATGCTGCAAGGGAGTCAGTGCAGCCCCCTTCCTATTTGCCAATGAGGTTCCAGGGCAGACTAGCACTAGCTTCCAGTTCCCCTATCCACCACCCATGCAGCCACCAAGGAGTATAGCCACATGGGCATCTCTCATCCCACTGTGGGATTAGCTTCAGGAGAAGTGAGTTCAAATTTTTCTTTTGCTGTGCGTCATTGGACAAATCCTCTGCCTCAAGGGGCCTGAAAATGCACTTGCATATAATGAAGAGGCTGTTCTAGATGAGAGAAGGAAGAGCTTGTCAGAATAGGAAGAAGGTGTTCAATTTAAAAAGCATATCAACTTTAGCCATTCTGACAGGTGTGAGGTGGCATCTCATTGTGGTTCTGATTTGCATTTCCCTGATGATGAGTGATGGTGAGCATCTTTTCATGTGTCTGTTGGGCATCTGGATGTCTTCTTTGGAAAAATGTCTATTCATGTCTTCTGTCCATTTTTAATTGGATTATTTGTTTTGGGGGTGTTGAGTTTGAAAAGTTCTTTAGATATTTTGGCTGCTAATCCTTTATCAGATAACTCTCTTGCAAATGTCTTCTCCCATTCTATAGGTTGCCTTTTAGTTTTGTTGATTGTTTCCTTCACCGTACAGAAGTTTTTTTACTTTGATGTAGTCTCAATAGTTTATTTTTGCTTTTGTTTCCTTTGCCTCAGGAGACATATCTAGAAAGAAGTTGCTATGGCTGGTGTCAAAGAGGTTGCTGCCTGTGTTCTCCTTTAGGATTTTGACGGTTTCCTGTCTTACATTTAGGCCTTTCATCCATTTTGAATTTATCTTTGTGTATGATGTAAGAAAGCGGTCCAGTTTCATTCTTCTACATGTTTCTGTCCAGTTTTCCCAACACCATCTGTTGAAGAGACTATCTTTTCCCATTGGATATTTTTTTCTGTTTTGTTGAAGATTAATTGACCATATAGTTGTGGGTTTATTTCTGGGTTTTCTATTCTGTTCTGCTGATCTGTGTGTCCATTTTTGTGTCAGTACCATATTGTTTTGATTACTATGGCTTCATAATATAGGTTGAAATCTGGAATTGTGATGCCTCCAGCTTTGCTTTTCCTTTTCAGGATTGCTTTGGCTGTTCGGGGTGTTTGTGGTTCCACACAAATGTTAGGATTGTTTGTTCTAGCTCTGTGAAAAATGCTAAACAACAGGTGTTGGCGAGGATGTGGAGAAAGAGGAACCCTCCTACACTGTTGGGAATGCAAACTGGTGCAGCCACTCTGGAAAAAAGTGTGGAGTTTCCTCAAGACATTAAAAATAGAACTACCCTATGATCAGCAGTTGTACTACTAGGTATTTACCCAAAGAATACAAAAATACTAATTCAAAGGGATACATGCACCCTGATGTTTTTGGCAGCATTATCTGCAATAGCCAAATCATGGAAACAGCTCAAGTGTCCATTGACTGATGACCAGATAAAGATGTGGTAGATATACACAAAGGAATATTACTCAGCCACGAAAAAGAATGGAACCTTGCCATTTGTGATGATATGGATGGAGCTAGCGTGTATTATGTTAAGCAAAGTAAGTAAGTCAGAGAAAGACAAATACCGTATAATTTCCCTCATATGTGGAATTTAAGAAACAAAACAAACAAGCAAAGGGGAAAAAAGAGAGAGAGAGAGTTAAGAAACAGACTCTTAACTATAGAGAACAAACTGATGGTAACCAGAGGGAAGGTGGGTGAAGGGGTGGGTGAAATAGGTGATGGGGATTAAGAAGGACACCTGCTGTGATGAGCACTGGGTGATATACAGAAGTGATGAATTACTATATTGTACACCTGAAAGTAATATTATACTATGTTAACTGACTGGAATTTAAACAAAAACTTAACAAAAGCATATTAAAAGATCAGGTGAAGTCTGGAGCTGAGTTAATAGTAAGGTACCAATGCCAATTTTTTAGTTTTTATAAAAATACCCTATCTTTTTTTTTTTTAATTTAAAATCAATTAGTTAAGGCTGAAGAGTCCAAGATGGTGGAGGAGTAAGAGATCCTAATTTTGTCTGGTCCCACGAATTCAGCGAGATAGCTATCAAATCATTCTGAATACCTGAGAATTCAACCAGAGATCTAATAAAAGAGTAGCTGCAAGTGTGTACAATTAGAAAAGTGACCACTTTCTGCAAGAATGACAAGACAGAAAAACTCACCTCAAAAACGAGAAGAAGAGGCAGTACTGACTGCCAGGGACCTAATCAGTATGGACACACGTAAGATGTCAGGACTAGAGTTCAGAATAACAATTATAAAGATACTAGCTGGGCTTGAAAAAAGCATAGAAGACACTAGAGAATCCCTTTCTGGAGAAAAAAAGAACTAAAATCTAACCAAGCCAATATCAAAAAGGCTATTAATGAGATGCAGTAAAAAATGGGGGCTCTAACTTCTAGGATAAATGAGGCAGAAAAGAGAATGTGATATAGAAGACAAAATGATGGAGAAAAAAAGGCTGAGAAAAAGAGAGAGAAACAACTACTGGGTCATGAGGGGAGAACTCAAGAGAAAAATCTTTGACGAAGCAGGACAGAATACCCAATGGAAAAAAGACAGTCTCTTCAACAAATGGTATTGAGAAAATTGGACAGCCACATGCAGAAGAATGAAACTGGGCCATTTCCTTACACCATACGCAAAAAATAGACTCAAAATGGATGAAAGACCTAAATGTGAGACAGAAATCCATCAAAATCCTTGAGGAGAACACAGGCAGCCACCTCTTCAACCTCAGCCACAGCAACTTCTTCCTGGACACATCGCCAAAGGCAAGGGAAACAGGGGCAAAAATGAACTATTGGGACTTAATCAAGATAAAAAGCTTTGCACAGCAAAGGAACCAGTCGACAAAACCAAAAGACAACCGACAGAATGGCGGAAGATATTTGCAAATGACATATCAAATAAAGGTATCCAAAATCTATAAAGAACTTATCAAACTCAACACCCAAAGAACAAACAATCCGATCAAGAAGTGGGCAGAAGACATGAACAGACATTTCTGCAAAGAAGACACACAAATGGCAAAGTGCTCAACTTCACTTGGCATAAGGGACATACAAATCAAAACCACAATGAGATACCACCTCACACCAGTCAGAATTGCTAACGAGAGATGTTGTTGAAGATGCGGAAAAAGGGGAACCCTCCTACACTGTTGGTAGGAAGGCAAACTGGTGCAGCCACTCTGGAAAACAGTATGCAGTTTCCTCAAAAAGTTGAAAATAGAGATACCCTATGACTCAGCAATTGCATTACTGGGTATTTACCCCAAAGATACAAATGTAGTGATCTGAAGGGGCACCTGCACCCCAATGTTTATAGCAGCAATGTCCACAATAGCCAAACTATGGAAAGAGCCCAGATGTCCATCGACAGATGAATGGATAAAGAAGATGTGGTATATATATACAATAGAATACTACTCAACCAACAAAAAAAGAAATCTTGGGTATTGTGCTAAGCGAAATTAGTCAATCAGAGAAAGATAATTATCACATGATCTCACCGATATGTGGAATTTGAGAAACAAGGCAGAGGATCATAGGGGAAGAGAGGAAACAATGAAACAAGACGAAACCGGAGAGGAAGACAAACCATAAGAGACTCTTAACCATAAGAAACCGAAGAGGGTTGCTGGAGGGGAGGAGGGTTAGGGATGGAGTAACTGAGTGATGGACATTAAGGAGGGCATGTGATGTAATGAGCACTGGGTATTATGTAAGACTGATGAATCACAGGCCTGTATGTCTGAAAGCAATAATATGTTATGTTAATTGATTGAATTTAAATAAAAAAATGTTTAAAAAATTAAAAAAATACAATGCTTTTAAAATAAGATTTTTTAAAAAGCGAATTAGTTAACTTGTAGTAGAGTTTAGTGATTCATCAGTTGTGTATAACACGCCGTGCTCATTACATCAAGTGATAAAAATACCCTGATATCTTAATGTTAACAATGGGGAAATTGGTAGAGTTCTGTACTAGTTCTGCAACTTTTCTGTAAACTTAAAATTAATTCCAAAATTAAAAAAAATGTATAAAAAGAGATGACTAGGTAAGTTTTAAATTCTACTCATGCGTTCATTTATTCAACCAAGATAGGTTGCTTATTATGTGTGAGGTCCTAAGTACATGTTAGTGACCAAAAGTCATAGTGCCCCCTGCTGTGGGGTTTACCATCTAGTGGTGATTTGTAGGGAATTATATATCCCTACGGCTTTTTTAAAAAGCAAAACTCAACTACAAAGCATTAGAGTTTAACAAAATCTTGGTTGTGGGCTATATAAGCAGAACCCTTGCTCTATCACTCCCTAGCTTTGCGACCTTGGCAAAGCAAACCTCACCGCCTGCGTTTTCCTCAGTGTTAAGATGGGGTAAAAAAAAAATAGATTCCCTCATAGGTGTTTAACAGTGCTTAGCATGCATTAAAACACTTACTCTCGGTTATTACAATTATGATTACAATCATTAAAAAGACACAGTGATTCGTAGCATGGATACAGGAGAGCGTAATATGAACAAGGAGCGTGACATTTGGTCACGGAATGCACCCGGGTTTGAAACCAAAAAAGCTTTTCAGGCAGCGACGGGCCGCGTGACTTTAGACAGGGCAGCTCCTCCCCGCCCCCGCGCTCCGCCCCCGCGCTCAGGCCCCGCCCCTTTCGGCCTCAGGCTCCGCTGTCGCGGGTCAGAAGGAGGGGCTTGATGCCCACGCCCAGAGGGAGGGGCTGAAGCCGGAGCGACAGCCGGGCTGGAGTCCCGAGACCTCCGTCCGACGCCAGGCCCCGAAATCTCACAACCCCCGCGGGGCGGAGCAAACCTGGAAGCGGCCGCGCTCAGTTTTGCATAGCAATGACCAGCTTTGCATAACCAGTGAAGGCAAGCATTTAAAGGCGCCGCCGCTGCCGCAGACCTCGTAGTCTCGCGCAGACCCACTGTTGGCGATGATCCCACACATGCAGGCTCTGCTCCTGATGGCCTTGGGCCTGCTTCTCGCCGGCCCTGCGGCCCAGGCACACGTCGTCTGTAACCAGGTGAGCCCCCGTCTCCTTTCGGCCGTCTGCTTCCATCTTACCGGCCCCGTTGGGGTGGGATTATGGGGGCGGCTACTCCGGTTTCTAGAATTCCTTCTCCTCAACAGAGCCTGCCAGAGTCACTAACTGTGGGACTCTGAGGGGGTCCTTTTCTCTGTCTGAGTTTCGGTTAAGTCATCTGTACAGCCAAGGTGAGCGTTAGGCCTTGTCTGCTCCAGACTTTCGGGGCAGGGGTGATCTCCCTCAGGTCTCTCTTGGCCTCGTCTTTCCGAACATCTGAGTGAGATCTGGCGGCACTGCAAGCCTAAGGAACTGCTCCCAGGCCCAGAGACTCAGCCTTGTTTACCTGCCTCCCCTTCCGCCCCCTATAAGAAGGCCTGACACCCGTCTCTTCCCCTTCTGCACTGCTCTGTGGCTCAGCTCCTCCTGATGGGTGGGCGGGTTTGAGAGGCTTGTTCTTCTGGTGATGGAGATCCAGCCCTGTGACCCACTGCTTCTAGTTAAACGTCACGAAAAGTCTCCAGCTTCCTCCTTCGCTTTTCACTCACCCCATGCTCCAGATGCTTGGAAAAGGGAAGTTCTGTCATTCTGAGACCTTTGCTGCATAGCTGTGGGCAAGACACAGATGGTCTCTTCATCTGTAAAATGGGCATGAGGATACCAACCTTTCTCAGATGGGTGTGGGTGAAGGGAAATGCTTTTATGGGTAGAAAGTCTCTAAAATTTTAAACAAGTCAAGCGATACAAGCCAGTAGGCTTGGCCTCACCCTGCCCCAGGGGCAAGGGGTCCATTTTATTTTTCCTGTTGAATGAAGGCATAAGGACCTCTTGGCCTTATTTGCTCAGAGAATTCCCAGTTTGTCCCTGAGTGGAGGTTGAGAATGTTTCTCTTGGTTCCAGGGCTGCCCGCTATGAGGTGGAGTCTGGCTAGAGCTCCAATTTGCCCTACATCCCCATTCTCTTATATGTCTTGGCCATGGATACTATCCCAGACCAGAGGGCTTTAGATAGATCAGCAGTTTTGGGGAGGCCCTGAGACATCATAGAGTTCACCAACCTCGCTCAGGCCCCTAGAGGATATGGGCTTTCCTACCATTGTATAGCAAGAGGGACTTTGTTTCCTCTGGGACCATGGGCCAGATAAAGGCAGTGGGGTGATAGTGATCATTTAAGCATCTAGAAACTTGAGTTTTATTTCCTTTTCTAGCATTAACCAGTCTCTTGTCACTGGGCTGTGGCCAGCATTAGACAGTGGGGAGAAAGCCTAATTCCGTGCTAGGCATACAGTAGGTGCTTAATAGACTCTGTGACACTGTGTAATGACTGTCATTTATTGTGCACATACTCTGTGCTTTGTGTTGAGTTGTGTGCTCTTTTTTCTAATAAGCTTTTTTGGGGGAATACTTTTATTTATTTATTTTTAAGATTTTATTTATTTATTTGTCAGAGAAAGAACAAGAGAGAGAGCACAAACCGGGGAAGTAGCAGGCAGAGGGAGAAGCAGACTCCCCGCTGAGCAAGGAGCCCAATGCAAGACTCCATCCCAGGACCCTGAGATCATGACCTGAGCTGAAGGCAGATGCTTAACTGACCAAGCCACCCCGGCGTCCCTGGGGGAATAATTTTAGATTTACAGAAAAGTTGTGGAGATAATGTAGAGTTCTCATATACTCCTCACCCAGTTTCCCCTAGTGTTAACATCTTCTATTACCATTGTGCATTTGTTCGAACTGAGAAACTAACATTGGTTCATCACCATGAACTAAACTCTAGACTTCATTTGGATTTTACCAGTTTTCCCATGAATGTCCTCTTTCTGTTCCAGGATCCAGTCCAGGGTACCACAGTGCATTTGTCATCAGGTCTCCCCAGCTTCCTCTGGTCTGTGGCAGCTTCTCAGTCTTGTGTTTTCATGGTTTGACAGTCTTGAGGAGTGGTGACCTGTACTTTCTGTACAGACTTCTCTTTTTCCCAGTAGCCCTGTGAGAAGATATAATTATGCCCATTTAATAGATTGAGGAAACTGAACCTCAAGAGGGTAACATCACCCACTGTTTTCAGCTGGTACGAGCAGCTGAGGTATGATTGGAACCCAGGTCTGTGACGTATACCCATATTTTTGCCTCCAGAGCTCTGCCTTTCCCCTCTGCCCTATGTTGCCTCTTCCTACGTGTTGGCCTATACTGGGCATGGTAAATACAGTAGTCTCCCCCTTTTCTGTGGTTTTGCTGTCTGTGGCCTGGAAGCCCACTCTGGAAGCAGAGGATCCTCCTTCTGACATCATCGGAAGGTTAATAGTAGCCTAATGTTATATCACAATGTCTGTGTCATTCCCCTCCCCTCATCTCAACAGACAGACACTTTCTCGTCTCATGTCATCAACAAGAAAAAGGGTGAGTGCATTATAGTAGATACTTAGGCCACATTCACATAACTTTTATTACAGTACATTATAATTGTTCTACTTTATATTAGTTATGGTTGTTAATCTCTCACTGGGCCCAATTTATAAACTAAACTTGATCATAGGTATGTATAAAAAGAAAGTATGCATAGAAAACAAACATAGAATATATAGGGTTCAGTGCTATCTCTGGTTTCAGGCATCCACTGGGGATCTTGGGACATATCCTGCACAGATAAGAATAACTGCTCTGCCAGGTCTGGCCCCTACTGGGCATTGCTAATCCTTCATGCCTCCTTTTCCAGATGAGACTGGACCCAGCTGCAGAAATCATTGCCACAGAAACCTCTAGTCAGGCAATGGGAAACCATCTTGTTTTGCCTCCCTCAGGGCCTGAAGGAAAGGGACCTTGGGGGAAGGGAGGGAATTCTTCATCTCCAACAGGACATTCAAGAGAGCTGCCCCAGCCTGGAATGAGTCCTCGATGTGAAGCAGGTTGCCTCAGCATCTGTGAAAGCAGCCCCAGAAAATGGCTAGTCCTCCTGCCAACCCTCCAGCCCACCTCTTAAGTCCAGGCATTCTTTCATTTGACAGTGGCCTCCGAACTGGTCTCCCCCTTCCAGACTTGTCCCTTACCAATCCATTCTCAACCATAAACCGGAGCATGGCACTCTCTTGCAGTGGGGTTCCATTGCATTATAGTAAATCCAGGGTCCCAATTATGACCTACGAGGTCATACATTAAATGACCTTGCCATGCCTCCAGCCTCATCTGTGTCAGTCATCTGCTACACCTAGCCTAATGGCCTTGTAGTGCCCAGACCAGCTAAGCTTCCTACCACAGGGCCTTTGCCCATGTTGTCTCTGCCTGGAGAGTACATTCTTTCTCTCTGTGCTTACATGGCTAACTCCTCATCCAGCAGGAGTCCAGGTTAAGTATCATTTCCTTACCACCTTATTTTAGCAAGCCCTTTGTTACTCTCAACATGACCTGTGTGCATTTCTTTTCTGGCACTCAGAAATCATGGTGGGTAATACTTATTGGCATTAGACTCTAAGCTCCTCAAGGCAGGGCAAGAACATTTCTAATTGTTTACCACTACTAACACAGACTTAACCCAGGGCTTGTGATCATTGCTCCCTAAATATTTATGGGATGAATACTGAAGGAAACATTTCTTGGTACCTACCCTGTGTAAGGGGCTGTGGGGCATGAGGGCATGAATCAGACCCTGTCTTGTTTTTCTTACTCATGTCATGACATTTCATTCCAAGGGACAGAAACCCATTCCAAGAAGCTCAAGTAAAGGGAAGTTTACTCCAGGTATACAAGGAATCTCATGGAACTAATGGCAGGAAGTGGAGGCTGGGCCATATAATGGCTTTCATTCTGTGAGCCAGCCCATGCTTTGGGCCTGGCATCGTGTGAAGAGCTTCACATGCACGCTCTCATCCTCACAATCGCCCTAAGAGGAAAGTATAAAGCCTTCACTTCAAAGGTGTGGAAATTGGGATGCCAAAGGGGAAACTGACCTATAGAATCATGTGATAGGGTGGCCGTGCCACGCTTGTTGACTCAAGTTCTGATTTACCCTCTGTCTCACTCCAGAGTCATGCCTTTCACTGCTACCTCATACTGCCTATTTAGATGGGGGTGGGGGTGGGGAGGGGACACTTCCGTTCTCTCTTCCAGGGACCAGCAGAGCCCTTAGTTCTTGCCTCTTCCCAAACTCTGGCTTGGTCGTGGGTCACAGGTCTAGGTGTTGTGGCCTCATCCCAAAGGTTATGACTCAGTGACAGCACAAAGTCCTCTAAGTGATTTTTGCTTCAACCTCCATTTCCCAGAGGCAGAGAGAATCTGTCAGCCTAGCTTGGGTTAGGTGTTTTCTTTCAGCCCAGTTAGCTATGTCGATGATGGGGTCAGCTTGGGGGTATAGGGCTGGCTGGTTTTCCTTCTAAGATGGGATGTGCATGGTGGGAATGCCTAAATTGTCTCTTAGATGGCCTTCAGGGGGGCTGGGAAAGGGGTGAGTGGGTGGGCAGAGTCTGCACGATATACCAGGTGTTAAAGATCATAGACAAATAGGCAGGGTTCTGTGGGAGTGGGGAGTAAGTGGTCTTGTGTAGCCGGACAAGATGGTGGAATCCGGAGACCTCTGGGGGATGTGGACAAAGAAGAGGGGTGGCTCAGCAGAGGCGAGGAAGGTGATTCAGATGGGGCAGGGCATGGACAATAGGCTGGGAGGCAGAAAGCACTGGTTAGGATTGGGGAAGCTTGTTCACTAGGGTTCATCAACCAGTCCCCTCTGGGGGTCTCTCTAAGGGTGTCCTATTCCCTCCCTGGGCTGATTGCATACCCCTTAACAGTGGGGTTTTCCACTGTGTTAAGTTTCCTATTATTCCTGGCCCTGGATTGGGCATGGGGTGTGACATGAATAAGGTCCTGGGTGTGGAGCCGTAAAGGTGAATCCTCCAGGAGCTTCTCTCTAAGGAGATACCAGGACTGGCTGGAGAGGGGTCGGGGGCTGGGAGTGGGAGGTCAGAGAAAGTACACACCAAGGGCAGATGTGGCTAGTCACCTGTTTTAAAGCTCAAGGTCTGGTATATTGTGCTTTATAGATTACAGCACACTTTGGGGAGATTGTATCTTTTGAGTCTTTTAGTATAGTTCTACCTGGGAAAAGGGTACCACAAGGGTTATCCTGGGCTTACAGATACGGAGTTGCAGATAAAGCTCAGGGAAGGGAGGTACCTTGCCCGATGTCACACCATCAGTAGCCTGTTCTGTTGATGCTTCTGGCCTGTGAGGGTTCCTTTTGTCAATGTTTCTTTTCTTTCTGCCTGATTTTTCCTTGGCCATCCCAGCTGGCTAGCTTTTCCTGGGAGAACTGCGATGTTGGGAAGGACCCTGTGGTGCTCAGAAGCCTGACTCTGGAACCTGACCCTGTTGTCCTTTCTGGGAACATAACCGTCAGCTCCGAGATCCAGTTCGGTGTCCCCCTCAGTAGTCCTCAGAAGGTGAGCCTGGGCATGGGCAGGGTTGGGGAGGTGCTGGAGGGAAGGTGCCGGGGGCCAGCTGGCAGGGGCCCTGTGGGATGTATGTTCGGGCACCTGTGAGTAATTTTGCAATCCTGGATTTCCCAGAGCAGCAAAGGATGCATAGATTCATAGACTGTCTAACAGCTCCAGTTGGGCAATGTTGTTGTGGTGCTGTTGTTAATTATAAAACAGACACATCACTTAGTAAGTATCGTATAGTCACTTTAGAAATCACAAATTGTCAAAAGGCGGGGAGAAATATATCACCTGAAATCTCACTACCCAGTGATAAGGGGTAAGCACTTTTAACATTTGGTAGGTGAGGCTTTGGAACTGTCCCCCATACAATCACATATAACACACGCATATTAATTTTGAATGGATAATGTATGAAAAAAAGAAGCAGTGCTCCTTGTAAATGTCCTGCAATGTCACTTCTCAGGAGCTAGTCATGGTTAGCTATTTACATAATTGTCAGAATGTTTTCTACATTTGTAAATATATGTACATTTATACTTGTGGGTTTTTATGGCATGTGCTATTAAACTTACTTTTTTTGGCATCATCCTGTAGGTTCTATACCTCTTTCTATGGCATTTGGCATCAATCTACCTAATTTTTTTTTTTTAAGATTTCATCTATTTATTTGGCAGAGAGAGAGCACAAGCAGGGAGAGTGGCAGGCAGAGGGAGAGGGAGAAGCAGGCTCCCCGCTGAGCACAGAGCCTGACACAACACTGGGTTCCATCCTAGGACCTTGGGATCATGACCTGAGCCAAAGGCAGACGCTTAACCTACTAAACCACCCAGGCGCCCCTACCTAATTCTATTTAATGGCAGAAATATTCTGTTGTACATCTGTCCTCGTGTACTTAACAAATCTATTGTCAGATATTTAGTTTGTTTCTGTGGTAGCTTTTTGTCTGTTTGGCTTTGTTTATTTTTTGGCTGTTAGAAATACCTTTGCTGAAATTATCCTTGCAATGTATCTTTTTGTCCTTCTCTGACTATCTAGACACAGACTTTTTATTTTTTTTATTTTTTTTATTTTTTTTTATTTTTTATTTTTTTAAAGATTTTATTTATTTATTCGACAGAGATAGAGACAGCCAGCGAGAGAGGGAACACAAGCAGGGGGAGTGGGAGAGGAAGAAGCAGGCTCATAGCAGAAGAGCCTGATGTGGGGCTCGATCCCGTAACACTGGGATCACGCCCTGAGCCGAAGGCAGACGCTTAACCGCTGTGCCACCCAGGCGCCCCATAGACACAGACTTTTTAGGTCTTTAGATACAGATTGCCAGAGTGCCTTCAGATGTTTGAACCCATGTATCCTCTCCAACAGATTTGCCAGCAATAGGTTTGCCTTTTCCATACATTTGTTGATTCTGAGCATTTTCTAATAATGTTTTCCACTATTTTATGTCATCCCTAGTGAGGTTCGATGTCTTTTCATTAATTCTGTTGCCTTTTGTATTTACTTTGGGATTGGCCAGTTTGATCATGTCTGTTTCTTCTTTTGGGGGTGGCTATTTACATGCTTTTCAACAGAACCATAAAGGCTTTTCACTTATCTATTGTAACACCATACATTGTAGTCCTTCTCACTACTTTGAATTGCTGCCTTACAACATATTCTTATATGCCCTTCAGCTTGTCTTGGTGCAGATCTATTCTGGCACCAGTTTTTTTTTTTTTAATTAATTTTATTTTATTATATTATGTTAATCACCATACAGTACATCCCCTGATTCTGATGTAAAGTTTGATGCTTCATTAGTTGCGTATAACACCCAGTGCACCATGCAATACGTGCCCTCCTTACTACCCATCACCAGTCTATCCCATTCCCCCACCCCCTCCCCTCTGAAGTCTTCAGTTTGTTTCTCATAGTCCATAGTCTCTCATGTTTCATTCCCCCTTCTGATTACCCCCCTTTTCTTTATCCCTTTCTTCCCCTACCGATCCTCCTAGTTCTTATGTTCCATAGATGAGAGAAATCATATGATAATTGTCTTTCTCTGCTTGACTTATTTCACTTAGCATTATCTCCTCCAGTGCCGTCCATGTTGCAGCAAATGTTGAGAATTCGTTCTTTCTGATAGCTGAGTAATATTCCATTGTATATATGGACCACAGCTTCTTAATCCAGTCATCTGTTGAAGGGCATCTCGGCTCCTTCCATGATTTGGCTATTGTGGACAATGCAGCTATGAACATTGGGGTGCATATGACCCTTCTCTTCACTATGTCTGTATCTTTGGGGTAAATACACAGTATTGCAATGGCTGGGTCATAGGGTAGTTCAATTTTTAACTTTTTAAGGGACCTCCACACTGTTTTCCAGAGTGGCACCAGTTTTATTCCGATTCTTTACAGGTTTCTGGTTTGGAATCTATCCCTGTAACTACCCTTCAACCTGGTCAAATCACAGCCTTTACCTCATAGGTTGCTTGTGGACAATTACTGAGTTAATAATGTGCAGAGTGCTTTGCACAGGACCTGGCCCACAAGACCTGCTCAGAACGCATTAACTCTTGTTAATAGTTCAATTACTGTCAGTCTTTCCCTGCAGCCCCTGGGACCCGGACAGAAGCCCCAGATATATGTGGACTGCTCTCGGGCCCTGCTTTCCTCGGTACCTCCTTCCAAGTCTTCTCCAGACGAGATCCTTGCATTTTGTTTAGCTGAACTTCAACTGATAATGTAGCAGGGTCCCACAAATGCCATTTCCATGCTCCTTCTGCCCAGGGTGCAGGACTCTCTGGCAGGTGCTCTCCTGCCACTGTTATGCAAAACACTGGCATTTCCATGACACCGTGCATCTGACTTGGAAGGAAAAAACTGGCGATCTCCTGCCCCCAGCCTGCTTTTCTTGGCTTCTTCGAAGGCCATTAAGATGGACACCCCCCCTTTCCTATTATTTAATTACCTGTCATAAATTTGGGCCATTGCACATCTTAAAAACTGCACTCCGATTCCCTCTGTTCATTCCCTTCCCCCTACAATTCTCTTCTATATTTTTGGTTTAGTTCTTTTACTTCTCAGGTAATGTGCGTATTAGCTATTAAATGAAAGCCTCTGAACACTGTAGGGGAAGAGATGATTAGCCTCGTTTTACAGATAAAGGACACTGAGGCTCATAGAAGGGTGCAGTTTGCCCCAGGTCCCATGGTTATTAGCACATTCAAGGCTGGGTGTCTTTATGTTGTGTTGTCCCCTGTTCCTGAACTCTTTCAGGCAGGGAGGTGGACTTAGTGCTTGGTGTGTTTGTAGGAGAGTGCTCTAGAACTTTCCCTTGCTCAGCAGAGACCCCCTCGGGAGAGTGCCGGGACTCCAGCCCCCATATGAGCCTGGAGGCCTCAATGGTTCCAACTCTCGTTACTGAGGCCCAGAGAGCAGAGTGAGTGGTCCAGGCCCACAGCCTGTTAGCAAGAGAGCCAGCCCATCCTCTCTTCCTCTGACCTTGCTGAAGTGGAATTTTTTTAAATCCAGATCTCATCTTGGACCTGGATGGACTTAATCCCAGCTGCAGTGTTGAGAAGCTGGATGCCCTGGATTCCATGAGCCATGGGCAAGACTGGGGCCACCCAAGAGCTCTCTTTTCCTCTTTTCACTCGCTTCATAGGATTCGGCATAATTTATAACTCCCTTCTGTAGGCAGTCTCTCAAGTTCCAGTCTCTGGGACCCTGGTTTTCCCATCCTCAGGAATCCTAAATCGCTGCTTTATTCGGCATATACGCTTATTTGGGGCTTTTAGACGTGGCTTTCAGGCCTGATGGTTTGGCCTTCCCCCCTCTAAAATCATGTACCTGCAGTGCCCCTGCCTGAGGCCTGTGGCCTTTATAACTGCCCCCTTCCCAATGCCTCACATGGCTCCCCTTCAGTTGCTATCAGTGTGTCTTTATCTAGAGCCCTTGTGTGCCTATCTGTGTGGGAGAGGCCAAGAGAAATCATTTCAACCTGTAAGAAATTTTTACTCTTAGGATGTCAGAATGGGTAGGTGTCTTTGAGATCATGAGGTCCCAAATATTCCATTGTCAGGATGGAGGAGTGGAGACCTGATGGGGAAGGGACTTGCTTCCGGGCCCTGGCAGGTGTAGGGCTCCTGCCCTGATTACCTGTCAGTGCTTCTGTCTGTCCAGTTGTCGGGACAGGTCCCGTGACAGAAGTTTATTTAGATCGAGCTACCTAATTGCCAAAGAAGTCTTGGGCTAGAGATATTGACGGTACCTTATTATCCAGCCTTGCTTGCTTTCCTGAGCCATAGGACCAAGTAGGTTGAGAACAAGGGCTGGGAAATGAGCCATGGTTTGCAGTCCCCAAATGGTAGGCATGGCTGTTGCCTCAAAAGTGTCTGTTGCCTTACATTCCGTGCACCCCCACTGAGTACCTCTGATGCTGTGCTTGTCCTAAGTGGGGGAGGCATGGCTCCTGGTAGATACAGCCCCACAGGCTTCTAGCCTGATGGGAGGACCCCAGGCAGGACTTGACCCCCACTGGTCCCCTCATCTGGGCGTTTCTGCTCAGGGCATAACTGACTCAACCATTTTTCTTGGGATATTGGTGAAACGAGGGGAGGGGAGACAGTATTGGCTGAGGGAGAAGGTAGGACAGAATGTTTGGATTAATTAATGTTTTGATTTCAGGCACTGTGCCAAGTGTTTCATGGGCACTGTCTCACTTGATGGGATCTTGTGAGAGAGATAGGCATATCCTGCTTTTGGAGATAAGGGAACGGAAACTGAGAGAAGGAGCTCCAGGCAAAGGCGCAGTACTAGGATGTGATAGGATTAGCTTTCCAACCCAGGCGCTGTGACTCTTCCTAGCCTGCTGGAGCAGGCTCGGCAGGAGAGCAGAGAGGATGCCTGGGAGGGGACTGTGTGTGAGTAGGGGTGAGGGATGCTGTGTGTGTCAGCAGAGCGAGATGAGGTCAGCAAGGGAGGCCGTTTGAGTTTGTCCACCCAGAATCCAGAGTATACTGAAGTCTCCCTTCCTCCTGGGCCTGGATCCTGACATCTAGGGCAGTTGGAAGACTGAGTCCACAACCTGGGGAGCCAGCCCGAGCCCAGCAGGCTCTGGGGGGAAGTAAGCACCCATCCAGGATTTGTCTTTTAAACAGAAAAGTCCTAAATCAAGTGAGCCTGGAGTCTGGGAAACATGGAATTGCTAAGATGTCAGAACTGAAAGGGATCTTAACATTGTGGTTTCCCCGCCATGACATCCACAAGGAATCAGATGCGTGAGTGAGCTAACTTCCTCCTGCCCTTTCCTTACTGTTTTCCCTTGATACATTTTGGGGAGTTGAGGGCACGAACATGGTCGAGAGAGACAACTCACTTAGTGAATGCCTGGCACACACCAGGCACAACTGGGACTGTCTGCCTTGAAGTCCTGGCTACTTCTGGGTCGGCTGCAACTTCTAGAACAGGAATAGCATCATGATGGCATGGAGGTGTGAAGCACATTATAGATCTTCTCGTCCGGCTTTTCTCTGGATGTAGGGCTCCTTTGGTGGCTTCCCAGACTGAGTCCAGGGAGCCCACCACTTTTTGGAGTAGTTCTGTCTGTGGCAACCTACCTATCTATAATGGTTAAGAAGACCTTCCTTTATATCAATCCCAAAGTGATCTCCCAATAAATTCCTATTGTTTTGAATTCTGTCTTGGGGCACCTGAGTGGCTCAGTCAGTTAAGCGTCTGCCTTTGGCTCAGGTCACGATCTCAGGGTCCTGGAATTGAGCCCCACATCAGGCTCCCTGCTCAGTCTGCTTCTCCCTCTCTCTCTGTAATCTTTCTTGCTCTCACTTTCTCTCAAGTAAATAAATTAAAAAATCTTAAAAAAAAATAAATTCTGTGTTTGATGGCTATACAGAGAAAATTTGATCCAAGGATAGAAAATAGGTTTCTGTTCCAATCGGCGGGCAGGAGCTGAGATCCTACACAGACAAGGGCTCTGAAGCCAAGACTGGGCTGAGAAGGGAAGTCTAGGAAGTGATGCTAGTTAGCCAGTTAGCAGTTAGATGACAAGTTCATTTCAAATCCAGTGTTAGCTTCCACTGATGGTAGTGACACCATAAAGAATTCCGAGACTGTGGTTCAGTGAAGGGGAAAAAAAAATCACAGCAATGATTAATACCTGCCACGGTCACAGGGAAAGTTACCATTGGAATATGTGCCACAAAATTGTCACTTCTGGATCAGAATATCTCCAAGACCCCATCCGATGAAAAATTCTGTGATTAAAATAAAATGCGGATCTTTTAAGAGGTAGAAGGGCTGTGATGTTTGTCTTGGAATTCATACTGTTTCAAACTCTTTCTCACCAGCTGGAATTACTTATAGAGAAGGAAGTGGGAGGCTTCTGGGTCAAAGTCCCATGTGTGAAACAACTTGGTAGCTGCAGCTATGATGACTTCTGCCAAACACTTGATGCTTTAATTCCCCCTGGACAGTCCTGTCCAGAGCCCCTGCACACCTATGGACTTCCCTGCCACTGTCGCGTCCAAGCAGTAAGTACTTAGGAAAGGAGAGTATTATTTCTGTGGCTGGCGTAAAGACATGGGGTTTGGAGAGAAGGGTTCTTGCATTCTCCTCCTGCAGATCTGGATGTCTGTGGGTGTACATTGGTGTGATCTATCCCGGATTGCTTATGTCTGGGGGGCCTTGGTTTATCCATCTGTGAATTGGGAGACTTGAACTGCAGTGTGACCTCCAGTGCCCGTGAGCTGTAACATTCCATGCTCTGTAGTGCTCCAGCGATCTCTAATCTCCTGTGGCTCTCGGGAGAGTAGGAAGAGGGGCAGTTCACGGCTGCCGTCTTACAGGAGAGTTCCAGGAGAGTCCCATCAGTAGGCTCCCACTGACCTGCGATCCATTGGTTTTCCCGCAGGGCATCTATTCACTGCCCGAGACCGAGTTCACCCTGCCCAAGATGGAGCTGCCCAGCTGGCTCAGCTCCGGGTCCTACCGTATCAAGAGCATCCTCAGCAGTGATGGGGAACGTCTGAGCTGTGTCAAAATCTTTGTCTCTCTGAAGGGCAAATAATGTGGTGGCACCAGCCACAGCAGAATGAAGGGGTATGAGGAAGATGTCCCTCTTCTTCGGTCTTGCATTTGCCAAGGTCAAATCCTGTCCCCCTTCAAGCCCCTTTCTACAGTGATGTCACTTCCCTCACTGAAAATCATTTTGTGCCACCGACGTTTTAGGCATGGGCAGGCAGCCCTAGCCTCAGGAGGAGCTCGGCAGTTCTTGATGGCCCATGACACCTGCCAGGCCGGCCGCTTCATTTTCCTCCTCCAAGCTATGATTTTCTGTCTTAACACCTTAACTTGTTTTCTGAATAATCGAGGAATGGGACTAATATATTTTGAGACCCCAAGTTCCGACTGACCCAATCTTGGTTTCCTGAAGTACCTTCATGATTTTCTTAAATTTTTTTTTTTTTTTTTTTGTCACGGAGTTAAAAGCAGAATGAGAGTATTAACAGTTTTTGTTTTACTCCAGTCGCCTCTTACAATGAAGGGACTGAAGTAGTTCACCTTAGCCTCTTCCTCCATGAACGTCTGTGATTAATTCAGTTTTCCTTTCTAGATTTGCCCAATGAACAGTGGGGCATAGCGTATCCTGGGGAGGTAGGGCACGTGGTGGAGGGCTTCGCTGGGAGAGGTATTTAAGAATGCTCTATGTATTGCAACTAATGAATCATCGAACTTTACATCAAAAACCAGGGATGTACTGTATGGTGACTAACATAATATAATAAAAAAATATTTTAAAAAAATAAGGAATCTTTAAAATAACCAGAAGACAAATGACACCAAATTAATAAAAGTGTAGATCAAAAAAAAAATGCTCTATGTATTTAAGATAGTTTACAAACTCAGGTGCCTCCTGGGCCAAGCATGAGACCTAAACGAGTGAGGATGACCACAAGGAACATATTACTTCCAGGCATGTCTTTTTTCCCCCTTTGTGTAGCATCTCTTATCCACTGTTACTAGGCAGCTGAGGTCCAGTCTTGAGCTTGGGCTAGTATCAGGGATGATGGGGTCTGAGTTGAGTAGAGAGGGTGCCTGCATTCAGCCCTTAGGGGCAGTTGCTGTGTAGTGGTGGCAGCTGGTGCCACACTGTGGGCCCAGTATCACCAAATAGTCTCAACTTTTTTTCCTTGGAGAAGCCAGAAATCCAGACTTTTATATGAAATCTTACAGTTTTTAGATATTGACAACTAATTATTTTTTAAAACACTATGCAGGCCTAAAGGGCCAAACAGACTTGTCAGTGGGGAAATCTGGCCCAGTGTGGCCAGTTTGGAACCTCTGATGTAAGAACGTGCATTCCTTCTCTTTTCGGTCTTGAGACAACTCCTCCAGTGCCGTTTCTCGCTCCCTAGGGCCAAATCCATAGTGTCTGACCCACAGAGCAGGCTCTTCCAGGGCTCGGGGAGGGGGAGGCAGCCTCTCAGAGATGCGAGCTGCAGGGACCACGAGGCTGCCTGCCCCAGCCTAGGAATGTTGTCAGGGTGAATGGGGTAACCACTGAAGAGTTGGAACCCACCAGCAGCTGCTCTGTGGAGCAAGGATCCCACGAAAAGGCGTAAACTCACATCAGGTGCCTGGGTTTGTCCATCATCCCACCCTCCACGACAGCCTACTGACCCATGGATTGCTCCCAGCTTCTGGGCTCATTTGAAGCCTAGAATGGCAGTAAAGCTTTTTGACTTCCTGAGAATTCCTCCTTGTCTTGGCTGCCTATTTGTCCGTCTTGGGATTTTAGGAGCTTGTTTGTGGTGGGCTGTTCCTGCTGGAAGGGTTGGTTATGGCGGCACAGACCAGCCGAGGTGATTCCAGGGACTGTCTCTTCTGTTTCCATCATGTGACCTGCTTGTTATCCCTGCTTCATTCGGCCTCACCACTGTCCAGTGCCCTGGGTTTGCTTTTTTGCTTTCCTATTACCCTGTGACCACGCCAGTCTTTACCCCTTTGGCTTCTTTGGCTTGGTTCTCAGAGTTGTTCTCAGTTCATATCCTAGAATGGAATCTCATTAGCTCAGTGTATCTTTCCATGTCATGCCAGGCTCTTGGGTCAAATGTTCCCCCAGGTCTCATTGGGGAGGGGACAAAAAAATCTCAAATCACAGGCAAAATAGACTTTAAGGAATGGTACTGAGCCAACTCAAAGCCATTTGGAAAGAGTTGAAAAATAGATTCATACTTCACACCATATGCAGAATAAACTCCAAATGGATCCAGGGTCTAAATGTCAGAAAATGAAACCATACAAGTACTAAAAGAAAACAGGTGAAACATCGAGAGGTGATAAAAGATTGATACATTTGACTACATTAAAAGAAAAAAAGTTGCTGCTTAAGAAATACCATAAAGTCAAAAGACTGGAAGAAAACATTTACAGCACATATCATAGACAAAGCGTTAATATTTCTAAATTATAAAGAATGAAACATTCAAGGGAATAAAAACCTAATAGAAAAACTGAGAAAAAACACGAGTAGACAACTCTCCTCTCTCTCACACACACTCACACTAACATGTAAAAATGGCCCTTCAACATGAAAAATGTACAAACTTACCCGCGATTAGAGAAATGTCAATTGAAACAATAGAGAGAATGTCACATCTCAGACTGGTGAACAATGGAAGTACAACCACACTGCTAGGCAAGGCTATAGGGAGACAGACATCCCTACACCGCTGGTGGGAATGCAAAGTGGTACAATTCTTAGAATTTTGTCAGTACCTAACCAAACTTCCAAAACGCTTACTCTTTGACCCAACATTCCACCACTGGGAATTTCCTCTGAATACGCACTTCCAACAATACAAAAATACGCCCACACACGATTATTCATTGCAGCACTGTGACCACAAAGACTGGAAATGTAAATGTCTATAAGAAAGTGACTGCATAAACCACAGTATGTCCACACAGTACTTTAGCTATAAAAAAGAATGCAGAAGAGGCTCAGAGAACCCCCTTCAAAATCAATGAAAATAAGTCAACACCCCGACATCTAATAGTAAAACTTACAAATCTCAGAGACAAAGAGAAAATCCTGAAAGCAGCTCGGGATGAGAGGTCTGTAACCTACAACGGCAGAAGGATTAGATTGGTAGCAGACCTATCCACAGAAACCTGGCAGACCAGAAAGGACTGGCATGATATATTCAGGGTACAATAACGAGAAAAATATGCAGCCAAGAATACTTTATCCAGCTAGGCTGTCATTGAAAATAGAAGCAGAGATAAAAAGCTTGCAGGATAAACAAACTAAAAGAATTCGCAATCACCAAACCAGCCCTACAATAATATTGAAAGAGGTCCTCTAAACAGAGAGCCCCAGGGTAACATAGACCAGAAATATACAGTAACAGTCACCTTACAGGCAATACAATGGCACTAAATTCATATCTTTCAGAAGTTACCTTGAATGTAAATGGGCTAAATGCCCCAATCAAAAGACACAGGGTATCAGATTGGATAAAAAATCAAGACCCATCTATATGCTGTCTGCAAGACACTCATTTTAGACCCAAAGACACCTCCAGATTTAAAGTGAGGAGGTGGAAAATCATTTATCATGCTAATGAATATCAAAAGAAAGCTGGGGGTGGCAATCCTTACATCAGACAAATTAGATTTTAAACCAAAGACTGCAATAAGAGATGAGGAAGGAGATGATATCATACTTAAAGGGTCTATCCAACAAGAAGATCTAATAAGTGTAAATATTTATGCCCCTAACATGGGAGCACCCAAATATATAAGCCAATTAATAACAAAATCAAAGAAACACATCAATAATAATACGATAATAGTAGGGGACTTTAACACCACCCTCGGTGCAATGGACAGGTCATCTAAGCAAAAGATCAACAAGGAAATAAGGGCTTTAAATGACACACTGGTTGAGATGGACCTCACAGATATATTCAGAACATTCCATCCCAAAGCTACAGAATACAAATTCTTCTCCACTGCACATGGAACATTCTCCAGAATAGACCACATCCTGGGTCACAAATCAGGTCTCAATTGTTACCAAAAGATTGGCATCATTCCCTGCGTATTTTTGGACAATGATGCTTTGAAACTGGAACTCAATCACAAGAGGAAAGTTGGAAAGAACTCAAATACGTGGAGGCTAAAGAGCATCCTACTAAAGAATGAATGGGTCAACCAGGAAATTAAAGAAGAATTTAAAAAATTCATGGAAACAAATGAAACTGAAAATACAACTGTTCAAAATCTTTGGGATGCACACAGGCAGTCCTAAGAGGGAAGTATATAGCAATACAAGCCTTTCTCAAGAAACAAGAAAAATCTCAAATACACAACCTAATCTTACACGTAAAGGAGCTGGAGAAAGAACAGCAAATAAAGCCTAAACCTAGTAGTAGTAGAGAAATAATAAAGATCAGGGCAGAAATCAATGAAACAGAAACCAAAAGAATAGTAGAACAGATCTACAAAAGTAGGAGCTGGTTCTTTGAAAGAATTAAGAAGACTGATGAACCCCTGGCCAGAGTTATCAAAATGAAAAGAGAAAGGACCCAAATAAACAAAATCATGAATGAAAGAGGAGAGATCACAACCAATGCCAAAGAAATACAATTATAAGAACATATTATGAGAAATTATATGCCAATAAATTAGACAATCTGGAAGGAATGGGAGCGTTTCTAGAGATGTATAAACTACCAAAACTGAAGCAGGTAGGAAAAGAAAACCTGAGCGGACCCATAACCAGCAAGGAAATTGAAGCAGTAATCAAAAATCTCCCAACAAACACGAGCACAGGGCCAGATGGCTTCCCAGGGGAATTCTACCAAATATTGACAGATGAATTAATACCTATTCTTCTGAAACTGTTCCAAAAAATAGAAATGGAAGGAAAACTTTCAAACCCATTTTATGAGAGCAGCATTACCTTGATCCCAAAACCAGACAAAGACCCCACCAAAAAGGAGAATTACAGACCAATATCCCCGATGAACATGGATGCAAATATTCTCACCAAGATTCTAGCCAATAGGACCCAACAGTACATTAAAAGGATTATTCACCAAGACCAAGTGGGATTTATTCCTGGTCTGCAAGGGTGGTTCAACATCCACAAATCAATCAATGTGATACACTACATTAATAAAAGAAAGGACAAGAACCGTATGATCCTCTCAGTTGATGCAGAAAAAACATTTGACAAAGTACAGCCTCGTTTCTTGATTAAAAGTCTTCACAGTGTAGGGGTAGAGGGTACATACCTCAATGTCATAAAAGCCATGTGTGAAAAACCCACAGCAAATATAATTCTCAATGGGGAAAAACTGAGAGCTTTTCCCCTAAGGTCAGGAACATGGCAGGGATGTCCACTATCACCACTTTTGTTCAACATAGTACTGGAAGTCTTAGCCTCAGCAATTAAACAACAAAAAGAAATAAAAGACATTGAAATCGGCAAAGAAGTCGTCAAACTCTCACTCTTTGCAGAGGATATGATACTCTATGTGGAAAACCCAAAAGACTCCACCCCAAAATTGCTAGAACTCATACAGGAATTCAGCAAAGTGGCAGGATATAAAATCAATGCACAGAAATCAGTTGCATTTCTATACACCAACAATGAGACAGAAGAAAGAGAAATTAAGGAGTTGATCCCATTTACATTTGCACCAAAACCCATAAGATACCTAAGAATAAATCTAACCAAAGAGGCGAAGAATCTGTACTCAGAAAACTATAGAATACGCATGAAAGAAATTGAGGAAGACACAAAGAAGTGGAAAAATGTTCCATGCTCACAGATTGGAAAAACAAATATTGTGAAAATGTGTATGCTACCTGGAGCAATCTACACATTCAATGCAATCCCTATCAAAATACCATCAACTTTTTCACAGAAATGGAACATATAATCCTAAAATTTGTATGGAATAAGAAAAGACTCTGAATATCCAGAGGAATGTTGAAAAAGAAAACCAAAGCTGTGGCATCACAATTCTGTACTTCAAGTGCTATTACAAAGCTGTAATTATCTAGACAATATGGTACTGGGACAAAAACAGACACACAGATCAATGGAACAGCATAGAGAGCCCAGAAATGGACCCTAAACGCTATGGTCAACTAATCTTCGACAAAGCAGGGAAGAATATCCAATGGAGAAAAGACAGTCTCTTCAACAAATGGTATTGGGAAAATTGGACAGCCACATGCAGAAAAATGAAACTGGGCCATTTCCTTACATCATACACAAAAATATACTCAAAATGGATGAAAGACCTAAATGTGAGACAGGAATCCATCAAAATCCTTGAGGAGAACTCAAGCAGCAACCTCTTTGACCTTGGCCACAGCAACTTCTTCCTGGCCACATCACGAAAGGCAAGGAAAGCAAGGATAAAAATGAACTGTATACACAATGGAATATTATGCTGCCATCAAAAATGAAGTCTAACCATTTGCAATGACATGGATGGAACTAGAGGGTATTATGCTAAGCGAAATAAGTCAATTAGAGAAAGACAATTATCATATGATCTCTCTGGTATATGGAATTTGAGAAACAAGGCAGAGGATCATAGGGGAAGAGAGGAAAAAATGAAACAAGAAGAAATCGGAGAGGGAGACAAACCATAAGAGACTCTTAATTTTGGGAAACAAACTGAGGGATGTTGGAGTGGAGGGGGTGGGAGGGATGGGGTGGCTGGTGATGGACATTGAGGAGGGTACATGTTGTGGTGAGTGCTGTGTATTGTGTAAGACTGATGAATCACAGACCTGTACCCCTAGAACAAAAAATACATTATATGTTAATAAAACAAAAGAATGAGGAAGATCTTTGAATTGATATGGAGTTATTTCCAGGATATAGTGTTATGTGCAAAAGCAAAGTTCAGAGAAGTGTGATGTGCTACTTTTCACGTAAGACAGAAGGGGTGGATATAAATAAATATATGTGCATTTGCTCATTAGTAAATATGAGCCAGGACTAATGAGATCGTTTTGTGTAACTGTGACTCTTAGAACCATAACAATGTTCCTCACACCCAGAACATGATTAGGATCATCCAGGAGATGAGGGGAATTCAATATGGAATACAAACAATAACAAACGAATTGTATTTCAAATGAATGCAACTGCATTGAGGGAGGTGAGTAAGAAAGGTAACTAACTGAAGTTACAGTATTTCAATGGGATACTATAAAGCTAAGACCAATGGATTTGCACACAAATATTGGACTCGAATTAGTCAGTCTGTTTTTCACAGGAGTAGGGGTTAGCAATTCTAAAAATATGTGTATGTTAGGATTGAAAAAATAAATATATTGTGGGCAATGAGAGCATCGGGGCATACTGAAAGGACAAAGGAGCCAACTTGAAGGAGTTTTCAATGGTCAAATCTTGGACATTTTGAGCAATAAAATAGTAATGTATTCTAATCCATTGAATTAAAGAAAAATCCATGAGTCTATTCACAATAGAATCCCAGTTAAATGTAGAAGGAATGTCAGGAAAAGAAAAAAAAAAATCACCCTTAGGCAAATAGCATTGTAATAACAAGGAACACCTATGGATACTAATTATTGGGTCAAAGTATGATTAAAAACAGGGTTTTGCAGGGTGCCTGGGTGGCGCAGTTGTTAAACGTCTGCCTTCAGCTCAGGGTGTGATCCCAGCATTCTGGAATCGAGCCCCGCATCTGGCTCCTCTGCTGGGAGCCTGTTTCTTCCTCTCCCACTCCCCCTGCTTGTGTTCCCTTTCTCGCTGGCTGTCTCTCTGTCAAATAAATAAATAAAATCTTTAAAAAAAATTAAACAAACAAAAAAACCCACAGGATTTTGCAGGGTGCCTGGGTGGCTCAGTTGGCTAAGCAACCGACTCTTATTTGGGCTCGGGTCATGATCTCAGGGTCAAACTGAGCTCCCCATTGGGTGCCACACTCAGCAGGGGTGTGCTTGAGATTCTGTCTCTCCCCATCTCCCCCCACTCTCCCCATCCCAGCTCATGTGTTCATGCCCTCTCTTTCTCTCAAACAAAATAAAACAAAACAAAACAAAACAAAACAAAACAAAACAAAACAAAACAAAAAAGGATTTTCATGGTTTCTAGGTGTTTCCTTACAAGATATCAAGTGCAAAGGGGAAAACAGTCACTTTCTGGTGAGAAAACTGGCAGACGCCGTCTTAACCAAATGCACATCGCTACGTTAACATCACTAGCAGTAAGACATTGACTGTGTGCACCCCTGCTATGACGCACTGATAAAGCATCATGAGACTGCCGTGGTCTTGTCAAAAATGGGTTAGCCTCAGTGAGGGGGAAAGAGGAGACAATCCCAAACTGAGAGACACTACAAAGTAAATGGCAGTGTTCTTCAAAAGTGCGGGGCCATGAACAATAAGGAAGGACTGAGGAACAGTCGCAGATTAGAGAGAATAAAGAAACTGTGGGCTCTTGAATTGGATGCTGGATTAGAAAAAGGCCCAGAAACAGGACTTCACCTGTGTTACTTACTTGGCTTCGATCCTTGCATTAGGGTTCTGTAAGATGTTAACATTAGTGAAAGCTAGGTGAAAGGTATATTGGGAACTTTGTATTATTTTTGCCACCTTGAATTTTTTTCAAAGTAAAAAGTTGTAAAAATATATTGCTGAAGTTCCCATTTTGAGGGACAAAAGGGTTATGTGCTAGCTCTCATGCAACTTCAGTCCAGGAAGGGAGACAAACAAATAAATACCGCAACTGTGATGTGTTACAAAATAGAAGTTCCTGGGGACTGCAGAGTCTGGGTGGGTGCGTGAAGTCAGAGAGGGTTCTCTTGAGGAAGTGGTAGCTGACATCTGAGAAATGAGGAGGAATGAATCAGGGAAAGAGAGGAATAGTGTATGTGGAAGCTCCGCAGCTAGGGGGAACATGGTGTTTTAGGGAACTCGACAAGGGCTGGTAAGACTGGAAGGAAAAGGTGCTGCTGCTGCTGCAGGAAAAAGCTGGAGAGGTGGAGAGGGACCAGATCACCCAGGGCCTTGCAATTGGGTCCCAGTTTTTGCCAAAGCGGCACAGACAGTGGAGATTTTATCCTCCACGTAGAAGCATGTAGCTGCAGAGAATTCAGCCTACGTCGTTGCAACTGGAATGGCCAGTTCGGGTCCTGTCGGTGATCTTCAGAACGTAAGTTGCCATCAGATAGTGTGTGTCGTGCCAGTCATATGGTGCCTGACGTTCATTGTCTGGTGGCTTACTTCCCTAATCTGATTTAGCATTGCTTTACTTTGCATGCAAACCTTAGTGCCAAAGTAGGTTATCCACTATCTGTAGATTGTTCAGTGCTATGAGAAGCGGAGATTCTTGCCTTCCTTTTTCCAGAGCTTCTTTTGCAATCCAGGGTCTATTAACTTCATGGACTTTGTGATTGCTCCTGAAATTGCACATAAAACTTGGCATGTGTGCATATATGTGAATTTTATGAAGGAGGATCTATGGCTTCCATTAGAATCTCAACAAGGTGTATGACCATCCCTTACCCTAAAGTCATAAACCATACTGTCTTATCTGCATTTTATCGCTCTGTATTCTATAAGAAGCCTTCCATGTATTTCTCAAAGCCTCACTTTTTCCACGCTTGTGGTCTGGGTCTCCAAAGAGCAAAGATTTTATTATTGGGTTAAAGCTTTCTTATCTAGTAATAGGATGCTCTGCTCTACCTCCCTTTCTTTCATAGCTAAACATCTCCTCCAAGGGCTTGTTGCTTGACATCTGACCATTGGTAAATGGATGATGATGCACTGTGAATGAGAACTCTGCTAACTCCAGCTGGGATTCCTGGTGTTTCATAGCATCAATCATGTTATAGAAGGGGAGGCTGAAAAGTGACATTACCTAGAAGTATTCATTATACTGTACATTTGTGCTTTATGTACTTTCCCATATGAGTTAAAAATAAATTTTGTTAACATTGTATTTCCATAATAGTGAAACAAATCATTACAATTTCTCCTCACATGAAGTTTTTTTAATTGTGAATCAATACATTACTGTTAAAAATACAGTAACACAGGCAAGCAAAAAAAAAAAAAAAGCATTGAATTTCACTCCTAACTCAATCAACTTGGTGAAAATTCCTATAACGTTTTATGTTCTGCATACCCTTCAAAAGTGCTTGACTATATATGCAAATGACTTCTTTTTAAAAAAGAACCAAAATTGAATCATGCTTCACATTTTTAGCAGCTGTATTGGGGTATAGTTAATATTAGCTGCACATATCTAAAGTGTATAATTGGTAAGTTTTGAAATATATACACACCCCTGGGAAACCATCCTCACAATCAAAATTATGAACACATTATACATAACATTCAATAGTTTCCTCATGCCCCTTTGTAATACCTCCCACTCACTCTACCCACCCCTTCCCCTTTCAGAAACCAGATTTGCTTTCTGTCGCTACAGAACAGGTTGCATTTTCTACTATGCTAAAGCTACCATGAACATTTATGTACAAGTCTTTTTATAGGTATTTGCTTCCTTTTAGGGGAGTTCCAGTTCCTCCACATCTTTGCCAACACTAGTATGGTCAATCTCTTAAATTTTAGGTATACAGTGGTATCTCACCATGGCTTTTATTTGGATTTCCCTAATTACTAATGATGTTGAACATATTCTCATATGTGTATTTACCATCCATATATCTCCTTTGGTAATGGGTCTATTCAAACCTTTGCCTATTAAAAAAAATAAGTTATTTCCTCATCACTGGGCTTTGAGAGTTCTTCATGTATTCTGGGTATGAGTGTTTCAATAGACATAACTTTGCAACAATTTTCTCTCAGACTGTGGCTTTTCCTTCCATCCTTTCAACAGTGTCTTTTGAAGAGCAAAAGTTTTAATTTTGATGAAGTCCACTTTAGTGATTTGTTCTTTAATGGATTGTGCTTTGGGTGTTGTAGCTAAGAAATCTTTGCTTAACCCAAGGTCACAAAATTTTTCTCCTATGATTTCTTCTAAAAATTCTATAGTTTTAGGTTTTATATTTAGGCCTAATATCCATAGGTCTATTTTGAGTTAATTAATATATATAATGTAAAGTATGGATCTTTTTTTTTGGCATATTGATATCCAATTTTTGTAGTTCCATTTCTTGAAAAGGGAATCCTTTCCCACTACTTTGCCTCTGCACCTTTGTCAAAAATCAGTTGCCCACATACGGGTAGAATTTATTCTGGGCTCTATTCTGGTCTATTCATCTACTTGTCTGTCTTGGCAGCAACACTATGCAGTTTTGCTTACTATAGCTTTGTTATAATTCTTGAAATCAGACAGTGTTAGCTCTTGATCTTTGTTCTTTTTTTCAAAGATATTTTGGCTATTCTAGGTCCTTTACATTTTCATGTGAATTTTAGAATCAGTTGGTCAACTTAAAAAAAAAAAGCCTGCTGAATTTGGTGAGAATTGATATCTTAACCACAAAGAGTCTTCTGAGTCATTAACAAAGTGTACCTCTCCATTTATTTAATTTCTTTTAGCAAAATATTATTGTCTTTATGAAGATTATATAGTCTTTAACAGATGTTTCATATCTTTCATCAGATTTATCCCCCATTATTGCACATTTTTGATGCAATTATAAGTGCAATTTCTGATTGCTCTCAGCTAGTACAGAGAAATACAATTGGATTTTGTATATTGACCTTGTGTCCTGAAGCTTTGCAAACCAATTAGTAGTAGCTTCTTTTGTAGATTCCATTGGGTTTTCTATATTGGTATCATGCCATCTTCATAAAGACATAAAGACAGTTCTTTCTTTCTTTGATCTGGATGCCATTTATTTCATTTTCTTGCCTAATTTCATTGTCTAGATATCTGACACAATATTGAATAGAAGTGGTGAGAGTAGATGTCTCTGATTTGCTTCTGATCTTTCTTACAGGGAAGGCATTCAATTTTTTCCATCAAGTATGACATTAGCTGTAGGTTTTCATAGATGCTTTTTACCAGTTGTGAAAGTTCCCTTCTATTCCTAGTTGCTGGGAGTTTTATATTAAGAATAAATGTTGGATTTTGCCAAATTCTTTTCTGTGTCTATTGAGATAATTATTTATTTCGTTTTTTTTTAGTTTGTTAATAATGGTGAATTACACTGATTTCAAATATTAAACCAACCCTTTATTCCTAGGACAAATCCCATTCTGCCCTGATGCATTACCCTTTTAATATATTGTTGAATTTGATTTGCTAAAATTTTATTTACAATTTTTACATGTATGTACACGAAACATTTTGATCTGTAACTTTATTTTCTCCTAATGTCTTTGTCTAGTTTTAGTTTGCGTACTGTTTTTAATAAACCAGCCTTTTCCCACTGATCAATCAAAAATATATTTGCCTATCAATAGATGTATTTTTGCAACGTGTGGGGACATCGCACCATTTTATTTTGGATGAGTCATAATTTAACCTAATGTTGGATTTGTGTTTCCAACTTTTTAATATTATAAAAAATACAAGCTCTCCTTTTGCATAAATTTTTGCAAACACAAAACATACTTAGGATAAATTCCCAGGATTAGTGGGTCAGAGCGCCACATATTTAAAAACTTATGTATTATAAAATTGTCCCTCAGAAAAGCCATAACAATGTATACTCCCAACTGCAGAGTACAAGGTTGTCTGTTTTTCAAAACCCTTTCTAAAACTAGGTATAATTTTTTTTTAAAGTAGGTCAGTAGTCCTTGCACACGATGAAATCCTTCTCTCTCACACAAATTGCACAGCCTCTTCAGCCTAAAAAGCTCTAAGTGGCCTTCAGATATGAGAGAAAAAAGAGAAAGAGATAATGTCCTTCTAGGTAGGGAAGTCACCATAATGACGGATTGCTAAGAAATATGTTGGTATCCCTACCTACTTCTGGTAGGCCCACATCTCCAGGGCAATAGTATGGCTTGCTAGATGGCAAAAATTTTGATTTTCACACATGTGGTTGAAGGATAAATTAATTTCTTTTTTCACTTTCAGAATGGTAGATCTAGACGAACCCTTAACAACCAATTAGTCCAGTCCCTCGTTTCATAGATGCGAAAACTGAGACAGAGAGAGGGAAGAACTTGCCCAAGATCCCATAGGGAATTAGTGGCAGAGCCAAATGGTTGGATAAAATTACTGCTAAGTTCTGTTCTTGTTCTGTCTGTGACTCTTCCACTTAGAAGAACATTCAAATAGAAAACCCTACTTCCCCCAACATCCACTTCTCTAAATCTTGCACTCTAAGGGAAGCAATTGCAGAAAGTAGAAAACAATTGCTTTTGCATTTACATTTATGCTTGGTCTGTTTCCAGGGATATCATGGGCAAATGACATCCCTTTTCCTAGTAAATGAGGCTGATGATACAAATGGTTGAATGTGGTTTTGGTTCATAGGTACAAAAGACCTCTGAGGAAAGCCAAAACCAAAAAAGGCACAGTCTGAGAGGAATGAGTACTGACGTGTGTCATGTACATTTCTCTTGGAAAGACAAAGAAGTCGCTAATTAATATAGACATTTTGGGGTTTGATGAATGTATATAACATCCACAATGGAAGTCAAGTTGGGGATGGAAGGGAGCGTTATTAGAATAAAAATATATAATTATGCATAGACACCTGTGGAGTTGGTTATGGAATGGTTGATGGGTTGGATCAACTCATAGAGGGCTTGGTATGTTCCAAATACACACCCCAAAAGGCCCAGGATGCTGATCATGATGTCCTTTGCAATGGTGACACAGCTCATGTCTTCAGCATAAAAGGTGATGAGCTCCAGGAGGGGTGGGATGATGAGGGCCAGGGCACTGCTGCTCACAGAGCCCACAAAGGAGATGACCAGGTCCAGGCGGGGGATGAGGATGGCTGAGACACCTGCAGAGAGAGAAGAAATTTAGAATCACTGATTGTTCCTGCAAGAAGGAAGTTCAGAAACCAACCGTTTCTTTGGAGCCTTATAATCCCATGGTTGCCAGACCATTTTGGAAATGTGGGAAAGAGTCCCATTGCAGATGTGAGCAGTAGGTCAGGCACTGTGGTTCTGGATTCCCCCCTCTGTTTTAAAAGCCAATATAGGGGGGCGCCTGGGTGGCACAGCGGTTAAGCGTCTGCCTTTGGCTCAGGGCGTGATCCCGGCGTTATGGGATCGAGCCCCACATCAGGCTCCTCCTCTATGAGCCTGCTTCTTCCTCTCCCACTCCCCCTGCTTGTGTTCCCTCTCTCACTGGCTGTCTCTATCTCTGTCAAATAAATAAATAAAATCTAAAAAAAAAAGCCAATATAGGGCACCTGGGTGGCTCAGTCATTAAGCGTGTGCATTCGGCTCAGGGCATGATCCCAGAGTCCTGGGATTGAGCCCCACATCAGGCTCCTTCGCTGGGAACCTGCTTCTTCCTCTCTCACTCCCACTGCTTGTGTTCCCTCTCTCACTGGCTGTCTCTCTCTGTGTCAAATAAATAAATAAAATCTTTAAAAAAAAATAAAAGCCAATATAGATGCTCTCCTTTTATGTTTTATCTATTGGGTTTTTCACATATAATCGTTATTAGAAAGGCTCCTCTACCACCTATTATCACCTTCTCATTAAAAAGATGGGAGAATCTAGAGTTCTGGAGGGAATGGGATGTGGCCAAGGACACATTCTCTGAGATGGGAATCCATCGAAATGCCTGTTTAAGGTTCTTTCCACTCTTCTATGCTGCATCCCTTGTATATGAAAGAACTTGTACATCATAGGTGCTCCCACCCAGACACGGAATCTACTGTGAATTTGTACTACTCTACAAAATACAAACACTGTCTAGAAGCAAGAATGAATAAAAAATGAGAGATAGCTTTGTTGTCAGAATCTCAACTACTTATTTTCTTACTCCTGGAATGATTCTGGTAATTAAAAAGAACATAAAACATGAAGACAGCAGTAGCTGCCCCCTCCCCATCTCCTCTAAAACACCATCTTCTTAAATCTTTTATATAGATGATGAACATACATCATGAGTTTTCCAGGGGAGTCCAATTTCAATAATGTATGAATGAATAACTATACCACTTCTGTGATTTCACTTTGCATAACTGTATGATTTTCCTATGAACAAATTAGGGAAAAACTGTCCTGGAAAGCACTCATACTAGCTCGCTGGATTTGAAGAAAACCTCACCTCTTTCTGAAATTGCTGCAACAAATCCAATCAGAGAATGAGAGAAACTCATCAACTCTCGCAGTTGAGAATTTGTCACCCCCTCTGATGGGACGGTCCCATCTACAGCTTTCTCTTCTCAGATATTTAATAAATTGCTTACTGGAGGAGGCACAGAGAAGAATCAGTTCTCCAGGAGACCTCACACTGACAGGGCAGAGAAAATATTTTAAAGGAAAGCTATAATGCAAGGTAGACTGGAGGAGTTCTCTGTCAAGATCCCATTTGGTCATGCCAACTCACTGCTCACGGACTTTCCATGGCTCTCCATTTCCTGATCTCCTTAGCACAAGGTCTCTGACAACTTGGGCACTGCCAGGTCCTCTGGCTTCATGTTTTATCACTGCCCACTGTTCTTAGTTCTCCAAAGAGGCCATACATAAGTACTTGCCTCAGATCTGTGCAGAGCCTACTTCCTACACGTGGTACATTCTTCATTATTCCTTCTACCTTCTACTTATGTCTAAGGTCTATTTTATTTTATTTTATTTATTTGAGAGAGAGGGAAAGAGAGAAAGAGAGAGAGAGCACAAGCAGGCAGAGGGGCAGAGGGAGAGCGAGAAACAGACTCACTGCTGAGGAAGTAGCCTGATGCGGGGGTCCATCCCAGAACCCTGGGATCATGAGCTAAACTGAAGGCAGACGCTCAACCAACTGAGCCACCAGGCGCCCCTATCTCTTAGGTCTTAACTGAAATATCACTCCACTGGAGAGGACTCCCTGACCTGGCCTTGGCTAAAGTATAGGACCTCCTAATGTGTTCTCAGAGAACCCTCTTCTTATCTTAACCATCATAGGGTACATCGTTAGGTACCATCTTAACATTCATCACAATGTGTTTAATTATTTCCTTGCATATATTTCTTACTCAACATGTCTTCTTTATTATTCATTATGGTATCCCCAGTGCCTGGCACAATGCCAGACATACGGTAGGTGCTCAGCAAATGACTGTTGAATGAAGGAAGGATAATGGAATTGACAGCCAAATAAAGGAGGAGGAAGGGGTCATCCGGCATATAACAGAAGCAGGGCCTGTCATTAGACAGTCAGCTCCGTCTTGCACTGCCTTTCCTGATCTCAGGTGGCCTGAATTACTCAGGTTTTCTCTTCAACTCAGACCCTTCCTATTAGGAATGATCTCAAAACAATAGAGCTACAGGTCCTTAATGTCTTGGTACAGACCTGAAACAGGTCCTTAATGTCTTGGTACAGACCTGAAACAGCAAGTGTGTTGTTTCTGCTTCTAGAAATCCATTTACATGAAGCATAACATCTGATAGCATATTCTCCTGATGGAATGCTCCAACAATCACGCAGCTTCTCCTGACCTTGAACCAAAACTGCATTTCCTCAACTTGAAACTCAGACTCCTGGAATCTTTAAGACTAAATTTTCTCTCTCTCTTGCACAATATACCACAGGTGTTTGAGGACAGATAAAGAAGTTCCCCAAGCCTTCGCTTCTCCAGGCAGAACGTCCCTAGTTCTTTCCCTCTTTCCTCATGGGGCACCTTTTCTGATGTTCTTTCTCTGGACATGCTTCAGAGAAAAAAGTCCCCAGCCCTGTTCATGATGTTTCCCAAACATCTACAACAGTGCCTAATGTAGAATGAATGAGTGAATCAATGAATGAAGGAAGCATTAAGGAAGGAAGATGGGAGGAGGAGAGGAAAAAAGATTGCACCCAAAAAATGATCTCCAAGACTTTAACAAATCAGCCCCTTGTTTTCTCCTACAGTTCAAGGCCACTTTATGATAAGGGACTTGATCTTAATTTATGACAGGAAGGAATATGGCACACGATGGAAAACAGGCTTAGGTGCTATACAACTTGTGCTCAATTCCCAGCTCTGTCACTTAGCAGCTATATGATTTGAGTGTGTTACCTAAACTCTCTAGGCCATTTTTCCTCAAGTTGGTAATATTATGTTGCTAGGCTGCCATGAGCAATGTCAGTATGGTGCCTGGCATCCAGCAGGCACATAAGAATATGATTGAATGAATGGTACTTCTTTCTCCTATAAACCAGCCAATGGATACTTCCACGTGTAAGCCCATTTTTCAGGTGGAAAGTTGAGGTTCAGGGAGGTGAAGTATCTTGGCCAAGGTCACAAAGAAGGTAAGTGGCAGAGCCAGTGATAGGAGAGTAGATGCCAATGTGACTAGCAGCCACAGCTTGGGGCTAAGAGTGCCCTTTTATCCTACTCACAGGTCAGACAGACCAAGGCTGTGCGGACAGACAGGTCTATAAACAGTGTCCAGCTCTCTGACACCTGGGAGATGACAAAGGGGATGATGATCTCGGCTGGCACCTGGAACTGGAGGGCGTAGGTGAAGAAGATGCCGATGGAGTACATCAGCTTGACCGACTGGTACAGCCTGCAGACAGATGGATAGGACGTGAAATTTGATGTGGCTCCTGGGCAGGGCCATTCAGGACTCATTCAATGCTCAGAAGCTGGTAGCTGCCACTGAGTTACAGAACTGGCTCAGGCCTGACCTGCCATCAGAGCCACCTGGGAAGCTCATTAAAAGTGCACATTCCCGGAGATTTGGATTCAATAGGCCTGTACAGGCCTATTATTCTTTTACTTTCTGGGTATTTATTCTTTTACTTTATTTTTTTTTACTTTTACTTTTATTCTTTTACTTTCTTAGAAAGTTCTATCTACATAGAGTAAAATTCCTAGTTCAAAAGTCATAGTGAAAATCTTCCCTCCCACCCTTGATTCCCATTCTTCTTTCCATAGGCAGCTCCTCTAATAATTTTCTTGTAGCCCTTTCAGAAAGAATCAGTGTATGTAAAAGCTTATACCGAATGTAGGTAGACCTCCACGCATGCCATAACACCCTCTACACACTACTAAGCTCCATTGTTGTTCATTCAATATTTCTTGGAGATTGTTTCTTATCAGTGACCTTGGCCAAGATACTTCACCTCCCTGAACCTCAGCTTTCCACCTGAAAAATGGGCTTACACACACAGAGATTTGGCTCGTCTATTTATTAGCTGCTTGGTATTCCAATTGCATAGATACTCTATAATTTTTTTGACCAGTCCCCAGTTAATGGATATTTAGATTATTCCCAGTCTTTTGCTAGTAAACAATGTTGCAAAATACATTCTGTTACATAGGTATCTATGCACATTAAACATACAACCTGAGAGGTAAAAATGCTGGCTAAAAGTATCTGTGATTTAAACTTTGGATAGCTATTGATATATTCCCCCTTTGTTGTCATAGCATATTGGAATGCTTGCTTCCCCATGTCCTTGTCAAAATACAATGTGTAAACACGTGTTGGTCTTTGCCATTCTGTTTTTTCTGGCATTTCTGTTATTATGAGGGAAACAAAGTATTTTTTCAAATATATAAAATGGCATTTAAAAAATCTGCTTGTGAACTGTGTGCTCATGCCCATTTTTTCCTTGGGTTGTTGGTCTTTTTCTTATTGGGAAGGGGTATTTGTCTAAGGCTCCTCTGGGGAATCTGGTGGCCAGCCAGGTTCAGAGCAGATGTGAAGTTCTCATGCTACCTGATGCCCAGGTTTTCCAGCTGATGCCCCCCACAAGGAAAGTGCCCTGTCCAAGGTAGCCAATGGCAGCCTGAATGGCCCAGAATAGGAACAGCATATTAGAATGATATCCTACTTGCATAAAGTAAATTATGACTTCAAAGAAATTCCACATTATTACCCCACCTAGTCATTACCACAACACAATGAGGTGGGTTGGCTGGTGGTATTTTTCTTATTTTATAGCTGTGGCCTTGTGGGAAATGAATGCCCTACCACTCTACTCACCTCTGAAAGAACAAGGCTGTGGGGAGACATAACAATGACAATAGCTAATACTCGACAAGTACTTACAATGTGCCAGGCATTTTTTTTTCTTTTTCTTTTTTTTTTAAGTAGGCTCCAAACCCAGCATGGAGCCCAACGTGGGTCTTGAACTCATGACCCTGAGATCAAGACCTAAGCTGAGATCAACAGTTGGACGCTTAACCAACTGAGCCACCTAGTTGCCCTTGTGCTGAACACTTTTCTAAGCAATATGTATATATTAAGCCAGTTAATCCTCACAGTCACTCCCCGAGATAACACGACAGTCATTTATTTATGCTCTTCATTAATATTTCCCGTTCTTCCAGGCAGTGGTAGAATTTCACTTCCTTGCCCTTTGGATGAGATGTGGCCATGGACTTGCTTTGACCAATGAATTGCAAGCAGAGGAGATGTATGTCACTTCCCAGCGAACCATTAGCAGCTTCATGGTGAAGGGCATGATTCACTGCGCTCTCTGCCATGGCAACATTTGAGGGAATGGCTGTCTCATCATTCTGTGTCCTTGAGTGGGGATGGTGCAGAGCCGAGCCCCAGCCACCCCATAATGGGCATGTAGCACAGGATTAAGCATTTGTGTGTGTTCAGCCATTGAGATTTTGGAGTCGTTTATTACTGAAGCGTAACCAACCCTATACACATAGGCATTAGTATAATCTCCATTTTCCTGACGGTGGAAATGAGGTCTGCAAGATTAGGTAGCTTGTCCAAGGTCACTTAAGAACCAGGATGCGAATGCCTTTATTTAGCTTTAGAACCTGTGCTCTTCAACACTTGGCTCTACTGACTGCTTAGTCGCAATGCACTCACTATCCTGACAGAATAACGATAATAGCTAACACTCGATGAATGCTGCGTGCCAGCCCCCCAGATGTTACCTGGATGAATGAGTGGATGAGTAAATGAATGAACGATCAAATGTAAGAACTCCAAACTAAATTCCAACTGGGGCATAACAATGGCAGCCTAGGTCCATTTCTGGAACTGGGAGCCTGAGTAGTGGTCCATCTGCAGGACCCTCGATCATTATTCTGGAGTTATACTTTTTGTTGTTGCTGTTTATGTTTCCCAAACACTCCCAGATCATTCTGTTTTAGGGTATTTGAACCATAGAGTCAGACAGGTTCAGTGTTAAGTTTCAGCTTCTCACAAACAATGTGAGCTGGGAAAGCTCCATACAGCCTCTCCAAATAGCAACTTCCTCATCTAGTGAATGGACTTGATAATAATTATGCTAACTCATAGGGCTATTGTGAGGGCTTAACCAGATAATGCACAATGCCTGGATTAGTAAACCTACTAATATTGACAGTTACTATATGGTGCTAGTGACAATGCAAAGGAAAGCCACATTCTGTTGCTAACGCTCAGATTCCATGACTCTACTCCCCTCATCACCCCAGGCAGGCAGGGACGTACCAGCAATTGGGCAAGTTGAGGGTGATGCTGGCCTGGGTGTTGGACCCAAACTTCATGTAGCCCAGTGTCCCCAGGCAGATGTAGAGGATGATGACAATGGACATCCCCAAGTACAGAACAAAAGAAAACTGTTGTGGATGCTTCATCTGATTTTTGAGAGGCAGAACCTAAAGGTAAAAAGGAGGTTGAGAAAGAAAAGGTAGTCAGAGGTGTGGCCCCTCGTGAAGGAGAAGGCTTCCCCTGCAGGCACAGATGTCCTTGTCCAGGTGGCCCAGGGTCAGGAAGGGCCACACTCGTTTTTATTTTCTTTCACTCTCTATTGCCAGGAGTGCCCTACTCCGGCTGGACTAATGAGTACATTTGCACTCAGTCTTCAAGGCTCAGTGGCGCATGGAGTGGTTGGTGCCCAGGACGGGTCCTGATTTTCCCTTCTACCAGGAAAAGATCATATGCTGCACTTTTCATAAATACTTTCAGACATCTGGAACCACTGGCTTCCCCAGAGGGCACCAGGGACCATTCACCAAACCCCATATCCATCTTACCATACCGACGCCTTCAAATGTGAAGATGGCTGTACCAAAAAACAGCAAGAAGGTCTTCCAGCTTGCCATCAAGGGGAGGCTGCTGGGATCTGGAATCTCCTAAAAGGAAGTAGAAGGGCATTGGTTTTGCCATGGTGTAAGATTTGTCCTCTAACTTTTCCTGGTAGAAAGTTGGCCCACACCTGCCATCAGCAGAGACACAGTCATGAGCACCTGTGAGATAGCTAGAGCTGAATCAACCTTCTTATCTTTAAAAAAGTTCTTGGGGTGCCTGGGTGGCTCAGTCGGTTAAGCATCCAAAGATTTTATTTATTTATTTGACAGAGAGAGAGAGAGAGAGAGAGAGAGAGAGAGAATGGGGAGCAGCAGCAGGAGAGGGAGAAGCAGGCTCCCCGCCGAGCAAGAAGCCCAATGTGGGGCTCCATCCCTGGACTCTGGGATCATGACCTGAGCCAAAGGCAGGTGCCCAACCAGCTGAGCTACCAGGTGCCCAAGCATCCAACTCTCGAGTGTAGACCAGAAGTTCATTCCTTCTTAAGGAAAGCATGGCATGTTTTACCACATTTTGATTTACCACATTTTTACATGTAGGCCAAGTAGAACCCAGGGAGGAGAAGGGAGTTGCTTGAGGCTACTCTGCAAGGTAGTGGCCCAGCCCAGACGAGAATTCAGGTCTCCTGTCTTCCCATTCTCCAATGCCTCCTTCTCATTACTTCTACTGCAGCAGCAATGTGCATGCAGAGAATGGTTCTCTTAATAGACTCCTGTGGTGGGCAAAATAATGGCTCTTTCCCAGAGATGTCAGTGTCCTAGTTCCTGGAACCTGTGAATCTGTTATGTTACATGGAAAGGGAGAATTAAGTTTTCAGACTGAATTCAGGTTGCTAATCAGCTGACCTTAAAAGAAGGAGATTATCTTGGGTCATCTGGGTGGGTCCAATGTATTAACAAGGGTCTTTAAAAGTGGAAGAGGGGATCAAAAGAGAGAACTAGAGAGATGGTGGCATGGGAAAGACTCAGCCTTGTATTGCTGACTTTGGAGATGGAAAGTCGCCATAAGCCAAAGCATGTGATCAGCCTCTAAAACCTGGAACAGGCAAGAAAATAGACTCTCCCCATAAGCTTCCAGAAAGAAACCCAGCCCTGCTGACACCTCAACTTTATCCCAGTGAGACCTCCAGAACTGTAAGATAAATTTGTGTTGTTTTAAATGGCTAGATTTGTGATAATTTGTTACAGCAGCAATAGGAAACTAATATAGCCCCAAAGACTTTCAGATTCAAAGAAATGAAGCTATAATGGTAGAATTTCAGGGCCTGTGATAATGGCAAAGCACGGGCTTGGGAGGCAAACTGATAGGAATTAGTGAAAAAATTGATTTCTGCTTATCAGTTTCCTTGTCTATAAGCTGAGTACTTACAAAATATAAAACATAAAATAGTATCACTGGAAAGATTCAATGAGTTAATGTATGTTAAGAACTTGACACCAAGTAAGTAAAATTTCTTTATCATACATGCATCCCTTGTCAACCTACCACTGTTACAACTTTTGTTGGTTATTAGTTGAGGTTTATCTCCCTAGTGAATGTGACCTCTATGAGAGCAGATATGCCATCAGTTTCACCTACCGCTGAATCCCAGGGCCTTGCACCATGCCTGGATCACAGAAGGTATTCAATAACTGTCGAATGACTCACTGTTATCCAGCGTGACGACAATGATGATGATGTCAACTAGCTCTTATAGCTTGTGGGGCCAAAGTGTTCATAGATGTCACTTTAGCAGGTGCTGCTCAGGGCTGGTCACCTTCCTCACCTTCACCTGCCCATAATGATACTAACCTTCCCCAGCTGTCTTAGAACCCCTTCTGTAGTCGGTTTCAGGCACAGACCTGTATGATATACTCAAAGATGAGAGCCATGCTCCCCAGGGTGGTGACGTTGGCCAGCATCGAGAAGATGGACAGCATCCTGAGGTTCTGGATAAACACCAACAGGACCAGGAAGGGCAAGATTGTCAGCATGTAGAAGCGAATGTCCAGGATGGGGGTCAGCAACAGGATCTTCCTGGGTTGGCAGTTGTTGGAGGTCATGTGGGCTTCTTCCACCATCTGATGTAGACATAATGAGGGGCAGTGGAGTTAGAATTGTCAGATTAAATACAAAAAGCCCAGTTAAGTTTCTATCTCAGATAATTAACAAGCAACTTAGTAGTAAAGTACGTCCCAAATATTCCGTAAGACATACTCATAGTTAAAAAAAAATTTGTGGTGTACCTGAAATTCCAATTTAACTGGGTGTTTTGTGTGTGTGTGTGTGTGTGTGTGTGTGTGTGTTTTTGCCAAATCTGGTGACCCCAACTGTGGTGCCCATGACTGTGACAATAAGAAACCCTCAGAATCTTAAAATCTCCTTTTGTCATCTTACCCAACCTCTTCTTCCCTGTCGGATGATTTCCTTTCATATACTCAGAGAATGGAAGTTGATTACACAAGAATATCTTCTCTAACTTTAGATAGCCCTTAAAGTTAGAAAGCTCTGAATACTGAGCAAAATCTATCTGCTTGAATATTTCATCCACAACACTTGTCATAGTTCTGGCTGTTTGAATGCACAAAACCAATTATGCTCCCTTTATTCCATGAAGCTGAGAAAGAACGCTATGATTGATTCATAATGCCTCTTGGGAATGCAATGAGGGCAAGATTGCAGCTTGTTTGTCTCATATTTAGTTAGTTGTCTTCTATGTGACAACCCTGAGATACCAAAAGTGAATCTCACCAACACTTTTCAGGCTAAAAATTCTCAATTATTTCTGATTGGACATGATTACAAGCCTCTCTTTCCATCCTGGCTACCCTCCTCAGATGTTGCTTTGGCTTCTCAAAAATCCTCTTAACAAGTGATTTCCAGGACCGAGAGAACTCCCAAGTAGTCTGATGAGGAATGACAAATGAAACCATCTCCTCCCAAGATCTGAATGCTATAATTTTGCTAATGCAGCCCTAGCAGCGGAATGTCTGCTTTTCTCCCACTCCGCCCAGAAGAGTCCTCTTCACCTGTTGTAAGTTGTCTGCCATAAACATAAAATAAACACTGCAGAATCCCAGCTGGGTGGTGATTAGTAAGAAGCTGACAGTGTACCTGAACAGGAAAAGAAGAGACAGACAGAGGGAGGAGACAAATTAGTTTTTAAAATGTATTTCTTTTTATTTTTTGAAGTGATTATTTCTGTTGCTATTGTTTTTAATACTTAGCTACATTTTCTTATTTTGAAAAATTTCAAGCCTACAAACAATTGAAAGACTGGTATAATTAACATCCATATGTCCTTTAACTAAATATGCTAATTGTTAACTTTTGGCCCTGATTATATAAATACGTACGTGTATGTGAATGCATGTATTCATCCACACACACATGCATTCTTTTTCAGACCCACGTGAAGGTCAGTTGCAGATATTATAATACTTCAACCTTAACTCCCTCAGCATATCCCTCTTGAGGCTATGATATCCAGAAAATCAACTTTAATGTCCTCAAATATATAGTCCATATTTTAAATGACCCAATTGTCTCCAAAATATCTTTTACGTTGTTATTTATTTTTTGGATCAGGATTTAATTGAGGTTTATATATTGTATGTAGCTGTGTCTCTAGTCTTTATCCATGTAGACCAGCCCTGGGAACATCCACATTCTTTGGTTTTCCATGACATTGGCTTTTTGGGCAAGAATTCAGGCCAATTGTCTTGTAGAATGTCCCACATCGTGGACTTGGTGATTGCTTCCTCATGATTAGATTCAGGTAAGTATATTTGGCAAGCATACCACATAGGTGATTTTTGGTACTTTTCCCATCATATTGGGATGCCCATGGTGTCCTGTGGCTCCACTGTGATGACGAGTGTCAGACATCTCTATTGCAAATGCACATTTCCCTTGTTATAATCTGGAAGTAAAGCTTTGAGATGGCATGAATATCCTGTTCCTCTCCAACCAAGGGTTTTAACATTCCTTGGTGATCCTTGTCTGAATCAGTTATTTCATTGGTGACAGGGTGATGGTTTTCTTATTCTATCTGACATTTTTTCTAAATTTATCAGTTGGCATTTAAGAAAGATATATTCTTCCTCTTTTTTGGCATCACAAAAAAAACCCCTCACATTAATTTTTAAAATTTAGCATATTATACTCTATTATTGTCATTATTGTTTTGTGTTCTTCAATTGTCCCAAATTTGAAGATGCATTTGTTGTTTAAGAGAACAAAAATATGTTCCTCTGCTTAGATTGGTTTAGACGAGATTGGGTGCGTTCAGGGTAGTATGGCCTTAGATCAGTTGTTTTCAAAGTTGGGTAGCAGCACCACTTGCATCAGAATTACCCGAGGTTTATGCAAAAAATACAGATTCCTGATTCTCGTCAGGAACCTATCAAATCAGAGGCTCGGTGGTATCATGTGAGATCAGGATAGAGACGTTTTCTCTCTTTATTATGGAATTTTTCAAACATATACAAAAGAAATGACAATAATCCATGACTCCTCATCTGCCAATCCCAGCTTCAACAATTATTAACTTTTTGCCAGTCCTCTTCTATTCCTTTACCCCTACCACACACATGCTTATTTGTTGAAGTATTGGTAGCAAACTAGAGATTTAAAAGCACTTCATCTGTAAATAACTCCATACGCAACTCCAATAGATAAGGACATATATATATTATATATACAGCATGCCATTATCACCCCTTGCGAAATTAGTAATAATTTCTTTATATCACTTAATAATAGTCCATATTCAGATTTCTCTAATTGTCTTAAAAATATCTCTTTTACTGCTGGTTTCTAAACAAGTCTATACATTGCATTTTGTTATTACTGCTATATCTCTTAAGTTTTTAAAACTGCTACATTCCCCTTGCTCTGCTTTCTTTTTTTCCCTTGCAACTTTTAACTTTTTAGGGGATGTTGATGATACCAGATTATTTATCCTATAGTATGTTTCACTTCCTGGATTTGGTTGATGACTTCTTCGTAATGTCAGTTAATGTGTTTCTCTATCCCCCGTGTTGCCTGTAAACTGGTATTAGATCTAGCAGCTTGACTAGGTTGAGGTTCTTTATTTATCTCTCTGGCAAGGATATTTTCGGGATGACATGCTGTACTCCGTACACACTGTGTCTGGCTATCGCAAGTCTAGACATGAGATGCTATGATTACCTGCGGTCAGGTGGTGTCAGTGTTGTCTTCCTTTATAAAGTTTCCCAGTGACCTTTCACCTAGTGGTTTGAACATCCGTTGATGATTGTTGCCTACATCAAGCTCCCAGGTATCCCTTAGCATGCTAAAAATTACAAGTCATTGTTTAAAATATGTTCCCAACTCTTTTTCAGTTACTGGGCTTCCCAAGAAATGGTACAATGTAATGGGTGGGAGCTAGATGCTCAGGGTTCTAGTTCTTGCTCTGCCACTAAATTCCCATGTAACGTTGGGCAGTTTTATTGCCCTATCTGGGCTTTATATTTCTCCATTGAATAGGCATGGATATAGTGGCCTCTCAGGACCCTTCTGACCTGAAAGTTTTATTCAGGGGTCATAGAAACATAAACCTTGGTGAGAAAGGATGAGGGCTTGCGAGTCATTCATTATTACTGCCCCATAACCTCACCTGTCTGATAATCAGTGTCTCCTGATCAAGAGAGCGATGACCTACTCAGAGTCCCAAGAGAGGAGCTGCAGAAGGGATCTTGGCAGCCACAATACTGACTCACTACCTCCTGAAGGGCTCTGCTGGGAAAGGCTGAAATGTTAGGTTTGGGTCAAATTTCTGTGCAACCACTACCTATACCTGTTTGTGTACATGCTATGTTTTTTTCCTTATGAGCCTTGAAGTCATCTCATATTTCCAGGACAATGAAGACCCTCCCTGCCTATCTACAAAGTCAAGGAGATGATTAGAGGAGCTAAGACACAGAAAGCATCTTGTATACGAGACACTTTTTATCAAGCAAGGGAGCAAGCCTGAATGTTCACCATTAGAGGAAGGCTTAAATGAAACTATGGCACATGTCTCCACTGAGGAACACCGTGAGCCTTAAAAAATAATCAGGTAAGCCCAGCACCATCCTTAGCTGCCACAGGACACCATGAAGCTGCTGCCAGTCTTGGAGCCTAGAGACAAGCCCAAGAAAGCAACATGATACACCCTGACCAACCCCTGCCCCCAACCCCGAGACAGCTCCTGTGCTCAGGTTGGCCACAGTCGCTCATATATACCCCCAGTTAGTGATGCCAAAAGAGGGAAGCTCTTCATTGTTGGGGGAGCAGATCCAAGAAAGAGCTTCTCAGATGTGCACAGCACAGGTCCAGGAACACACCAGTGGGATGTAGCCACCCTGGAGGGCCTCTTGCCCTATTATAAGCATGCCAGCTTATGCACCTCATAGCATCTGAGTGTTTGGAGGTGTTGACTAGTCAGGAGACTGAAATTGCCTGAAGTTCTGAATCCTGAAACTAGGACTTTGGGACCATGTCGGAGGAGAGCAGCAACCCCCTCCCCTGCACCGTCCCCAAGAACATTCCACACATCATCTGCAGCCATTAGAAACCAGTTGTATGTCTTTGTGGGTGGAGAGAGAGGTGCCCAGCCTGTGCGAGCTGTGAAGTTGCATGTGTTTCACACAGACACTCTGACCTGGTCACAGGCAGACACACTTGGAAAACCTCCATCCCTGTGGCATGGTCATGTGATGGCGGCAGCAGGGGACAAAGCTCTTCATCCACGGAGGCTTGGCAGGGGACAAATTCTATGACAATGTCCATTGCACTGATATAAGTGACATGAAGTGGCAGAAGTTAAGTCCCACTGGGGCACCTCCCATAGGCTGTGCTGCCCACTCAGCTGAGGTTGTGGGGAATCACCTGTATATCTTTGGAGACATGATGCCCCCAGGGGCACTGGACACTATGTACCAGTATCAAGTAGGGAAGCAGCACTGGATGAACCTTGCTTAAATTTGAAACTTTTCTACCACCTGGACGTTCCGATCATTCTATGTGTGTCATTCCATGGCCAGTGATGTGTACTTCTGAGAAAGAAGATTCAAATTCTCTCACTCTGAACTGTGATACTGAGAAAGGGGATTCCGCTGACAAAGGAATGACCCAAGGTGGTGACTCACATGAAGAAAGTCAGACTGACACACAGCTCTGTTTTGCGTTTGACGGGATAAATACAGAAGGGGAGATCTACAGTGATTGCATTGTGACTGTAGTTGACTAATAAATCCCATATTCTTATTAAATGACAAAAAAAAATAATCAGGTAGATTTCTATGTCCCAGTGTGGAGAGAAATTAGAGACATATTGTCAGATGAAAGAGCAAATTTCAAAAACAAAATTCTAATTAGTATACAAGAAAATGCAAAATGAAGTCTGTATTTCCACTCACACATGTATTTTCACGTACATGCAGAGACAAAGAGTATTTACTAACTAGGTATCAGGGGTTACTTATTGGGTGAAGAGTGGGATGGGGATGGAGTTATCAGAGAAGATTCTCTGTATTGTTCGACGGTTCGTAATAACAACACACACCCTTAACCCTGTGTAACTAGGAACAAAGGAAGATCAGGTGAGGATTATTATTGTTCTTACTACTCCCACCATTACTACTACAACACCTATGAATACTACCTGCCCCACACCGAGTGGGTCCTCAGCCAGGCGTTTGGGCAGGTTTCCAGGCTGCACATCATGGCCTCTCCATAGCTCACAAAAGTCTTTTGCAATCTACGGAAAGTGCAAACAATGTATAACTTAAAACATTTTTGTTAAAGGTATACTTTACTACCAAAGTGAGTAATTATTATATATTCCATGTGTTAGCACGGAACATTCTGGAAATTTTCTAGCAATGGTATTAACAAGATAATATTTTATAATACACTTTTACAACTTTCAGGAGACTGCCTTTTTTTCTTTCTCGTAGTTGCTTTCTTAAACACCAGTATTTAAGTGAAAAAAGATTTCTAAGGACACAGTAGCTTTGCACTGACTTCAGTCTACAAACCAAGAAAGAGTGGTCATGAAAGGTGTGAGGTGTGCAAACTTAGGGGGAGGAGCAAGTAGAAGAGGGGTGTGGGTATTGCCAAGCTAGTGCTGGTCGTTCTTGGACTTTATGCCCTCCTTCCCACTGCTGAGGGTGTTGGAACATTTGAGATGCCTGCCTCAGACTAGGTCCCATACAAACATGGTACTTAGGCTTCTGCCCAGCACCCCCATAGGATGTGACACCCAAGTTGCAGTCTGTCTTGTCCCTCTGCCCTAGATGGCCCTTCCTAAGGGTAGGGAAGCCCCTACTGAGGAACCATCTGTGAACAGTGGGAGCAACATCAGGTGGCTGAGGGATGGATCCCCACTGCTAACTGCATGACTGAGGGGAGTAGTTGGGAGAGGGAAAGAGACCCAGACTTGGGTCTTGGTTTTAAATTCCAACCCGCCCCCCGCCTTAAAAGGCTGAGAGACCTTGAGCAAGTCTCTTTAGACTTCTGAGCCTCAGCATTTTTCACACAGTCTGGGTTTGGGGGAGGAGACTGTGAGCAATGAATATGGAGACGTGCTAGAAACATGGCATAATTCTATTTTTATTATTGTTCATTGTGCTTGGCATTCCCATAGAAATGAGGTCACATTGCATAGGAGTGGCAAATTCATTAGTCTGAGGGTTACAAATTCAAAAGCTATGGGGCCAGTGCGGTTATCAGTGATATGGGGAGAAGGGCTGATGTACCACAGAAGGGGGAGGAGTAGAGACCATGGCAAGCCCCTGGCACACATCCTGTTGTAGGAGGGATCGACCAGGACTCGGTTCCCCCTGAACAATGAAGGAATGAGATCCCAAAGATGCCAGATTGGCAAGGAGAAGGTGGAGTTTGGTTTTTTTCCTAATGTGAAATCTCCAGGTTTTTAAACATAGGCTAGAACAAAAACAAAACAAAAATTGCGAAGCTCTTAGGTCATCAGTCGGTAACCTCCACATTAGAAAAAACTGAAAAAAAAAAGTCATCAAACAAAAAAAATCAGGGGGCAACTGGGTGGCTCAGCCAGTTAAGCGTCTGCCTTCAGCTCACGTCATGATTTCGGGGTCCTGGAATTGAGTCCTGCATCAGGTTCCTTGCTCAGTGGGGAGCCTGCTTCTCCCTCTGCTCCCCTCCAACCCCTCATGCTCTCTCTCTCCTGAATAAATAAAATCTTTAAAAAAAAATCAGGAAAAGACTTAACATACAAGGTGATATAATTGTCCCAGCAAATGTGAAGGGAGAGAAGATTTGCAGAATGGTTGGAATGGGTCCCACAGGCCTTAGAATACTGGCTCTGCCACTTCCTAGCTGTGTGACCCTGAGCAAGGCATTTAATCCACCTAGGTCTCAGTTTACTCGTGTGTAAGATTGGGGTAATAATAGTGCCCGCCATAAAATTTTACTGTAAGGAGTAAATAAAAGAAGGCTTGTAAAGCTCTGGCCGTGCACCTCGCACATGTAATCGTGCAATAAATTTAATTGTTGAATAAGCAAATGCTCTTAAAAGTGCCTTGCAAGCTGGAGAGTGCCCTACAAGGTAGGTGTGACTGATGTCTATTCCAGGTACACCTGTTTGCGTTTGATAATTTGGCTTTATGAGGAATTTCAATTACTATCTCTACTTTGACCTATGGGGAGTTCCTGCGTATCTACAAGGACCCCTTTCGATCTGCGTGCTTCCGGAGCAGCTAAGTGTTGCAGATAGAGAGCCACCAGGCAGTTGACTGTAAGGAATTACTAATCACCCACGAATTGTTGGTTTGTAAATACGAAACTCTCAGCAATGTTTGTCTTCATTGCATTTTGTCTTCTCTTTTAGGAATTTTTTTTTTTTTTTTGCATTCAAGTTTCCAGTATGGAAACACTGAGTATTGTATGTATGCTTTATTAATGACTGGAGCCATTGTGAATTATTCATTTCAACTATGTTTTTTGCTGTTACCGAATGGTTCCAGAAAGGGTTTACCTGGAACAAATTACCCTTACAAGGTGTGTGTCTTGGAGTTGTAGGGAGGGTGGGCGTGGGGAGATAAGAGGGAAAGAAGGGCATCCTAAGTATCTCGCATATTCACAGTAGTTTATAGAGCATGCTTCCATCTTTTATCACTATTGATCTTTCCAGGTACAGACATTTAGGGTCAGAGGGTGCAGGAACTTGACAGTCATCCAGCAGGTTAGCGGAGTTGAGCTGGGACCTAGGAGTTTCCAGTGGGATTGTAACACTCTCTCCACCACCTCTACAGAATCTAGAGCAGTAGGTGCGGTGGCTGGAGAAGTGGCTGGTTAATTGGGTCAGTGGCCAAAGGAAACTCAACACAGATGGGGCCTGGCTTTGGGGGGAGAGAGAGGCAGGATTCTAACCTCTGACTGAGGTGATGGGCGCAGTTCAACAGGATGACCATGCAGTGCACAGTGAGGATCCCGATGGCCAGCAGGCTGATAGGACCCACCTGGAGGGAAAGAGAGGTAGGGACAGTGAGCCGTACACTGGTCCTTCCCATAACTGGCCCTCTCCCAGTCTGGGAGCTAGGGTCCCTCTCAACATAGAGCTGCCTCTGGGATGCAGGTCCTTGCCTGAATGGCCTTGTGCCCCTAAACACTCTAGTTCGAATGCCCTTCTTAACATCACTGCAAAGTAGTTGGCCAATCTCTGCTAGGGTGCTTCCCATGACTACCCCACCACCTCCACAGACAGCCCATGCCTTTCCTCATCTGCCTTGGGTTCTGCCTTCTAGATGCTTCTTTCCTTTTTCACACTCCAGCCCTCACCTCCTCCAAGATACTTGAAGACCAAGGTTTCTCTTAGGACTTGGTTCTCTTCCTCTAGCATAGAGTTGCCAACAGGGGACATTAGTGATATTTTGGACCAGATGATTCTTTGTTGTGGAGGCCCTCTTGTGCATTGTAGGATGTTCAGCACATTTGTTGGCCTTTATTCAAGGGTCAGCAGCACTCCCTTTCCCCATGAGTTGTGACAACCGAGAATGCCTCTTGACACTGTAAATGTCTTGGGAGGTGTGTGTGCAAAATTCCCCAGTTGAGAATCATTGATCTAGTGTGTCTAATTTGTCATTAGCCCTATTATTTTTTAAAGATTGTACATATTTAAGGTGTACAACATGACAATTTGACATACATATACATAGTGAAATGCTTACTGCCGTCAAGCTAATAAAACTATCTTATCCTCACATAGTTTCCATTTTTTGTGTGATGAGATTAAAAAACAGAACTCATTATCAATCCTAATCTCTCAGATATGATCAGAGGAGCATAGAGTAAAGAGGGACTCCCTCATCTCCTCTGTGCTGGACACTTGTGCCTTTATAGATGTGACCCGATGTAACATTATCACAAAGTTACAAATGAGAGATCAAGAGCACCCCTAGATTTCACTAGAACATAGCCTCCATATAACAGAGACTTCTGATCTTGTTACTTCTACATTCCCAAGGTCTAAGAATGCACATAGTAGGTGTTCAGTATGTATTTCTCAAATAAATTATGGTCAGAAGTTCTGGTGGGAGATGAAGGGCAGAGAAATCATCGAATGATTCTTAGGAAGCAAAAATGAGAGGACAACAGAGCTATCTTCAACAGCTAATTCCACAGTGGCAAAGACAGTTTGGCTGAGGGCCATGTGGTAATAATACTCTTCAGAGGTTCTAGAACCCTGAGGATTTCAAAAGGGGAGAGTCTCATCTAGTGGGGTCGTAACTGCCACAGATAGCAAGTCTCGTCAGGAGAAGCCAGAGTCTTGCTATGCCTTCTTTTGACATGCGGGCCACTTACCAGGCCTGGAGAGAAGGAGAAATTAGCATCATCTAAATGGAAATCATATATTTGGCATCAATTCAATTCCATAGACATGAAATGAGACTTCCTGTGTGTCAGTCTCTACAGCATGTACTGTGAGGAGGTGTAAAAATACATCAGAGAGTTCCTGCCCTCAGGGCTTTCAGGTAAGTGAGGAAGGTCGGTATACTAAAAAATTGTGTCTCTTTGTAAGAATTTTGTAAGAGTTCTGGGTGAGGTAGATATAAGTTCTAGAAAAACACAAGGGGAAGGTGGGATTAATTTTAATAGGAAACAGTTAAAGTTTCACAGAGGAGGCAGATTTCAAAAAGACAGAAACAAGGGAGAAGGAACAGAAGCCGAGAGAGAGGCGGGATGACACGGGGTGTCAGGGGACTGGAAAGGCCTTCACTACCCTCCTCTTCTCAGTCTCTCCTCCTCTCCCAGCCACTTTCTCGGTCAACCTCATGGTTTGAAACAAGAGCCAGTGCTCACATGTCTGCAGGGACCAGGCTGCTAAGGTAAATGAAGGAAATGGGATGGGTACAGTTTTAGGGACTGGGGAAGACTATGGTGAAGTGGATTGCACACCAGTATGTGAGTATGGTGGGTCTTTAAGAACAGCGCTGAGGTGGGGAATTGGATGAAGAGGGTCAAGAGGTACAAACTTCTGGTTCTGAGATAAACAGGTACAATGTGATGACCATAGTTAACACTGCTGTATGGTATGCCTGAAAGTTGCAAAGTACATGATAAATAGTATATATACATGTACGTGAAGAGATGGATGTTAGCCAAACTTATTGTGGTAATCATTTTGCAATATATGTATACCAAGTCATTACATGGTACACCTTAAGCTTATATGGTACTGTATGCCATTTATATCTCAATAAAACTGGGGAGGGGAATAAGAGTAATGGCCTGTCTCTTCTAGGAACACTCCCTTTGGCTCCAGGCTGGCTCCAGTAAATTGATGCCAAGAGGCACGTTTCCTATTGCAGAGGGTACCCCCAAATTGCCCATTGATAAACAGTGCAGAGGTCTTAGGGGCCCACTACCTCTTTCCCTCTTTCCCCCAAATGGGTAAACCTAGTTTCCATTGCACAGGTCCCTCTTACCAATAAGCCGGCATTTTTCATGGCCAAGGGAAGCCCCAGAAGCCCTGTGCCAATGTTGCATTTCAATAAATGGATCAATGTTTGCATGATCCTATAGGGGGAGAGTAGGGAGACAAGAGGGTATGTTAGTGGACAGGGAAAGTGACCCAAAGCTCAGGTCCTTCCAGCATCTCCAGCATACTCTGTTGGGAAGAGGGACAAAACCAAATGAAGTGGACCCTGGAACATCTGATCCAGGACTGGTGCTAGTTTAGGTGACCTACCAAATATTTAACACACAATAGACTCTAATGAAAAGATTAACAATTGCTATCATTCTGGATAACTCCCTAGGAGCAGTTTATGCATTAATTCATCCGATGATCTCTTTCATAACTTATTCACTCACATAATATTTATTGAGACCTACTAGCTGCTTGGATTTTAGATGAACAGTGAACAAAATTAATAGTAATTTTCTCAATTTCTAGAGTAATTATTGATGCCAGGTCATTTATTAATTTCACTCACTAGAAAAAAATGTAACCTCTCTTGACATATGGAGTATTTACTGGTTCTAGTTCACTCCATCCTCAACCAACATTCCATGAACTATTTCCATGCTCTGCATTGGATACACCTTAATAAGAATTGTTACTGTGCCTACAGAATGCTTATTGCGTGCCTGGCAGGGTGCTGGGTACCAGGGTTCTAAACACTCTCCATGCCTGTGCTCCTGCCCAGGCACCACCCATCCACTGGGAAGGGGGAAGGTAGGGCAGGATCAGGAAAAAATATTCAAGAAGGAACTGAAAGAAATGAAAAACTGAGTGCAAGAGCAATGAACTCAGAGGTAAGGAGCCCTGAGTTCTGAGTTCTAGCTCTGCCATTAACCTATGAAGTTTGGTCACTTCTTTGGAAAGACCCTTAGCTGCTTACATCTTCTGTCTCTTCATCTGCCAAAAGAGAGAGAGAAGGAATAATTCTTGCCCTTACTTCCAGGGAAGTGGTTAAGAATCTGAAGAGGTAATGACATGATGAATCTTGGAATCACGAAGTACTTCTAAGATGTGAGGCAATCATCACCACCACAACCATCATCACCATCCTCTTCACCATCTGCATCACTACCACCTTTGGTCTGACCTTATGGTGCTCACCTGCTAGAAGGACTCCCCTGAAGGGGAAGCTGAGCTGGGTTGATAGAAAAAAGGCAAGTAAGGGTGGTTTAAGCAGGTAGAGGTGTCCCCTCCTCCTGGAATAAAAGGGACCTTGAGGAGGCCATTGAAGGTACCTCCTTATGCAGTCTTAGAACTATCTAGAGGCAGCCTGCCTTTGGTCACAGAGCGAGTCCCTTAGAGATCATGCTCATGTCTCCAGGTCTTTGTCCCATCGGTTAGGGAGTTAGGGCTGTGTCCAATTTTACTGTTCAAAACCCACCTGGGAGAGGGTTGGGGCTGAGAGAACAGGGTAGGCCGTTAGGACCCCCTGACTTCCCGCATCTTCATTATTTTGGTCTATTCACCTGAGGATGGCAGGAGGGGCACCTGTTTTCCCTTCACTCCAAGAGGCCATTTTTATGGCTTTATTTCTTCATAACTGTAATTATTGGAAAATATGTCAAAGCAAAAAACAAAACAAAACACTACTTTTTATGTTTTGTCAATTTCTTCGTAGTAATTTCTCCAACAGATGTGCTCTTCTCCCCCCTTCCTGCCCTCTGTCCTTCCATTCCTTACTTCTTGCCCACAGCAGTGTCTTGTCCAAGTTGGATCAGATCTCCTGGAAAAGATGAGACCAACTTTTGGAGAAGCCAGGTGCACTAGCTAATAGCATTATAGATCAGGGCCTTGGAGAGTAAAACACAGGTTAGGATTTAAAAAAAAAACAACTTTTTTTTCCTTGAGAAATGACACATTGCCATCATAAAACAAAATACCAAAATTTCACTAATTGGAAATAACCACTGTTGGCATTTTGACTAGCATTCCTCTGGGCATTTGTTTTTAAAGGTACACACTTTTACACATGCAGAACCATTATAATACTGTATCCTAAATTAATTTTCTTTATGAATAGTATGTCCTATACATTTTCCACAGACAGATTTCCTTCATCACTTGCAATGACCGTATTGCTTTCTACTGTATGTGTGTACCATACTTTATTTAAATAATGTCTTATCATTTCCAAATTGTCAATAGTATAACCGGTGCTTCAGTAAAATTGTCATGCATACCTGTGTTATTCTCTCATTAGGAAAAATTCCTAGAAGTGGGATTTATTGATCAAAGGATATACGTATTTGTATCTGTACTTAAGAAATACTTAAGTAACACACAGTATGAAATTCAAAAGGTAAAACAAAAACAAGAACCAAAACCTTATCAGTGAATATAAATCTCTCTGCCTCTCGGTCTCCCAATTTTCTTACCCCCAAACCGCCATTGCTTACAGCTCTATGTGTGTATATGTGTATACTTTCAAAGGAAGCATACGCCAAGTAAGTATCTGTGTGTTTTATATAAATAGGTGTTAGGATTTGACATACATTTCAACATTGCCATTTGGAAAGGTACCAGTTTAATTCTTCCTAGAAGGACAAGCGAGGGCATTTTCTGATGTCCTTATCCACACTGGCTATTGCCATTTACAATCTCATTACACCCAAGGCTATTATCTGATCTGATTACTGGATAAGAGTCTTATTGGCAATAAAGTTCTAAGAGAAAGTTCATGTGTCTGAGTTTATAGCAGTAAAAGTGAGGACATGGCCTAGGTGGTGACATTTTGTTCCCTGGGTAGGTTTGTAGGAAGGAAGGAGGGAGGGAGGATGAATAATAGCAGATGCAGAGAGAGAGGACAGCAGTCTGAAACTATGGAAGGGCAAGCAGCCAGCCTATGATAAAAATTGTCCCTAGAATCAAGCTCATGTTGGGATGGCTACTCTATTTGTGTTCTCTGCAAAAACTAGGAGACAAGCCCAGAGCCACACGATCAACCTTCTTAGATTCGGCTTTCATCTTTCCTCCATGCATCTCCTGTTCAGTGGGGCTAAGGGTGTAAGGAAGAGAGAAGTAGGCAGATGTGGCCCAGAGCTGTGAAGGCAGCAGCGCCTGACCTCAGGTCTGGAAGGGCAATGCGGCCACTTACGACAATCCATTGGCTTCCTCAGCAGGATGGATGTTCTCCAAAGCAATGCGGCCCCTACTCTCCGAGGGTGACTTGGACCTGTTGTCCAAGGAGCTGGGACCACTGCTGAAGTCCTTTCCAAGCAGTGACGTCTTCAACATGGTGGGTAGGGGGTGGCAGCTCAGGGCGAAGGCCTATAACAGCCCTGAACCAGCCTCCCATGGGTTTTTCTCCAGAGAAACCAGGGCTGCAGGCCCAAGATGCTGGTTCCTGTTTCCCGAGGGTGCCTGATCCAGACTGAAGCCCAACTGCGCAGATCAGTGGAGCGCTGGTGGCAGGGGAAGCTGATGTTGACTATGCCTCACCTAGCTTTTGGGGGACTTAAGAGAGTCTCATCTCAACATGACCCTCAGTGCCCCTCACAATTGGACGACCACACGCCAGGACTCACCTGGGCTTCCAGTCCCTCCCAGGTCAGCCCTAAGTGCTACAGGGCAAAGTGAACAGTGTGACTGGGAGGAGGAAGTCACCATTGGACTGCAGGTCCTGGTGCCTGGATGTGGGGCCAGGCTCAGCGCTTGTCTACCTCTGCGAGGAGGAAGCCAGAGTTACCTCACAATGAAGGCTGCCCAGCCAATAAGGTGCTGCAGAATCTCAGGAGGCAGGTGTGGCCCAACTGAGACTGACCCAGCCACCACCTTCCCTCAGTGGGAATGAAGAGCAGCTTTTAAGGCCCAGTTCAAATGCTGCCTGCTCAGAATTCCTGTACAGGAAGGGTGTATGTTCTGTACCTACCTGGAAGGGAGTACAAGCAAACTTTTAAAAAAATCATTGGTTCAACAAATATCTATTGAGCACCTAAGATACACTTGGCACTGTTCTCCCTGATGGGAATACATTAGGGTAGGAACTTGTTACAATCTCATGGAACTACAGTCTAGTGAGGAGACAGACAATAAACAAATATGTCAAGTTATGTTAGTTGGTAGTAAGTACTACAGAGAAAAATAAAGGAATAAAGGGGAATGGGAAGTGTTGGCTGGGGGGAGGGTTGCAATCCTAGATGGAGTAGTCAGAGAGAGCCTCACTGAGAAAGTGACTTCTGAGTAAAAGGCTGAATGGAATGAGGGACATGTCTTGTGTATGTCTTGGGTAAGAAACTTAAAGCAGAGGAAACAGTAAGTGCAAAGGTCCTGAGGTAGAAGAGGGCTTGCGAATTTTGGGAATGGTAAAAGGCCATGTGGCTGGCTCAGCATGAGCAAAGGAGAGGGGAGATGAGTAGAGTGGACATATGTCTGGTTTGCCCAGGACTGTGCTGATGTGTGTTTATTGCCCTGGCATAATTACCAACAGTGCCTCTTTTTGTTATTGAAAGTGTCCTCGTTTGGATGACAAATTACATGGTAACACTAGAGATTCAGTTAATGTAAGAAGAAGTAATGGAAGATGGATGAAACGGGATGGGTAGGATCTTATAGGTCACTATAATGCCTTTAATTTTTACCCTGAGATGAGGAATCACGGAACAGTTGAGAAGAGAAGTGACATGACTTGCATTTTAACAGGATCTCTCAGGGCCGTTGGGTTGGGAGCAGACTGAAGGAGGGCAAGGGCCAATGCGGGGAGATAATCAGGAGACCGCTGCGATGAGCCAGGTGCCCGTCAACAGTGGTTTAGACCAGGGTGGTAGCTAAAGAGATGGTGAGAAGCGCCTAAAGTCTGGGTACTTTAAAAGGTAAAGCCAAGAGGATGTGCTGAGGGATGGACATGAGGCAGGGTATAGAAGAGATGGAGGGGTCAAGATGATGCCAAGAATTTAGACATAAAGGGAAGGATGGTGTTGGCGCGCACAAGCCTTGTCTTGAAGATGTCTTTGCAGAGAAAGCCCGGGTACACTGTACTTGGCCTGTGTGTTCATTTGGGATGCTCTAGACAGGCTACTATTTATGAAGATTATGGGAGCCACGTGCTGCCCATGTCAACTCAGTACTGCTGCAAAATCTGCTCCCCGAGTCGCCTCCTTCCTCTGAATGTCCAATGAGACCTCTCCTTCCTCTGATGCCCCAAAGGCTTTTTCTCAAGTTGGAAAGAGTTTCCCCTCCCTCGCTGCATTTAGTCACTGCCTTAATACTTTCTACTGAAATGTCTACTCCACATTAGGCATTGCAGGCTTAGCAACAAACACTTTCAGGGAATCTACACTTGAGTGGAAAGTAGGAAGATGATACTACACATGTAAGCTAGACAGTGAGAGATGGTAATAAGTCCCCCATCACCCAGGGAGGACAACTGTGAACATTTGGATGTGCTTCCTTATTTGCACACATCCCACCACCGACTTACCGTGTAATAAAAATAATTGTGTTACACATAACATGAAATTGATCATCTTAACCATTTTTTAAGTGTGCAGTTCAGTAATCTTAAATAATCCCCAATTTTGGGCAACCAATCTCCAGCCTCTTTTCTTCTTGCAAAACTGAACCTCTGTCCCAATTAAACTGCAGCCTGCTCCCCTCTCTAGCCCACCCCCACCATTCTATGTTTCTAGGAGTCTGACTACTCCAGGTACCTCATAAAACTGGAATAATGCATTATTTGTCTTTTTGTGACTGGCTTTTTTCACTGGACACATTTTTCCTCTTTTTCACTTTGACCATACCATTCGAGGTCCCTCTTGGGCCCTACAAAGTGAGGGATGTTGGTGCACAACTGTGTGAGTCTTGAACCCAACTATATGTTTAATCATCAGCAACTTATTTCCTATCTTTCAGCCTGTTTCCTTATCTGAAAATAGGGACAATGACAGTACATATCTCCTAGTGTGGTTGGAAGGATTAAGTGAGATAATCCCATGCAAAACACAGTAAGTGCTCGGTGAGGGAAGGAAGAAAGGATTTTCCAATTCTTGATTCAAGAGCAAGCTCCACAAGTGAAAGAATCAGATGGGATAAGGTGGGGGTGGAGGGCGTGTGTGTGTGTGTGTGTGTGTGTGTGTGTGTGTGTGTGTATAAACCAGTGCCAAACCAAAAAAAAATTTAATATCCTCACCACTCAAGCACAATTCTAACAACTGGTATTTCTTTAGTGTTGCTGATAATTACTGATGAGTCTCCCCAGCTTACTTTTCTTGGTCATATCTATATTACTAAATTTATTTTTTCTTTTCAAAATTGAACTTTAGCCAGATTAGTCTAAATGATAAGACTGATCTGAGCATCTTATGCAGTAGAGGCTTGTCCCTGGACAATGAGTGTGACCATTTTTTAATAACAGAGGACAATCTTAAACTGAGCAAGGCTGGTTGGGGTGATGGTGGAATAGGCTATGAATGCCCTGCCTCCCAGCAGGTACTCTGCAGTCTTTGGGATCTGGGTGTGGTCTGCTGGCCCTTCTCTCACCTGAGTGGGGCTGATATGCATGAAGTGCGTTTTTGAAGTCTAGCAGGTAGAAAGTAAAACACAAAAGGAGCAGACCAGGATTTAGGAATTAGGGCAGATACTCTCCCCCAACATCTTCCCTAGGCCATACAGGAAGGATCATGGTTGAAAATAAGGAGGAAAAGGGCTTTTTCAAATATTCTCTTAAAATGGAGGTAGAGACAAGCATGGGACATTCCCATAAATTACAGGAAGTATGATGAGAAACTCTCTCCCCTGGGAATATAGATCTGCCTATAATATCTACTCGGTTATTTGGGGACGTTTTCCTAATTCTAGTGATTTTAGGGAGGAAGGAGAAACACTACCTGGAAGGTTGAGATGGTGTTTCAGGTTGGCTGGCTCCAGCTACCAGCCAAGCTCAGACATGAGAAAAGGCCCAGGACTGTCAAGGAAGCAGCTCAGAGTGGAAGGAGGGCAAGATTCAGTGTCAGGAGACCCAAGTTCTACTCGACATCCAGGTCAATGGCACCACCTGTGGAAAGCCATACTTAGTACTCCAGAGCAGTTAGTGTCCCTCTGCCCTTATAAGGACCAATGATGCTATCAGTTTAGTAGATTACCTGTAATTCTTCCCCAGTGGATAGTGAACTAGCTTTTTGAGGGCAGGGATGCTTGTCTCATTGGTTTATCTCCTTTAGAGTGAGTATCAGTTAACTTTTGCTGCATAAAAACTCCCACACTTTTGGCTTAAAACCACATTTATTATTTCTCACAATTCTGTGGATCATCTGGGCAATTCATATGAGCTGGGTCAGCCTGGCTGGGGCTGGGTGTAGTCTAGGCGGCTTCCCTTGTGTGTCTTGAAGTGGGCAGGCTGGTTGATCTGAGGGATGGGTTCAACCGGGATGATTCACTTCTGCTCCACGTGGCCTCTCGTCCTCCAGGAGGCTAGCTCAGGCTTCTTCACCTGGTGGTCATGGCTCCTCAGCACAGCGAGAAACGAAAGTCCTGATGCACAAACTATCACCAAACCTCTGCTTGCATCACAGCTGGCCCAAATAAGTCACGAGGGCAAGACCAGATTCAAGGGGCAGAGACACAGGTTTCACCTCTTGCTGATAGGAGATGCAAAGTCATGCTGTCAAGAGGAATTTGTGGCCATTTTTGCAACCCACTCTAAGAACCTTGAACTATGCTTGACAAATGGTAGGCAGAATGCTTGTTGCAAGAATTAAGAGGTAAATAATGTCAGATACTGTAATGGTATTGCCCACTCCCCTCCCCTCTGCCACTGACACATCTACTTCCACATCTATTTACTGTTGGCATCTTTGAACTGGGTCAAAACTTTATCCAGTGGTTTAGAAAGTTTATTGCCCTTGACTTAAATATGATGGCTCCTTTCTGAGAGTTGCAGCTCACACTGGACCTCTTTGCCCTATCTATTTTGTCATAGGAGTTGTATATACCTTGTTGGATTATAGGTTATGTCCCCTAGTCTATGTTCTTTGAATAGATCTGGAAAAGAAGAAACCCTTTGTCTACCAGATCCGAGTCAGCATTAGCCAGCTGCACCTCCTTCTGCCAGTTGCTGTCACTTGGTTTCCCCCTGGTGGCCCCTTCTTGCATAGTACCACTCAAGGTACAAAGTCCACCTTCTGAATTGCCAAGAAGTTGGATGAATCAAAGCCTTCCATGGGAGACTCCCAACTTAAGGGAAAGCTAAAGATGGAAAGAAAAGTAATAAAAACAAATTTGTAAATTATCATCTAGACCCTGTAGCTGGTGAGTCCTTGCTTGCTTCACCGTGACTTGGCCCAGAAAAAAGATAAAGAGGCGAAATAAAGGTAAAGCATACAAAAGATATCCACATCAGTAAAAGTCAGGTGCTGGTCGGTTAGGAGCAGTGCCATTCTCACTGAATAAAAGCGGTGGAGTTGGAAAAGGTGAGGGGGTGTCCCGAGAGGATCAGCTCGTCCAGGGCCTGGTAGGTCCCCGTCACAAAGCCCACGAAGCCCAGGATGCTGATCAGGGCATCCTTGGCGATGGTGAGGGGGCTCATGCCCTCCGAGTAGTAGGTGGTGATCTCCAGGAGGGGCGGGATGATGAGGGCCAGGGCACTGCTGCTCACGGAGCCCACCAGGGAGAGGACCAGGTCCAGGCGGGGGATGAGGATGGCCAAGGCACCTGTGGAAGATGATACGGGACACATGGATCTTCGAGACTTAGTCAAGCTTTCCAAGCTTGGTTTTAGAATCCTTTTCTTAAAACATAAACGAGTTGTTTCTCATTTTTAGTTACATAAGGAAAAACTGTAAGTCCTATAATACTCCAATCACGTTCACTAGAGTATGCATTAAAAATTTGGTGTGTCTCCTAATAATTTCTCCAAAATATGCATTCATATTGTTGGGAAGAGAAATCTTCCCTCTCCCTACTTTTAGGTTCAATGATTGGAGGAGCTGGGACGGGGATTTATTGACAGTAGACAAAATTAACAGGACAAAAGACAGAGTTTACTTAGGGCTAGGGAGGCTTCAGAGGAGTTGGCTCCCAGAACAGCCAAAGATAGGGGTTCACATGCCCATTACATAGGGGGAAAGGTGGAGGCAGAAACAGCATATGTAAGAACAAGTGGAAGCTATGACTGGTTCCGATAGTTTATTTAGGGAATTACTCGGTCTGTGATGATGGTTAATCTCCTTTCTGGCCGAAAACCTTCCAGAGAGGGGGTTTATGGAGGCCGTACTTTGTCAGAAGGTCTTGCTTAATCCAGCAAAGGGAGTTCAGGTAAGGATTTGTTTTTCCCCTCCCTGTAGCTGCTGCTTGTTCAAATGTTTTTAGCTTAAAATAATTTTTATGCCACTGGGCACACTTCAAATCCCCACATTATTCAATAATGATTAAGGGGCACCTGGGGGGCTCAGTCGGTTGAGTGTCCAGCTCTTAGTTTCAGCTCAGGTTGTGGTCTCGGGGTGGTGATATCCAGCCCCATATCGGCCTCCCTGCTCAGCAGGAGTCTGCTTGTCCCTCTCCCTCTGATCTTCCCCCCACTCTCTCTCTCTCAAATAAATAAATAAAATATTTTTCAAAAGACAATGATTAAGCTCTTACTTAATAAATAACATTAAATAACAGTTCTGGGAACTGTCCCATCTGTTTGGGACATATCAACGTACAAAAGATGCAAAACTTTTTAAAAACGCCTTCATAAACACTTTAATGACTAACACAACTACATGCACCTCTTACAAATGATTAGACTGTGAAATTATTTATAGGAGAAAGGGGTCTTCAGTTGGAACAAGATTGCAGGGTCTCATTAAAAGAATGTCTTCTCCAGGTTTTAGTACATGTCAGAGAACAAACAAACACCAGAAGCTAAAGATTTTGAAATTATCTATTTTTTCATAGGTTGTTTTATAGGCCTGGGCTTCCATATTTTTTATTTGACTTGTTGGAAGATTTTCACCAAGAAAGCCTTGGAAGCCTCTCCGAGGCTTCCTGTGGAGGAGGAGTGTGGTATTTCAGAACCAAAACAGGTCTGGGAGGCAGGATTCTGGCTTCCCCTTGTGTGGCCTTGGGTTAGGTCCCTACATCTTCCTCAGCTTGTTTCCTCCTCTGCAAAATGGGCATAAATGCTATAGCTATCCTTTCAGGTGTTATGGTTCACACTGCAAATGGTGTTCAAGTTTTAAACGCACTATAACTCAGAAAAGTTATCTTTATTGTTATTTCAATTTATTTCATTTGTCTGGATTGGGGCAATGCATGCAGAAGCTGTAGGCTTCAGGAATTATTATCTTCATATTTAGGACAAATGCCTCGATCTCTCTGGAGTCTCTAAGGTTCCGAATGGCAGTGTCCCTGCTTCCTGGGGTAAACTGGGAACAAATCATTTCAAAGAAGGAAAACTGATGTCCACTGAGCTGCATGGGTTGATCTAGTCCAGCAAGAAGCAAGAATCTCCCTAAGAGGAGTCTTAGGATCACAATTAGAAGGAGCCTTAGGGAGAGCCGGGGAACACCACGCTCTGTACAGGAATCTCTATCCTCTTTCACCACTGCTATAACACTTGCAGAAGCGGGGCACCCTGGATCATGGGGCCTGGGGCATGAGGAGGACTGTGAGGGGGTGAGGGGGGCCAGCTGAAGCCCAGGGGGCAAGTCTGGCTCACTGCTGCCAGTGGGGAATGTGATCCTAGGCTTGCCAAACCATTTTAATTGCTCCCCCCCAACTGCAAAACATTAGAAATTTGGATTTGTATGTGAGATCTCGAACATTTTAAATGTTGGCGCAAGTTTATACAACACTCTTAGGCTCGGAAACACACCTCTGCTGTCAGATTAGACTCACTGGCCACTGACCTCTGTCTCGGAGGTGAAGGGTGCTGACTCTGGACTCAGATGATGTGGGTTCAAATCCAAGCTCTGGCACTTCCTGGCCAATTACTTATCGCTCCTTGCTTCAGTTTTCTCATTTGTAAAGGGAAGCTTATCATAGTCCTACCTCATAAGAGTTCCTGCAGGGCTGAAGGAAATACTATGAAATTCAGTCTAAAAAGAGCACAGTGGCTGGTACACAGTAGGTATTTGATAAATATCAGGTCTTATCGTTACAATTATTGTTCAACCAGCTGTGTCACTCCCTCAGGCTGGACACCTGTGAATCTGACTAATTAGGTACATGGAAGAATTAGGTTGTCCCCGAGGCTTACATGAATTACTACTTGTAAAGCTTTAGTAGAGTTCTTGGAATACAATTAGTGCTCAATCAGTGCTGGTTATCAGGACTATCCTTCACCATCTGGCGGATTCCTGACAGCCCTCAGCAAAAGAGCAACACTTGGCTCAGCCGTGTACTCACATGTCAGGCAGACCATGGCGAGGCGGATAGACAAGTCCAGAGGCAGTGCCCAGCGCTTTGACACCTGTGAGGTGGCAAAGGGGATGATGATTTCTGCAGGGACATAGAACTGCAGGGCGTAGGTACACAGGATCCCAACGACATACAGGAGCTTGACCGACTGGTACAGCCTGCAGGACAAACCAGAGCAATGCTCGCTAAGGCCATCATGCTCAGGCACCTGGCCTCCTTGGAACATTAACCTTTGACCTCAGGATCGTCCCTTGGTCTCCAGTTTCCTTGTCTGAAAACAATGGGCAGGGATTTCCCAGAGCCAAGAGGGAGTCACTGCAGAGCACGCGGTGAACACAGAGTGAGGTATCATGGATTCGAATGGCAACAGAGGGTCATCTCTAAAGAAAAACGATCTTGAGTGTGGCTACATGTGACACCTTCACAAACTACTTATCACTTGATGGTCAATTTTAGATTTGAGGAACTAGAGGCTCAGGCCAGCTACTTTGCCCAGGGAGACACAAGTGGTAAGTAGTGAAGACCAAAAAACCTGGCTCTAAAACATAGCAGTCCCTTGTGATCTAATGTCAGTCCTTAGCAATTCTCTGGCTTCCCCCAAGGCTCTTGGCACATAACAGGCCTTCAGCACATGCTTCTAGTAGGTTGAGAGAACTACAGAGTCCCGAATCCTTGGGGGAAGAAGCAGTCTACAAATAGGGTTGGGTGGGGGTTGGGAGGTCAAAGGAGAGGCCGGGTTACTTGCAGGCCTTGGACTAGGGGCAGAGACAGCGTGTGATGGGGGGTGTTGAGTTTTACCAATGCCTTTTTTGACTTATGGAGTTAGGACTTTTTCCTTTATTCCATTAATGTGGTAGCTGCATCTCACATGTTTAGTAAACCTGTGTGTATGTGTGTGTATGGGGGCTGGGGAGCCATTCCTTAGAAAGATTAACTTCCACATTTCTGAGTTCCTTGCTCACACTAGTCCTGCTGCCTGAAACACCACTTCACTCCATTTCCATCTTCCCATCTTTTGAGGTGGACTGCATGCTTGATGAATGACATTTACCACCTTGGGAAAGGAGCCCCATTTAGGCAAATTAAGCCTCCAAGTGACCGTTAAAAAGACAGGCATCCTGTAATTAATGACATGCCTCGGTGTGGGAGACAGTGCTGCACAATGCAATACGGGTTCATGTGTCCATTTAAATGTGGTACTGTTGAAGTCTGGGTCAGCTCACTGTTGTGCACTGGAACATAGAGTTTTTACAGTGGTCTTCCCACATTGGTTCTTGCTTTACTACTTTTTCATCCTAGCTACTCTAACTTGGAAGATGTGCACCCTTGGCTGTGGCAAGCAAGGCTTGTAGCACAGGCCTTGGGAAATGTAATCGGAGATGAGTGTTGCCACCCACCAACTCCTCTCTCTGTCTCTTGTTCTCCCTGAGGGCCCCTCCCTTCTCTCCTTAGGTGACCAAGAACTGTCACTTCTCTCTCTTCCTAAGTCACGTCCTTCTTCACACTGAGCTATCAAGGCCTCACTCGATATGGCAGGCTATTGTAGGAGAAGCTCCTTGGACAGAGAAACCAGAGCCCAGGGTTTTAAAGACAGCTCTGCTTCTCACTGTGAAGGCCCTCTAGACCTTAGTTTGCCATCTATGGAAGGGAGGAGGGAGTCACCCACACATCCCCACCCAGCCCTGAGTCCCCACCACATGGGAGCCTGTGAAGTTACCAGCAGTTGGGTAGGTTAAGGGTTATGCTGGCCTTGATGTCATCTCCAAACCGCAGGTAGCCCAGAGACCCAATGCCGATGTATAGGGCAGTGGTGATGGACATTCCCAGAGACAGGATGGCTGGGAAGCGGCGGGCATCCTTCATCTTGTTTTCTAGGGGCAGAACCTACAGAAGGATCATAGCATAAAAGGAGAGAAGGAGAAAGAGGAACATGAACAAAAGAAAGGCATGTCACTTCTGAGTATATCATAAAAGAATTGGAAGTAGGGACTTGAATAGGTATTTGTACAACTATGTTCATAGCAGCATCATTTACAATAGCCAAAAGGCAGAAGCAACCCAAGTGTCCACTGATGGGTAAATGGATACACAAAGATGGTATATACATAAAATAGATATTAATCAGTCTTTAAAAAGAAGGAAATTCTGACACATGCCATAACATGGATGAACACTGAGGTCATTACACTCAGTGAAATAAGCCAGTCACAAAATGACACATACTGCATGATCCCATTTACATGAGGTACCTGAAGTTGTCAAATTCAGAGAGTCAAAAAGTAGCATGGTGGTTTCCAGGGACTCAGGGAGGGGCAAATGAACAGTTATTGTTTAATGGGTACAGAGTTTTGCAGGACCAAAGATGGATGGTGGTGATGGTTGCACAATAATGGGAGTGTACTTAATGTCACCGAACTGTATGCTTAAAAATGGTTGAGATGGTAAATTTTATGTTAGGTATATTTTACCACAATAGATGAGAAAAAAGGGAAGAAAGGAAGGAAGGCCTGGAGTCACAAGATGAGCCCTGGACCATCAGAGCTGGAAGGGCCCTTCTTCAGGTTGTGCAGACCAAGGAGCTCAGCCCCTGGGGCAGCCTGATCTGGCCAGCAGATGCATTTTCTTTGGCCAGCATAGGCTTTTAGACAATTGAAGGTGAATGCCTTTGGGCACACTATTCTTAGCCCATTCACCGGGCCCACCTCTCCCCCTCATACGGACATATACCTGGTTTCTTCACTCACATTGCCTTCTAAAGGCATTTGAGTTTGAGACTTCCAATTCTAGTGCATTCGCTGCTCTCTGCTCAGATGGGAAGGCTGCGACTCAGGTTACACAGCGGACTGTGGCAGAGCTGGGACTGGAGGTTCCTGGTTCCCCAGTAGGACATTTCCCTATACACCATGTTCTCGTGTTCCTTCTTCCCCAGATGTGTACCTGGCTCTGAGAGAATCCAAGTTGAGACAGAGTACCAGGAGCCTGCTGGGCATCCCAAGGTCACTTCTGTTTTTGGAACCAATCTTTTGGCTTCTCATCCCATAAATTCCTCCTTAGGCTTCTATTGGCTGACAGCCCCCCTCCACCTTCTCCTTCTCCTTGATCAGGCCATGGGCTAAAGCACATTTTGCATGCATCATTAGGTTGATCTGTGCCTCAGTTTCTTTATCTGAAAACTTAGCTATTGGAATTCTTTGAGATTTATATGAGCACCATAATGGCATACAGTAAGGGCTTAGTAAATGTCAACCGTTCCTATTTTTTAATACTGTGAAGACTACATCTCTATGAAGATGGTGCTTGTATAATTCTTATTTTACAGACAAGGAAAACAAGACTCTGAAGATGGAATAACTTGCCCCAAGTTACACAGCTTGAAAGTTGCAGAATGAGGCTGCAGACTGGGGCTGTCCTCCGAAGTTCAAGTACTTGCTTATTCCCAATCTCCAGCATTGGATATATTTATTACTCAGTAGGACCTGACCGTCTACTCCCTTGTACTGTTAACTCCTTTTTTGTCCTGTATGCCTGTCAACCCCCATGCAAATGGAAAATACTTGAAGGGAACGCCATGTCAAGGTCATCATTGTGCCTTTCGACTTTCCTCCAGATTAAGGGCAATTTCCTAGTAGCAGTTGGTGCTCAGGAAAACGTCCAGGGGATTATGTGGAGAGTGAAAAATCCAACCTGAGGTTTCCTACCCTGCAATACATTTTCACTGCATAAATTCTCTAGGCTAAAAATTACCTTTTTTACCCAGTAGCTGGCTTTCTCCTTTTCTCCTCCCACAGTCAATCAAATTGATAAATGGCCATTTACAAAAAGTGCTAAGGTCCCTGGACTGGGAGTAAGGAGCACCTGGTTTTAGCCATAGCTGCTGCTGTTCCCAGCTGGTGACCTGGCTCAAGTCCCTTTCCTCCTCAGCGCTTAGGCTCTTCTTCTGTAAAGGTGGGAGACTGGGCTAGAAGATTTCTAGAGCTAATGTGAACTCTGATACTAATCATCATTAGTACATAGCAGGTATTCAATACTTACTGAACAATTACTACCATCATTTAGTTGGGGAATTAGAGTTCAGAGAGTAACTCATGGCCAAAATAAGATTGCAACATATCCTGCTTCCAAAGTCATTTGCTCAACCACTGCACTCTGCTTTTTGCCATGACTATCCAGAATTCTAAATATAAAGAGCTTGCACTTTCATTAAGATGGTGTAGGCACATTCCACCATAGCTCTCTTACTGATTAAAACTAAAAGCCCTGGGAAGAATACATAAAACAACTGGCTATGGACTCTGAAAAGTATATAATAGCATGTGGATTGATCAAAACCAGTAAAAATGACCATTATGGTACCGGGTTTCTTGATTTTTTTTCTTCCTGTATCTCCCAATTTAGACTCAAGAGGACCTCAAATCCTAGAATCCTATGCAGTGGATGGAGACAGAAAAAAGTCCAAGAGAAACCCTCTTTCTGTCCAGAGGACATAGAATAGAGGCCCCTGTGAGAGAGACAGTACGGAGGGGGCCCCTAATTTTTTTGTTTCCTTTCTTACTCTCAAGACCACACTCCCAAGGCAAGTCCCAGTCACAAAGCAGCATCCTGGTATATCAGTGACTGTGGTGGTCACACAGGCACCTAAAAATCTGACACAAATTTTTCTCTTTGAGCAAAAGAACTAGCAAAGGGGGCTTTGGTATTCCAAAGAATGTGGGGCTAAATCAGCTCTGGTACATAATTTTCAGGGTCCAATGCAAAATGAAAATGCAGGGCTTCTCGTTCAAAAATTAAGAATTTCAAGATGATGAAAGCAGAGTATTAAACCTTGTGGGACCCTTCCAAAGGCAGGTCCCTTTGTGACTGCATAGGTTGCATGTCTATGAAGCAGGCCCTGGAAGGAATCGCTGTTCATTCATTCATTCATTTATTTTTATTTTAGTTTTTCCCTCTCTCTTTCCTCTCAGTGCTTAACCCCAGTCAGACTCAGTCACAGGAAGTGCATAGCACTCTAGGGAGGCTATAACTCTGGCTTTCTAGCCAGAAAACCAGAAAACTAGAAGCCCCTGGAAACTGGTGAGTATACAGGAAAACATGGATAGGAGGATGCTGGAGAAAGTGGTCCCCTAAATCTGTGAGTGAAGTCCTGGGCTCTGCCTTAAGTTGTGAATGTGTGGGAGTGATGTGAAGCATCAAAGCATTGTTTAAAACCACATTGAGATACCACCTTACACCAGTTAGAATGGCAAAAATTGACAAGGCAAGAAACAACAAATGTTGGAGGAGGTTGTGGAGAAAGGGGAACCTTCTTGCACTGTTGGTGGGAATGCAAGCTGGTACAGCCACTTTGGAAAAAAGTGTGGAGGTTCCTCAAAAAGTTAAAAAATAGAGCTACCCTATGACCCAGCAATTGCACTACTGGGTATTTACCCCAAAGATACAGATATAGTGAAAACAAGGGCCATATGCACTCCAATGTTTACAGCAGCAATGTCCACAATAGCCAAATTGTGGAAGGAGCCAAGATGCCCTTCAACAGAGGAATGGATAAAGAAGATGTGGTCCATATATACAATGGAATATCACTCAGCCATCAGAAAGGATGATTACACAACATTTGCATCAATGTGGATGGAACTGGAGGAGATTACGCTAAGTGAAATAAGTCAAGCAGAGAGAGACAATTATCATATGGTTTCACTTATTTGTGGAACATAAGGAATAGCAGGGAGATCATTCGGAGAAGGAAGGGGAAAATGAAGGGGGGAATTCAGACGGGGAGATGAACCATGAGAGACTATGGACTTTGGGAAACAAATGAGGGTTTTAGAGGGGAGGGGAGTGGGGGGATGGGCTAGCCCAGTGAAGGGTATTAAGAAGCACATGTACTGTATGCAGCACTGGGTGTTATACACAAGCAATGAATCATGGAACACTACATCAAAAGCTAATGATGTACTGTATGGTGACTAACATATCATAATAATTAAAAAAAATAAAGAAATGAAAGAAGACCCAAATAAATGGAAAGATATCCCATGTTCATGGATTGAAAGGAATACTGTTAAGGTTTTTACAAAGATGCAAAGGCAATTCAACAGAAAATGGACAGTCTCTTCAACAGATGATGCTGGAACAACTGGGCAACCTATTAAAAAAAGAACTACAACATACAAACACCTTTATCAAAAATTAACTCAGAATGGATCATAGATCTAAATGTACAATGAAAACTACAAAATATTTAGAAGAAAACATAGGAGAAAATCTTTGTGAACTTGGGTCAGGCAAAGTGTTTTTAGATAAAACACTAAAAGCAGGAACCATAAAATGAAAATTTTGATATATTGGACTTCATCAAATTTAAAACTTTTGCTCCATGAAAGGCACTGTTAAGAGAACAAAAAGACAAGCTACAGACTACAGAAAATATTTGCAATTATATATCCAATAAAGGACTTGCATTTGTAATATATAAAGAATTCTTAAAACTCAACAGCTCAGTTTTTTAAAAGTGTGCAAAAGATTGGAACAGATACTTCACTAAAGAGGATATACAGATGACAAGCCCACAAAATGATGCTCAAAATCATTGGTCATTAATAAAATGCAAATTAAGATCACAATCAAATACTACTATGAACCTATTAGAATGGCAGAATAAAAAAAATGCTGACAGGACATCAAAGAACTAGCAATGATGCAGAACAACTGGAATGTTCATCCATTCCAGCGGGAAAGCAAAATGGTACAGCCATTACGAAACCCTGTGTGGCAGTTTGTTATAAAGTTGAACAACACACATTAATATGTGACTAGCAAACCCACTCCTAGAGAAATGAAAACATAGGTTCACATAAAATCCTGTACACAAATGCTTGCTTATAAGCATTATTCATAATTGTCAAGAACTAGAAACAACCTAACTGTTCTTCAGCAGGTGAGCTGATAAACAAATCATGGTGTTGCCGGTACAGCGGGCACTCAGCAACAGAAAGCAAGGAGCTACCAATGCATGCAACAACACAGCTGATCTTACACGTAGTCTCAAAAGGTTACATACTGCATGATCCCAGGTATATGACATTCTGGAAAAGACAGAATGATAGAGACAGAACAGAAGGTGGTTCCCAGGGGTTAGTGGGAGGTGAGGAACTGACTACAACGGGACAGCACGAGGGAATTTTTGGTGGTGAGGGAGCTGTTCTGTGTCCTGACTGTGGCACATCTATGACTTTACTCATTTCAAAAACTTACAGAAATGTACACACTCCCCCCCACCAAAGTGAATTGTACTGTATGCAAATTAAAAGTAAACAAAATTACATACACAGCACTATCCTTCCTCAAGTGTGAAACACAAACTATGTAATAATCCATTGTAAATATATCGTACTTCCCAGCTTAAAACTCCTTTTGTCTGTTTCATTAAACCCTGTAAATTGTATACCTCCACTTGTCTTGAGTTTAAAAGATTAGGAAACACATGTTGGTATGAAGATAAATGTTTAATAGATGTTTTGGGACAAGAGGTTACTTTCTCCTGTGTGCACACAGAAACCAAGAAACCCAGAGTTCCCGGCTCCTGTTCAGAAGGCCACCCACAGCACAGGGGAAAGATTACCCAATTCAAACCTTACCACACCAATGCTTTCAAATGAAAAAATGGCTGTTCCGAAGAAGAGAGGGTAGGTCTTCCAACTTGCTATCAGCGGCAACTGGCTGGGGTCTGGAATTTCCTGCAGGAAAGAGAAGTGAAATAAGACCTTAACTCTCAAAGGGTGCTTTGGTTCATTTAAGAGAAGAGTATTCCAAGAGTAGACCTAAATTAAAACAAAACAAAACAAAAGGAATGCCAAGAATTCAGAAAACTTCAAAAGGAAGTAGGCATCAAAGTTGATTTGAACACGTACAACACAGAAGAGCCAGAGGACAGAAACATTGAGGTATTGTCAAAGTACCGAAGGGTCAGTACCTCATGGGGGGTTACCAGAATCCTCCAGAAGAAAACCTTACACACCACAGGTTGGTACCAGCCTGAAGTGCCCACGGACACTTGGATGTACCAGTGGTTATGGGTGACAGAAACTGCTGTGACTGTAGTTAGTGATACTCTTGGGAGTCCAAAGTAATTGGATATGAAAGTCCCCTTTTCTTCAATGAGCTATAAATTGAAGGGAAAGAAAGTGTGTGGAATAAACATGTTATATACCCTGTGACCTGAATGGGATAATAATTACAGAGCCATTTCTTTAACTGGGCAACTTCAGGAATGGTCCAAAAATGAATCGAAGGTAGCTGTTTTATTAGGAAATTCAATTTTGTAGAATTTATCGATGTTGCCTTAAGGAAGGTAAGACCTATTTGTAGTTACCCTAAAATATTTGACTAATTTTTTATTTTTACTAAATTCCATGGACAAGATAACTTTTTTTCTTGTGACTTCTGAAAGATAAAAACATTTGAATGGTATGAGAGATATGCTAAAGGCCTTCCGGGTTTAATTTCTGTGTAGTCTTGTCCAGTAAATAAACATTAGAAAGGATGGAAAAGTGGGAAATTGAGAGAAAATCAAAACCCACAACTCAACCTTGAAGGCGTTGTAATTTGCATTATGATAGATTTGCTTTCCTCTGAGACAATGCCTCTGTGACTAAGTGTTATTATTGCTTTCTCTTGAGTTCCTATGGGTAATTTTGGACACCTGGAATTGTAGCCTAGAGGATGTGAGACTACAGGTAACTTGGTAAGTTTCAGCTTTAGTAGGAGATCCTGCTTTTCATTTGCCTTTTGCTGCTATCCAACCATTACAGGAATGGTCTGTGGTTCACCAATCGAGATGTTTTCCTTGCAAAGCAAAATTTCTTTCAAAGGCCAGAATTTGACAACGGTTGGAGGAGCAACATAAAAGAGGACCTATCCAGAAGAATGAGATTGCACAGAGACATCTTTGTGGAAATAATGGTACGACGGTAGGAGACTGAAGAGTGAGGTACACACCTACCCTCGGGACTGGCCCTAGGGAGGTATCAGGCTATTATTGATAAAAGGCTCTGGCCAGTGGGGGAGTCAGGTGTGTGGTGTGCACTAACCTGGACGATGTACTGGGTGATGATCATCAAGCTGACCAGCATGCTGATGTTGGCCAACATGGAGAAGATGGTCAAGACCCTGAGGTTCCGGATGAGGGCCAGCAGCACCAGGAAGGGCAGGAAGGAGAGCATGTAGAGTCGAGAGTCCATGGTGGGCGTCAGAATCACTGTCTCGTTATAATGGCAGTTGTTGGTGGTCCCATTAACTGCTTCCACTACCTGAGGAAGGAATGGGAAAAGCAAGGGGAACATTCAATACATCTACCGGAGACTTGATTAGCTTAGTGCCTGGTCCATAATCAAACTCCCTCACAAAAAGCTTGTCTCACATGCCATGGCCTCACAGTGAGTTAGTCAGACTTTCTTTTGGTTATAACCAAAAAACCCATCACTTACTGTTTCTTAATTGGACTGATGCTGGCATTTGAGTGGGAGAATTATTCCTTATGAGGACTGGACCATTCAATGAAGAGTATTTAGCATCCCTGGGTCCCCTAGTAAGAGCTATTTGCATCCCCCAATCTTTGTGACAAACAAGAAACACCCCTCTGCACACAGTACAAACACCCCCTGGCAATGTCAGGCGGGATGGGATAGGAGAGGGATGGTACTACCTTTATTTAGAATCAGCCTGACTTAATGGGTACAGTCTTACTGTGCAAGCAATACTGCAGAACACCGCAGAACAATTAGAAACTAGAATTAGGCAAGAAGATGATGTAAAAACAATGATGATCTCAGTACACATTGGTAGCCAGGGTAATGTCCCGAAATATATTCATCTATGCGTTTTCTGTACCACATCACAAATTACATGTATTATACTCATCCTTTTTTTTTTTACACAAGACTGCAACTACAGCATTTGCTCTTATTTTGAAATCTCCTTTTCACTTAAGAACACACCATGATTACTTAAATGAACCATTAAGTCTTATTTCTTTCTGATTCCTTACCTTCTGATTCCTTTCAATAGGAAAAGTACTTGAAACATTAGCCGGCATTCATGGCCCTCCATCATGGGCCCCATTCAACCTTGAAGGCTCTTCCTCTCCCAAAGTCCACACCTTCTTCTACAACCAATTTTATTGCCTCTCCTGAGCCAGGCCTGCACATTCCTACCTCCAGGTGTTCACTTCTCCCTTCCTGGCTGCCACCCCTTCTTCTCCAACCTGTCCTTCAACAACCAGCTTGGACAAACCTCTGCAAGGGAGCCTTCCCTTGCTGCAATGATCTTTCCCAGCGCCCGCACATTTCTGTCACTTAAGTTCACCGTGAAGCGGTCTTGCCTTCAGAGTGTTGTTAGTGGTGTCCTGACCCAGCACCAAAATATATTCAGAGCTAACTCATTTGCTTTAGAACACATCCTACTTAGCCTGCAAACTCATGGAGAGAATGCTTGCCTTGTCTCTAGACAGATGACAACGTTCTGCTGATAGCAGATTGATTTCCAAGCGGCAATCTGGCGACATGTTTTTAGAGCTTTTAAACAATCGCTCTTTGACCCAGTAATTTTACTTTAAGGAATATATGCCAAAGAAATAAAGGGGTGTACAAAGACTTCCACAGATTATAGTAGAAAAACAAAGGGAAACAAATAAAATATCCAACGTTGGAGACTACGTCCTGGCCAGTCTGTGTGATGAAATATTATGAAACTGGTAAAAATTACATTAAAAAATGTAAGGACAAAAAAAATGTAAGGACATTATAAAATGCTAACCAGCTAATTCTAACTTAAAACAATAACCATGAGTGGTTGAATTAATAATAATTTCCTTCCTTCCTTCCTTTTTTTTTTAAGTAGGCTCCGTGCCCAGCATGGAGCCCAACAGGGGCTTGAAGTCGCAACCCTGAGATTGAGACATGAGCTGAGATCAAGAGTCAGATGTTTATCTAACTGAGCCACCCAGGTGCCCCAATTTTGTTTCATTTTGAAAAGTAATATAGCATAGTGTTCAAGAACTTGAGCTCTGATGTCGAAAGGCCTGGATTTTTAACCTTGGCTCTGTGATCCTCTATACATTACAAAGTTTATAGCTTCAGTTTTCTCATCTGCAAAACAGGAATAGCCACAGTGCCTACAGTGATAAGGCCACGGAGAGAAATAAATGGGGGAAAGCATTATGTAATGCTCCCTGTTTCTGACACACAATAGCAGCTAACTCTGAATGCATGCTGTTTTTTCCCTTCTTTCTCATTTCTTTACATTTCTAAATTTCTGGTATTACTATAAGCAAAAAAAAAAAAAAAAAGCCCTAAAGAATAATTTCTTTTTTAAGCTCACTGATTGACTAAGGATGGCCTTTGTTATTACCCACAATATTTTGCTTAAATTGCTACAAGATAACTTCTGGGCTAGATCAAAACAACTTCCTGGAGACAATAACTGTTAAACCAGAGGTTAAACAGCTAAAGGTAGATAAAGATAGTCCAAAGATTAGGTATCATCCCAAAAGAGCCCATATCAGTCTTAGGAGAGTTAAGGATGATTAGGACGCAAGGCAAGACAACTGACAAAATCCAAGGTTTCTTTCAGCTCAGGTTTAGAGACGGGCTTTGAGAACAGGTCCAAGATACTGGGAAAAAGTAACCACTTGTAGAACAGATAAGTGAACTGGGGAAGTCTGGATTCTTTCATAACATCTAGTTTAACTTCCTTTGTTGTACTGATGAGGACTCTAGGAGCCCAAAAGAAGGAGCCAGATTTGCTGAACAACGAACAGAGGACCCTCCTTTTCCACATCCTTTCCCCTTCCACATTCTCTAGAAGACTCTACCTGTTTTAAATTATCAGCCAGAAACACAATGTACACACAGCAGAAGCCCAGCTGGGTGACTATAAGGAAGAAGCTCACGATACTCCTGGAAGAGAGGAGAGAGAAAGAGAACGTGTTATAAAAGAAGTGTTGGTTTGTCATTTCTATTTCTGTCCCCAGGGGTTGGTGGCCCTCTACCAGCATCCTGGCTTCTGCTAACGCAATCAACAATGGGGCAGTAAGAAGCGAGGTAATAATAGTTCTTTAAAAAAAAAAATGTTTCTCAACCACCCTCACACTCCCCTCCCAGCTCAGCAAGTGGTGAAATTCTATGGTTGGGAACTTCCCCCTACACCAGGCTCTGTGGCATTCCTCATAATTGGTACTAATTGATGGAGGGAAGTAGGCACGCCATTTTTATTAGCTATCATTAACATGAAAATTTTTTCTACCATGTGCCAGACACCATATTAGGCTCTGAGGAAACACAAATAACATATAGTCCCCTCCTTGAGTGGTTCATAGATTAGTGACCAAACAAGAATATGGCACTAAGGGCCACGGTGAAAAGGACATTTTATCCTAATTAAAGAACAGATAACCTTCATAGAAAAACCAGTACCTGAGCGGGAGTCCCTTGGGAAGGGGAAGAAACAGAGACATTTTTTTAAAAGACGAGGAGGAGGAGATGGAGAAGAAGGAGTGAGGAAGGCATTTCAGCAGAGGAGGATTCAGCAGATTTCTCTGGCTGTGGGGAATCCATTGAAGGGGCAAGACTCAGGATGGGTAGACCACATAGCAGATTCCTACAATAACAGTGGTGTCCAGCAGCCTGGACAAAGACATGGTCATTAGGAGGACAGAATTAAAGCACTTTAAGAGGTACTAGGAAGCTAGAACTTAACATAACTTGGTGACCACTAACATCTGGGGGAAAGGGAAAGAAATGATCGAAGGTTCCTGATAGGCTTTGGCTCGGACAATAAAATGAACTGGAAGGAAGGAACAGGTTTTAGGGGAAGGGGAAGAACTGACACATTTAGTATCTGAATTGTTGAGCCTGAGGCACCTACAGGAGACAACTATGTATGAGGGTCAGGAACTGTTGGTTTGTCAGTAATGGAGAAAGCCTTGAGAAGGCAGGTCAGTGTTAGGGAGTGTGCAGAGGGAGAAGAAGAGAGGGCCATGTTCCAAACCCTAGAGAACACCAATGTTTAAAGGGCAGACAGGAACAAAGGAGACTGCAATGAAAGCAAAGGGCTGGCCACAAAGGTAGGTGGGAAACCAGGGGTGGGGGAAGGGTTTAATAGGAGCCAAGGGAGGAGAAAACATCAGAAGAAGAGAATAGTCAATTGTACCCACACTGTTGAGAGGTTCTCCAGGGCAAAGAAGGTGCAATAAGGAGGTCTTTTAGGACACTGGTGGAAAGAACTTCAACAGAAGTCTAAGGACAGAAAAGCCAAGTGACCCACGGAAGAGGTATGAACCAGATGAACAGAAGTCAAGTCAGAGGGTGTGCCGTTCTTTCACAGAGTTCAGTGTGAGCTCCAGTCTTGATGGTGCCCATTCTGTTCATCATCATAGAGCCATTGTCACAACCTGTCCTGACACACTGCGGGTGTTCAGTGGCTAGCTGCTGAATAAGCAGCTGTTGAACAGGAGATAGGATGGTGGCTAGAGGACAGTGCAAGGTCCAGGAAATTTTATGAGTTTATTTTACTATTTTCAAGATAGAGATATATGAACACATTTAAATGTTAAGAGGAAGAGCCCATAGATCCCAAAAGAAGTTCAAGTTATAGGAGAGGAGATGATTAGTGGAGCTAGGTCCCTAAAAAGAGCAGGAAAAGCTGCTTTATATGTCGAATAATGGGTAGAAGGATTCGAAGGGTAAGTGACAGGCAAAGCCTCCTCTTGGGTCACACACTGGGAAAATTCTGGTTATTGTCCCAAAGGCTTCCTAGTCTGCTCAGAGGCTGTATTTATTGATTCAGTATGTGAATGGGCTTTGGGCCAAGGGAGGTGTCAGAGCCACAATGCTCTGAAGACTATATTTCGTGAGAGGGCACACAGCAGGGCTGTAATGGTTTAGAGTATCACAATTCAAGAGAGACTTTGACCTAGATGGTACTCAGAAAAAAGTATATAGATGGGGTGGGCCCAGGCCTGAAAACGAAGAGCAGATTTAGTCCCAGGTACCGAGGATGGAGGGGCTTGACTTGTTCTGTGTCAGCCCTGAAAGCAAAAGGCAGGAGTCGTGGGAGGAGGACGTCAGCTCAGCAAAGGGTCCTTAACATCTTGTGTTATTTTTACACTTTTCTTCTTACTATAAACTCTCTCCCTAAGGAACGTCTTCTGCCCCCTGGCTTCATGGCTGATGACTTCAGGTCTGTATGCCCTGCATGAAGACAGGTTCAAACCTATACATATCACTACCCACTTGACATCTCCACTTGAACCTCAAACCCAATTTGTCTAGACTAAAAGTCATCAGAAATCTGAGTCAACCTTGACTTTCCTTTTCCCCACCGTCCTGGGACCCAAAGCATAACCAAATTTGCTTGTCTCCATTCCCACTGCTACCAGTTAGGTCCATGCTGTCATTGCTACCTGCGCGGACGTTGCCAATAGCCCCCACGGGTCTGACTTAATGTACGACTGCTCGCTTACAATGTATTCTCCTAACAGAAGCCAGAGAGATCTTTAAACAATGCAAATATGATCACTTGCCTGATTAAAACCCTCCAGTGGTTTCTTCGTTGTTTTAAAGAAAGAAACAAAAACCTTTAGGAAGGTCTAAAATGTACAGGTTGCATGGACCCCTGGATCCTTCTTCAGCTTCATCTCCTTGACTCTGCCCTCAAGCTCCCTGTCACTCTGTATCTTGAAACTGTCATGCCTTCCGTCTTGCTTCAGACCTTCATTCTCTGCTCTTTCATTTTCCTGGAAGGCTGTCCAGGCTCCTGCCCACTTTCCCCTGGGTCATTCCTTACCCTTAAGAATTCCTTCTCTTAGGGCTCATCTCAACTGTTGTGTCCTAGGAAGCCCACATGAGCCCACACACATTGCCTTGCCTGCTCGATAGCAACTAGTATTTCCTTCCTTCATCACACTCATCCCAGTGGTTATTAAGTGACTGTCTCCTAAACCGTGTAATGCTTGTCTTTCCCACTGGATTATGTGTGCTGTGAGAAAGCCTGTTTGCCTCGCTCCCCACAGTATTTCCAGGGCCTGGTCCATAGTACAACAGGATAAATATAGTTTAATAAGTGAATACTATTAAAGCTGCGTAACAAAGGAATGAGCACGCTGTCACTGGAAGCATACAAGGAGGGGGACTGGATCAGGAAGTTTGCCAGTGAACCCCTTCCATGTGGAAAGCCCAACATTCTGTGCCACCTGAGCCAGCTTTCCAGGGAAGAAGGCATCCCTGCCAGCCGCATTTCCTCCTCCTGTCGCTCACTCCTCTTCGGGCAGAGCAAGAACAAGGTACCTTCCCCAGTGGGCATGGGTCCGCAGCCAGGTGCTGGGGCTGGCTTCCAGTCCGTACATCACCGTGTCGCCATAGTCCATGAAGGGCTTGTTAAGCCTGTAGGAGAAAGTGCATACATATTTACCAAGAGGGGGTTCAACCTCAGGTCCTTTACTAAAAAGTCAGGAGACACACAGCAAGGCAGGACCCAGCTGGAGTAGAAAAAACACTGGGCAGAGACCCAAGTTCTGGGTCAGACTTAGACACCTGGCAGTATTTCCCGGATGGCTTGTTTTCCTTACCTGTCAAGTGGGGTGGTTACTACATAACCAGGGTAATAAAGCACACCTCGCATGCCTACAGTAGTTTTCACATCCATGATCCCGAATGGATTCTCATCACAATTATCTGAGACAAGGTGAGGCATGGATTGTTCGTGGCCGATTTACAGATGAGCCAAGCAGATAATCACAGTGGCCTGATTGAGATCATCTAATGAGTCACGTGGCAGAGCCTCACCTTAGGTCTCTGTCCCAAATGATTTTCTCTTTTTCTTAGCCTTGTTGGAAGAAAGAATTACACTCTTGTTTTATGTAGGATGTTTCTGGGACATCCCTGAGAACCGAGTACCAAAACAATCTACATGAAGATGCTGTTTTCCTCACCTGTGGCAGAAGCGCTGGGCACACCGGACCAGGATGTGCATACAGTGGCAGGAGATGAACCCCATGGCCAACAAACTGAGTGGGCCCATCTGAAGGCAGGGGGAGCCAAGGGAAATGGGAAGAGAGAAGAGAATGGGTTTATGAAGAACACTTCAAGGAGAGATTTGGTAGCACAGATACCATTTAGCACTCAAGGAACTTTCTAGCAAACTGGTTTGCAAGTCCTTTTTGGCAGCAGCAAGTATTCTTTCAAATATAATGTCAAGTAGTACGCCAGTAAAGTACATAAAGCAGTTACAATGGGTATTGTGGTGGGAGTGGAGGACTAGGGACTCTGACCCCTGGTGGCCTCTGAGGTGCCCCTGAGAACTAGTGCTTCATTGGGCACAACTGGAAAACTCGTCATCATCCAATCCCTGCATTCTACAAGGGAGAAAACTGAGCTCCAGGGAAGGGACAAATGACTCACCAGGACCACTCAAAGTCTGTGGCCGAGCCAGAACTCAAACCCTGGCTAGATGTCTAGACTTCAAGTCTGGACCAAGCTGCCTCCCAGAACGACTGCTTCTTGCTAGTCATTATAAACTCTGAGAGCTTCTCCTCCCACTTCCCTGCTACAACCCAGTCATGCTGGCCCCACCTGCAGCAGCCCCTCTTACCAGGATGCCCGCATTCTTCACAGCCAGGGGTAGTCCCAGGATCCCTGTACCCATGTTGCCTTTCACCAGGTGAACCAAGGTCTGGAATGCTCTAAAGGAGAGGAGAGAGAGACATGAGGGTGTAGGTGCGTGAAGGTGAGGAGGTCCAATAGGCAATCCCTCATGGCATGCCAATGATGGGGTTTTGTACCTGGGTTCAGCTGGATAACTGGGCTCCTGGCCATCTCTCAGTCCCCGTAGCCTTAACTGGCACCCAGCACCTCTGGGTCTCCTATAGGGTGACCAACCATCTCAGTCTGCCAAAACTGTCCCAGTTTTAGCAGCTAACACTCGACGTATGCCATGCTCGTATTTACTATATAATAGATACTATGCTAAGTACTTTACTCATATTACCTCATTTAATCCTCTTGTCAAGACTAGGAAGTAGCTTATTGCCTTTATTTTGCTGATGAGAAAACTGAGGCATAGAGATTTTTTTTAATGACTTGTCCAAAGATATACTGGGGAGTCATGATTTGAACTCAGAAATGCCTCACAGTCCCTGTTCTTCACCCCACTTCTATGGGACCACCTCCCAGAAATAGGCCCAGAGAGATACATAAAGAAAAAAAATCCCATTTTGTAACTAAGGAAATGGAAACTCAGAAAGGGGATGGCCCAAGGTCATAAACTAGTAGCTGAGACAGGATTGAACTCAAAGAAAAGGGAAAAGGGCCAGCAGCAAAGAGACTTCATGGTGATTCTGAATTAAAAAGTTCAGATGACTTGGGTCCCCTAATGGGGTCTGTTGAGACAGGGTCATTTGGGGACCCGGCTCCAGAGGAATTTTTTAGCCCTCAGGCCAGGACCTCAAGCTGGGGAAAGGCATGTCTCCTCCCAACAAAAACAAAAATAAAAACTTAGACCCCCTCTTTAAGACAGATGGGAAGGTGGTCAGAAGGACACCTTCAGGGACAAGTTCCAGGGAGGTACCCTCTGTGTTGATGAATCCCAGAACAATCTATTACTATACCTCTTTGTACCTGGACTGAGTTGGAGCAAGGTGAGTGTTGGGTTTACATCCACAACTTTAGACACATCGGAAATTCCCTGGGAGAGCCTTTCAGTGAGGACACTGACTATGAGGGGTACCAGAGGTATTCTGAAAGGAGCCTGGTCTCTGAGGTTGGATGAACCAGGAATTAAATCCCAAGGCCACTACTTAACTAGCTGTGTCATCTTGGGCAACAGGTCTTCTTTTCTGAGCCTCTGTAAATGTTGGGAGGAATGATATTTTGAGGATTGCCCCAACCACCCTTATCTTTATGTTAATACCTAGATCCTCTAGCTTTCTGAGGATCTGCCCATCGATTTGTTATGGGTTAAAGGGAACAATTGAGGGAGAAAGTGGGCGGAGACTCGCAGGCCCTTCTCTCTTCCTGTGGGTGTCAACATCGCTGACTGAGCACTTGTGCCCTACGGCCCTCCAATAATGGGCTTGTTTTGCAACAAGGACAGGGTCAACAGGTCACTTTAGAAATTTCTAACCAAAGGACTTAGGAAATCAGAATTTAACTTTGGGCCATACAGTCAACTTAAAAACTTAGTGTGGTGAGCTGAGCAGAGCACTGGGCTGGGAGGCAGGAGACCCATATTTTAGCCCCAACTCCTTTGGTGACCTTGGGCCTTCAAGGTATTCACAGTGGCCAGCTTTTTTTTTTTTTTTTTTTTTTTTAAGATTTTATTTATTTATTTGACAGAGATAGAGACAGTCAGCGAGAGAGGGAACACAAGCAGGGGGAGTGGGAGAGGAAGAAGCAGGCTCATAGCAGAAGAGCCTGATGTGGGGCTCGATCCCATAATGCCGGGATCACGCCCTGAGCCGAAGGCAGACGCTTAACCGCTGTGCCACCCAGGCGCCCCACAGTGGCCAGCTTTTAAGGGTGCTGTGTTTGGGGGCTTTATGCGCAAATCACCTTTGCGGCCATCCTGGGAGGAGTGAAATATCATTTCACAGAGGAGTAACTGGGGCAGAGAGTTCTGCCACTTGCTTGAGCCGGTTAGCTGCTAAGTGGGCTTCTGAACCCGGGTGAGCTGACCTGAGTTCCATGTTTGCCCAACTTGTTTCTCTTCAGCTCCAAACTGGGAGGGCCCCTCTAGTTCTCTCATGCTTTATGTCTTTGATTCTTCAGTAGTTGAAATTGCCACCAAATCACGTGTCAGTTTAGGACACAAGAGCTAGTTGGTTCCCCCAAGGCCCTTGATTGAGAAATATCCCTGCTCCTTAGTGGATGGCCCCAAGGCCTGGAGAGTTCATTCCCAGTGTCAGGAATTCACAGCCCCCAGGACTAGCCCCCGAGGGCAACTGAACCCTGCTAGGTGTGCTGACAATAGAAAGGGACTTCGCCTGCCCTTGTGGTAACTTCTCCCTCCTTGCTGCACACCCCTCCTGACAGATGTAATTCCCACAGGCGACCTCTTTAAATTTGCACTGCCACCTGTTTCCCCCTGTTTTGCATATGGGGGACACCGATGCTGGGGGAAGGGAAGGTGCAGAATCACTAGTTGAGCGCAGGTGTTCTCTCTACCAGTGCTGTCAACATTTTCTTCTTAAAGCAGCAGCACTCTCCAGCAGGCCACTCACCCACATTTCCTAAGTGAATCGGCCACTCTGCTTAAGCGGTCGAGGTGGAGGTTGCTGAGCCCTGTAGCGTGACTTCTCCACCTAAACTCCTTCTGCAGACCCTTCCTGCTCATGGTTTGCAAGCCTTCCCCACCCCCACACACACCCCAGGGAGGTGGAAGAAAGTCTTCCACATGCTATGCTTTTGATGTCCTCACAACTGAAGTACAGGCCAAAGTAGAGGCCAGAGTAACTGGAGGAAGGAGGCAGAGAGGAGTCAATGCCTGGTTGTCAGTCAGTGAGGTCCAGTTTTAAGCTCAGATCTCACCTGCTTGGAGAAGGCAGGGATTCTGCCAATGATCAGGATTGCCCAGGAACAAAACTGACTTAGGGCCAGCACTGGATTCCAGCGCCCATCCTGCCAATGACCCAGTGCGTGGCCTGGGGTAACTGGGCCTTAGTGTCCCCATCCGCACCTGTTGAGTGCGGGACCATGGGAGCCTAGGGCTTTCTGAGTCACCGCTCCTGCCTCTGTAAGCTCTCACCTTCACTCAGTCTCTGCCTGCACTTTTCTTGACCTTGGTTTTCCCCTCTGCATAATGGGTTGGGGGTCAGAGACAACCACGCCAGGGTTTTTGTCAGTGCAAGCTTGCAGGCTCGGAGGCAGAAATCGGGGTGGCAGAAAAAAGCACTCACGTTATGCCCTTGGTCTTCTCTAAGCCTGGTGACTCGGAAGGGCGTCCATCCCAGAAACTGGAGTCCTTGCTCTGCAGCTTCTTGGCACTTTTGGGAGGGGACCTGAGGTCCAGCTTGAGGTCAACAGTGCCCTGGGGCCCGCTGGCACTCTTTGTCACAGGCATGACTGCTTCCGAGAAAGGGCCCTGGGTGTTGAGGAGGTCTGCTCTGGAAGGAGGCAAGCAGGAAGGTGTCCGTCAGGTGCAAAACCCAGATGAGCAGCCGATGCTGCAGCACGCTCTGGCCCAGCTGGAATGAGGCCCCGCCTACCTCCCCCAGAGTATGCTCCTCCTGCCCAAAGAAGCAGATCAGTGCAAGAGAAGGGGGAGCAGAAGAGGCAGGAAGGGATTTGAGAGGGGAGTCACCCACCTCACCTCATAGCAGTGACTGCCATACCCCTCATTTTCATAACTAACACGTATGAAGCACTTCACTAAGGAACGGACATTCTCCTGAGTGCTTTACCTGTATTTTCTCATTTAATCCTATAAATTAAATAATGAAGGAATCAGATTCTGTACTAAAGGGACCTGCCCAAGGTCACACAACTAGAAAGTGACAGAGTAGGGATTGGTGCCCAACTCGGCAGGCTTTTTAACTAACACCCTATTTCTGTCTCCAAGAGAATACCTCCACACCCCATCTCCTTATTCATCCCAAGTTAGGGGCTCCACTTCCCACTGGCTGACATCTGTTGTAAGGCATCCTTCTGGGAGATCCCCTTCCCTGGGAAAAGTTGGGGGAAAACGGAGCAAGCACTCACTCACCTCCAGCTGCTTCTTAGCTTTTGTGAGGCTCCAGGGAGAAAGCAGTGGGAGTTCTTTGGCAAAAGGGCAGAGATCGTACAACCCCCAGCCACATTTCACTGGGTAGGACACTGACACCAGGAGAGCACGTGATTTGCCTAAGGTCGCACATGACATTCAGGATAGAACTCTGCAGCTAAAGAAGGCCTTGCGGGGGTTTCTCTAGTGTTTCATTCTCTGTCATTATCTCCGCTTCAGTGACGGATGAACGGGCCAAGATTTCCTCCTTCCTCAAAATTATAGCATTTTACTCAAGCCAGACCTCTCTCCGTACCATCATCTCGAGTGCCAAGAGCTTTATTCCAATGATCTCTCAGCTAACTAGCATCCAAGACAGATTTGTCCGGCCCCTCCCTTACATGGGACCTCTTCCAAGGTCCTGTGTGCAATTTTGAATTTGTAATTTTGTATTCCTTTTCTTAGAGGCCCTCTCCACCCCTTACCGGTAACCCCCACCCCCACCCAAGTGGTATAAGCTTCAGGCTCCAAAAAGCCTGTCTACTTCTCTGGGTAGCGTTGTCATTCTGTTTTTACAGATGTGGAAACTGAGGCTTAGGGAGGTATAGAATAGCTTGCCCGAGGTCATCACTCATCTTTGGCAGAGACCCAAATCTACCCTAGTCAGATCTTTCTGTCTCTGAAGTCTGTGGCTGTGACCACCATACTGACCTCTTGGTTTGAATCCTGGCCCCACCCTTCAAGTTTCTTGCCCTGAATTGACTGAGACATTTGTGTGGTTTGAGGAATGTCCTCTCTTCACTCATCTGGCAGCATTACGTGGCAGCATTCCTGGTCTGTGGGGCGGCAGACTTCATCTCGGTCTGCTCATTTGCAGCACTGAGATTCTGTAATTCAATTCTAATCTCAGCTCTCATCCCACCAACAGATCTTTGTTCCCGCTTAGGCAACAAGATGGATGAATAAGATTGTTAAGGAGCTTGAGATGTTTAGATATGGGGCTATCTCCTGTTTTCCTCCCCAGGTTGTGAGAAGCCTGAGTTAATCTTCAGACCTTTGAGAAAGGAGCTGCTGGAATATGGGAATTTGCTGGGGCTGTTCCCAGACGTCCTCAGCTACAAGGAAACTTGCAAAGCACTGCCTGCAGACATCCCACATGGGCTCCTTCCAGGTGGGGGACTCCCAAGGAAGCCCTTTAACACTGGCCCAGGCATCGGTAGCTTTCGGTTCCACTGTGGCTCTTACATGAAGATGGGAAAGGTATGGTTTCTCTTTCCCCCAACTTTGTGAAATGGGTGCTAGGTTGTAGGGGACTTCGGAAGCGCTAAGGACCCTAGGGCCCGTGCTTTTCATCTCCCCTGGCCGCTGAGCTGCAGGCCCAGCCTCCCTTGTGCTGGAGCACACAGCTCTTGTGTGAGCACAGCCTACTCACTTGGCATTGCCCTGGTGGGTGGAACAAATGGGATTTAAATAATGATAATAATCTTTTATGACCCTTTAGAGTAAGCAGAGGGCCTTATTTCTTTCACTCTCTGACGGCCCTTTTGAAAGCTAGCGTGTATCAGAATCATCTGGGGAGGTAAGAAGGCACAGAAAGACTCTGACTCATTGAAAGTAGGGGGGAATCTGGGCCTTTGCATTTTGACCAAGTTCCCCAGGTGGTTCGGACACTGGCCAGAGTTCGAGTTCCACTGTGCTATGGGGTAAACTCTTTGCCCGCTTTAGATTAGAGGCTGGGAAGTGCTTTGCCTGACATTGTAGGACTTGGCGGGAACGAGCACAAAGCTTTCCTTCAGGTAGGAAGTTGGAGACTGTAGAAGCAACACTAAAACCCCTACCCAGATGGGAATTCATTGCCCATCCTTGCTCCCCCAGGGTAGGTCTTCACAGCCTGTGGCTGATTACTATGACTCTCTCTGCACAATCATAACTCACTACAGTGAGTCTCTTCTTCTTCTTTTTTTTTTTTAAAGATTTTATTTATTTATTTATTCAACAGAGATAGAGACAGCCAGTGAGAGAGGGAACACAGCAGGGGAGTGGGAGAGGAAGAAGCAGGCTCACAGCGGAAGAGCCTGATGTGGGGTTCGATCCCATAATGCCGGGATCACGCCCTGAGCCGAAGGCAGACGCTTAACCGCTGTGCCACCCAGGCGCCCCTACAGTGAGTCTCTTCTGTGTGCTAACTCGAGACTAAGTGCATTACACGAGGAAGGCCCCATTATCACCCCCACTTTACAGATGAGGAAATGAGGCTCAAGGAGGTTACTTGACTTGCCTAAGGCACTAAAGGCTGAGCTCTGATGTGAATCCAGGCCTCTTGGAATGTGCCTCTGGAGCTGTAATTTATCCCCGTGTGCCTTGATGATGCTTATGTGTACCAGAAACTCCAAAATAAAAACAATAACAATAATAAATCATTCCATGCACATAATTTATGTGGTTGAAGACTTTGGGATTTCATGCAGCTATCAAATTTCCAAATGAATTTTAGGGACTGGCATAGATAGCCAAATTCTCATTTTTCTCTGTAAGTTTCTCAAAAGAGTCATTTCTTGGGGCACCTGGGTGGCTCAGTTAGTTAAGCATTTGCCTTTGGCTCAGGTCATGATCCTGGAGTTCCAGGATCGAGTCCCACATCGGACTTCCTGCTCAGTGGGGAGTCTGCTTCTCCCTCTCCCTCTGCCTGATGCTCTTGTTCTCTCTCTCTCTCACTCTCTATGTCTCTTTCTCAAATAAATAAATAAATAAATAAATAAATAAATAAATAAAATCTTTAAAAAAAAAAGATCATTTCTTAAAAGAAAGAATATTTCCATCCCCAAAAGCTGGAAGGATACAATCCCAGGATAAAGGGCAATGTTTTTAATGCTAAAAGCACTCCTCCCCCTTTCTGGCGGGTCACTGTTCTGGACATTGGTGTTCCTCACCTGTGAAATGCTGACAAGGGTCTCTACCTCTCTAGGCAGGAGTGAGAAAAGGGACAAGTACAGTGCCTAGATCACCATCAGTGCCCCAGAGAGGAGAGCTAGCTTTTTTTTTTTTGAGAGAGAGAGAGAGAGAGAGAAAACACACTCACATGTGTGTGCGTGCACACACACACACACACACACACGCACATGCACGAGCTGGGGGAGGGGCAGAGAGAGAGGGAAAGAATCTTAAGCAGACTCTGAGTGCAGAACCCAAAGCAGGACTCGATCCCACGACCCTGAGATCATGACTTGAGCTGAAATCAAGAGTCGCTGACTGAGCCACCCAGGTGCCCCTAGGGGAGCTACTTTTCTTATACCATTTTATCACTAGAGGGAACTGGAAAGGTCATCTGGCTGAGTTGTACTATCTTGCCCTTCAGGGAACTGAGGCGCAGAGAGGGAAGGGACACGGTGAATTAATGGTGGGTCCATGGCGGGGCCAAGACTATGACCCAGTTCAGGTCTCCTGATTTCCCAGTGCTGCAGCTTTCACCACTTCCCAGACTCCTTGAAACACAGCACAGATGAGAAGTTTCATTCATTCATTTAACCAGTATTTACCAAGTCCCTGCCATGTGCCAAGTGCTACGGCCCTAATGGGAAGAAGGTAATGAACAAACACAAGCGCCTATGTCTCAGCGAGAGCTGCACCACAAAATACGACAGGCCGGGTGGCTTCAACACAGACATTTACCTCCTTGCAGTTCTGGATGCTGAAGTCCCAGATCAAGCCCTGGCAGGCTCAGGTCCTGGGGAAAGCTCTCCTGCTGGCTTGCAGAAAGCTGCTTTCCCTGTGTTCTCACATGGTCTTCCTTTGTGTGCGTGCATGGAGAGAGTGCGTTCCCTCTCCAGTGTCTCTTAATAAGAACATTAATCCTATTGGATCAGGGACTTACCCTTGTGACTCCATTTCACCTAAACTACTGCCTTGGAGGCCCCATCTCCAAATACAGCCATGCTGGGAGGGAGGGGGTTAGGGCTTCACAATCTGAATTTTGGGGGATCCAAACATTCAGTCCATGACAACCTGCCAGATGACTCATGGTCTAGTGTGGGAGCCAGAGGACAGAGTGCAGGGAACGGAGGCCAGAAGAGGGCAGAGGCGGGGGGGGCCATGCAGGTCATGTAAAGAGTCTGGATGTTATTTGAAGTGTGCTCTGCAAGATCTGTGTGGAGAATGGGTCACCCAAGAGCAAGTGATGAGGCAGGGGGACCTCTGAGGAAGTGACTACAGACTGAGAGATTGGATCTGGGCTTGGGCTGCTGGGGTGCTGGTGGAGATGTAGAGAAGTGTGCATGTGTGTGCAAACGTGCGCACGCATGTGTGTGTATGTGTGTGTGTGGAGAGAGAGATACAGACAGACAGACAGACAAAGGCCTGGGCAATGATACCATGAGTTTTCATGAAAATACTGTATCAGTTCTAATCTCCGAAGGTCCACCAGCCTTACCATGCCATTTTGAACATTAAAAACTATCCCTCAGAACTCCTAGATGGCCTAAGAATGTATTTGTGTCAGCAGGCATGGATTCTGACACATTTCTAGGTTTCTGAACTTGAGGGGGCGTGCGAATCAGGGAGGGGGAGAAGGTCAGAGGCTTCAGCAAGTGGCTTTTGGTGGGCAGAAATGAGGACACAATGGGGCCTCTTTCCCCTGCTGCAGGTGTCAGCTCTGCTCACACTACCCTACCCAGTGTGAGGTGTGTTCAGCCCAATTTGTTTTCAGTAGCTCATCATGATAATGATGGTGATGGTGGTGGTAATAATAATGCCACAATGAGGGCTTCCGCTTATTGGCCATTTCCTATGTGCCAGGTACTTAACACTCATGTTACTTAATGCTCATAGCAGTCCTTCACCCCCGTGGCCCTCTCCCTCATCCAGGCCAGCAGCGCCTCTCACTGGGAAGACAGCAAGAGCATCCTAAGGAGTTTCCTTGCCTCCCTCTTCCCCACCTAAAAATCTACGTCCTCATAATAACTAGTGATGACACCACTTCCCTGCCTAAACTTCCCACTGCTCTGAATTGCCCTGAGAATATAATCTAGACTCCACACCATGGCTCGCAAGGCCCCTGCTGCCCTCCCAAAGTCCCCTTGTTCGTCCCTCTCCCTAGAACAGGACACCCCCCCACACACACCAACTGCCTTTCTGTTCTCCAGAACTCCGTCCTTTCCTCCACTTGCTCCTCCCTGTGCCTGCACTGATCCTCTGCATTTTGCTTGCTGGTCTTAGCTGGAGTTTCTTCTCCTCCAAGGGAGGATCAGTGACCTCCTTCTGCCACCTAGTTATTGAATCCCACACCCACTGTTTACCCTCATGTTGTTTTGCACAATCTGCAACTGTCTTGCTTATGTACTCACATCCTCTCACTAGAATTTCAGGTCCGTAAAGAGGGAAGGCCTTGGTCCCCTGCAGTCCCCACTGCTTAGGGCTGGCCCATGGTAGTCTCCCAAAAAACATCTGATGAATGAATGTATTATTGTTCCTATTCAACAGATAGGAATAGGGCTTGCAGAGGTAAAGTTCCTTGCCCCTGCCTATATTAGTTTCCTTTGGCTGCTTTAAGATATTGCCAACACACTTAGTGGCTTAAAACATCACAAACTTACGCTCTTAGAGTTCTGGATGCCAGCCTAAAATTAGTTTCAGTGAGCTAAAGTCAAGGTGTCAGCAGGGTCACGTACCCTCCAGAGGGTCTAGGAGAATCCATTTCCTTGTCTTTCCCAGCTTCTAGAGCTGCATTCCTTGCCTTCCTGGACTCCTGGCCCTTCCTGCATCTTCATGTGGTGGCTTCTCTTTCTGACTCAGCCTCTGTCACATGCTTTTCTTCTCTTCTGCCCGCCATCAAATCTCCCCCTACCTCCCTCTTAGAAAGATACTTGTGATTCATTTAGGGCCACCTAGATAATCAGGATAATCTCATCTTGAGTATCTTAATTTAACCATGTCTGCAAAGTGCCATATAAAGGAGCATTGACAGATTCTGGGATTTGGAGGTGGATATCTTTGGGGCCATTATTCACCTGATTACCTTACACAGCCAATCAAATTCAGATCTGTCTGACTTCAGAAGCAAACTGTTGACCTTAAGCTGTAGTGTTTACATAGAGGCATTTCTTTTCCCTGGCTGGGTTAGTGTACCTAGCACAGGGTTGTACATACAATTACCTCTCACTTACTGCTCATCAAATAAATGTAACAGTCTCCCTTGGGGCATTAGAGCTTTTCTCATTCAGGTAAGACTAAAGACTCAGATGTGGCTTCTGGGCCAAGCCATTTTCCTTGTCTATCTATCTACCCAAAGCAGATACTACTGATGAATCTGGCTCAATTTGCCTTCTTCCTTAGTTCCTTATCTACCACTTGATGACTTTGTGGTTGTTTTGTCCCATTTTCCTTCCCCTTTCCCTCCTCTTGCTACCTCCCCTTTCATCTTCTGCCTGTTTCTTACTCCCTCTCTTTCCTTCGGTCCTTCCTCCCTTTTTATTCTTAGGTGTTACAGACTTGCAGAACCTGAAGCACAGTTTCTTCATTCTATAGATCATGAAACTGAGGCTCAGAGAGAGGAAACGATCATACACAAAGGCACACTGTGTTTGGGATGGAGCCAAGAGAAGAACCTAAAATATGGGTCTCAGTTCAGGAGCTGTCTACCCAAACCTGATACTGTCTTGAAAAAAAATTTTTTTTATCATTAATACAGTTTATTTTTAAAAGTAGTTTTAGGTTCACAGTAAAACTGAGTAGAAAGCAGAGTTTTCATTATAACCCCTGACCCCAAACACTCAAAGCTTCCAGCCTTCCCCACTATCAACATTCCCCACCAGGGGGGTATATTTGTTACAATCAATGAACTTACAGTGACACATCATTATCACCCCAAATCCATAGTTCACATTAGAGCTTAATCTTGGTGTTGTACATTCTGTGGGTTTGGACAAATGTATAATGACAAGTAGCCACCATTATATTATCATACAGGAGAGTTTTTCTGTCCTAAAGATCCTCTGACTATTCCTCCCTCTCTCCCCCTAACCCCTGGCAACCACTGATCTTTTTGCTGTCTCCATAGTTTTGCCTTTCCCAGAATGCATGTAATTGAAATTATTCAGTATATAGAGTTTACAGACTGTCTTCTTTCCCCCAAGTAATACTTAAGGTTCTTCCATGTCTTTTCATGGCTTGATAGACCATTTCTTTTTAGTACTGAATAATATTGCACTATCTGGATATATTACAGTTTATCTATCCATTTACCTACTGAAGGGCATTTTGATTGCTTCCAAGCTCTTGCAATTATGAATACACCTGTGTGGATGTTATAAACATCTGTGTGGATGTTTTTGTGTGGACCTAAGTTTTCAACTGATTTGGGTAAATACTCTCATCATGAAATGATGTCCTTGTTTTATTAGGTCTGGTTTGAGGAACAGCTATTCTGGAGGAAATGATTTCTTACCTAGATAAATACCTGCACTTCAGACAAGTCCCTGTGCTTCTCTGTGCATAATCACGTGAGCTAAAATGACCTTGGAGAACACAGAGTCCAACCTCCTTATTTATGTACGGGGAAACAGGCCCAGGCAGATGGATTCTGCCCTGGATCTGGGGCCCGACCTTTCAGCTGGGGTTGGAGGTCGCTGGACTGAGCTCTACTTTGGTAGGAGGACAGGAAGGAGGGATGATTCTAGGGTTACTCCCCTTTTTTCTCAGTCACTCTATCAATAGTCCTGGCACTAGCTGCTATTGACCAGATTGGGACACATGCACAGGCCTGAACCAGCTACTGTAATTCTGATGGCCCAGGATTGGGTTATCTGTTCACCCCTGGAGTGGGGGACAGTGTCAGCCTTGGAACTATGTACATGGGGGGGGGTGGCAGAAGTGGTTTTCCAAAGGAAAATCAGGGAACAACTACCAGAAGAAGGGAGGATGGTTGCTGGGCAGCAGAAAGAAATGCTCATCACATAGGAGAACTAAAACTTGAACATTAGGACCTGTAATGCAAGGGACAGCGTTGTAAGACCTCTCTATTGATCAAAGATAGGCTCACTAAAATAACAGTGACATAGCACTGGGAGTTAACTTGGTGATATTTATTGAAACTTTGAAAAGCACATTCCCTTTAACTTAGCGATTCAATTTCTAAGAATCTATCCTGCAGAGATGCACTCACAGCTGTACACCACAGTGTTTACTGTAACATTATCTGTCCCAGCAAAAGATCGGAGACATCCTGCATGTACATCAAAGGGATCGTGATTAAATAAACTATTGTAATTCTATCGAGTAAAATGTTGCCGAAGCTGTTAAAAAGATTCAAGTACATCTGTACATACTAATGTGGAGGGATGTTCAGGGTATATTATTGTGAAATAGGAAATGTTCACCTAAGTATAACATAATCCCTTTTTTCTAAAAATAAGAAGTCACATACACATACAAACACAAATACCCACCCACACATAGAAAAACACACATGCATACACACACACTGCTATGGTCTGTGTGTGTCCCCCTGAAATTCGTATGTTGAAATCCTAATGGCCAGTGTGATGGTGTTAAGAGGTGAGGCCATTTGGAGGTGATTAGGTCATAAGGGTGGAGCCCTCCTGAGTGAGATTAGTGCCCTTATAATAGACACCCCAGAGAGCTCCCTTGTCCCTTCTACCACATGAGGATACAATGAAAAGTCTGTAGCCTGCAAGAAGGCCCTCAGCTGATCATGCCACTACCCTGGACTTGGACTTCCAGCCTCCAGAAGTGTGAAAAACGAAGTTCTGTCATTTATAAGTCACCTAGGCTGTGATATTTTTGTTACAGCAGCATGCATGGACTAAGACCCACACATCCCACACCATGTTTGTATGTGCTGGTGAAGGTCTGGAAGAATTGATAATAGTAGCCGTGTAAGTGGAGACACAAGGCTAGAAGCAGGGGTGGGGACTTCACGTTTTAATTTCAATGCTTTAATTTTTAAAGACATATATGTTATTTTTGCAACAAAAACCAAACTTGAAAAGGATATGTTAAAGTACAGGGCGGCTCTGATAAAGTGCTGGAAGAAAAAGAGGCGTGAGAAGTCTACTGAGTACTCACATCCCATCAGAGCAGGAGACGATCAGCTCTAGGGGGAGCGGGGCTGTGTGTTGGTGGTGAGCTCTGCATTCCTTTCCATTCTGAGTGTCGTGTCCCACATGTAGTAGATACCTCTGCTGTACTGTCTCTTCCCTGCAGTTCCCCTTTCAGGACGGGCTCTCGTCCTGCACTTCTGCAAGGAGAAATGCACATACTGAAGTCTAACTTCAAGCCACTCTCCCATCCATTCAGACAAAGAAGGAAGTAGGTCAACAAAATCCTCCCATAGTGAGGTTAACTGCTGGATTTTAGGTTGTGGTTAACCCGTCTTCTTGGACATAGTTCTCTGCTATAAATTCAGTAAAAAATGTGTTGCAGAACCGGGGACAAGTTTCTTTCTCAAATTTAACTTCAGAGGTATCTTTTCCCCTCTACCCGCTTGTGATTCCTTGTTCAAAGGTGAAGATCATTAAGGAAAAAAAAAAAGAGGAAGGTAATTACCTTCAAGGTAATCTCTCAAGGAGAGAGATCCAGCAGCTAGTATTTACCCAGGCAGGGTACTCCTGTGGGGACAGGACTATGCAGTTCCCCAGGAAATAACCCATCCAGAATCCTGTTGATGTTAACACATGTTCCCTGAGAAATATCGCCATTCGCACCTAATTAATAGCCATTAGTGACTGTGGTCCTCAAGCCTCAATGGGCAGGCAACCACCTCAGAAGCTGGTTAACATACTGATTCGTGGGGCCCACCCCTTAATGCTGGTTTAGGAAGCTACAGTTTTACAAGTGCCTCAATGATTCGAATGCAGTCATGTGAGAGACGGTATATGTGACATTACTCAGAGCTATAAAACACATGTCAAACTGATGATTTCCTTTCTCCAGAGCAATGGCAGCTGTTTAAACCACGATGCCTTCAGCTTCAAACATTTCCACACCTTCCTGAGTTGGTTAACTTGGACACAACATCCTTGAATGTTCTAGATCTCTCCTGGCCATCCCCCTCAACCTACATCTCTAATGCATTGTTTCTGATGCAAAAAAAGAGTTGCAAGAAAAATGTAAACTTAAAAGGACATTTTTGAACTTTATTTTTTTAAGATTTCTTTATTCATTTGAGAGACACAGAGAGAGTGCGAGCGAGAGCACCGCATGATGGAGGGTCAGAAGGAGAGGGAGAAGCAGGGAGTCTGGCTCAATTCCAGGACCCCAGGATCATGACCTGAGCCGAAGGCAAGCACTTAACTGACTGAGCCACCCATGCGTCCATAAAAGGAAATTTTTAAGAGGCAATTTCTGGAGGAGGCATCTTTCTCTCCTATTCTAATGTTCCTGTGAGAGACTAACCAAGGAATCCCATTTTCAAATAGCTTCATTGTTATAATTTACATTATTTACATATAAAATTCATCCATTGCAAGTGTACAAATAATTGATTTTAGTAAATCTATAGTTGTACAATCATCACCACAAGCCAGTCTGGAACATTTCCATCATCCCAAAATGTCTCCTCCTGTCCATTTGCAGCTAATCCTCAGTTCTACCTCCCTGAGCCCTAGCTAACTATTTACCTGCTCTTTGTCTCTGTAAATTTGCCTTTTCTAGACATTTCACATAAATGGATTCACACAATATGTAGTCTTTTGCATTTGGCTTCTTTCACTTAGCATAATATTTTTGAGGTTTATCCATGGTGTAGCGTGTATCAATAGTCTGCTCTTTTTCATTGTTGAGTGATATCCTGTTTCATGGACATGCCACATGGTTTATCCATTTACCAATTGATGGACATTTAGACTGTATCCAGTTTGAGTCTATTATGAGTAATGCTGCTATGAACATTTGCATATACATCATTGTGTGGACACATGTGTTTTCATTTTTCTTGTATTAATACTTTTTAAAAATTTATTTAACAGAGAAAAAGAACAAATAAGGGGAGCAGCAGAGGGAGAGGGAGAAGCAGGAGGGAGTCTGATGCTGGCTCAATCCCAGGACCCTGAGATCATGACCTGAGCCAAAGCAGACACTTAACCAACTGAGGCACCCAAGTGCCCCTTGGATTAATACTTAGAGCTGTAGAATTTCTAGGTTGTATGGTGAGTATAGGTTTCACTTTATCAAAACCACCAAACTGTTTTTCAAAGCAATTGCAACTATTTTACATTCCCATTAGCAGTTCACAAGAGTTCCAGTTTCTCCATGTCCTCATCAACACATGGTACTGTCCATCTTTTCAATTATAGTCATTCTGATGGATGGATAGTGAGATTCCATTTTAATTATAATATAGAATTATAGACTGTTGATGCTATTATGGATCTTAGAGTTTCAATTCTCTCATTTTAGGTAAGACAACCCAGAAAGAAGTGAAAGAACTTGCTCAAGGTCACTGAGAGACCCAGTCAGGGTTCTTTAGTTGTGAATGTCAGAAAACTAGTCTAATGTGACTTAAACAAAAAGAAAACTGGCCCAGGGAACTGGGAAGTACAAGGTGCACCTGCATCAGGCACCCATGGAAGAAGGCACTCCAGTGGAATCAACAGGCTTCTCCATCTCTTGACTTCATTTTCTTCTGCTTGAGATGTGCTTCTGCTGAGCATCTGGGTTTAATACTGCCAGCACAAAGATCCCCCTTTCCTGGTATCACTGATCAAAGCCCGTGGATCACATGACCACCTTGGAACAAAAAACTATGGGCAGGGGAGTGACAACACTGACTACCAAGCTTGGGTCATGTGCCCACTCCTGGAGTCAAGGTGGAGATTGTCCTTCTGAACTCACCATGGACTGGGAGAGAAAGGGTGGTTCCTTAAGGCAAAATAAGGGCATTGTTTCTAGTATGAGGGAAAGGATGCTGGGTAGGCAGACCTTCCACATGTTCACTCCCCTACAGAGCTAAAGGTAGTCCTGGAACTAAAAACCCAGTTCTATTTGAATCTCTGCTCAGTGAAGTTCCCCTGAGTCAAGCTGCTGCTCATGTTATTTAGATGTTAAACTAGTGCTCAGCTCCATCTTCGTCTGGCTGAAGTGACCAATGATTGCAAACCCATTATCATTCCTGTCTCTACTTGATAGGCTCAGGGAAAGCAACTAGTTCAGGGGGCTACAGAAGGCTGAAGACAAGGTCCCAACTGGCCCCAACAACTGGGGGCAGGAGAGGTGGAGGCCAGCCTCTTGTTAAGAAGACTGAAGTGTGCAGAGCAAAGAGGGCTTAGAATGGGCACTCAGATATCTAGCCAACCCTCCCATTTTACAGATGGGGAAACTGAGTCCCAGAGAAAAATCTCTGAAGTCATGCAGCTAAGGTAGTTTCAGGGTGTAATGGTTTTGAGCATGGGCTTCAGTGCCTACTAGGCCAGTGTTTAAATTCTGGCTCTGCCACTTACTAACCATATGACTTAGACCATAACCTAAGCGTTCTCTCTTATAAAATGGAGGAGATACCATTTACTTTATGGGGTTCTGAGGATGACTTAATGAGATAATGTGTGGGATGCATTTTGTACATTGCCTGGCCCGCAGCAAGCCTGGATCAATGGTGCCTGCTCCTGGGGTTGCTACAACCAGGTCTCCTGGATTACGGTTCAGTGTCTTGTCAGCTATTAGGACAAGAGATAAGTTAGCCTGGCTTGAAGAAAAGTAGATTCCCATCCTGCCTTTCTGGCCCTTGGAGGAGGAAACAGCAAAACAGTAAGAATCACTGACATTGGTAGAGCACTTTATCTTTTCAAAGTATGCTTGCCCACATTCCTTCACTTGTTTTCCACAACATTCTGAGGTGGGTGATGCTGGATTCTTTAACCACATTTGTAAAATGGAGGCACCTGAGGGTATGTGGCCTGGCCCAGATCGGGTGGGAGTAAATGACAGAGCTGAGGATTAAAACACAGATCTTCTGACCCCATTTCTGCCCAGTGTCATGGAGGTCATGTTGAAAACTAGTCACTCTCCCACAGTGCCAGCAGAGCTGGGAAAGGTGAGAGTGTCTCCTGGCTGGATCAGCTTGTCTGAGGCTTGGCTGGTCCCTACCACAAAGCTCACAAAGCCCAGGATGCTGATCAGGGTGTCCCTGGTGATGATAAGGTGCTCACCCTCTCTGAGCAGTACGTGGTGATCTCTAGGAGGGGTAGAATGAGGAGGACCAGGGCACTGCTGTTCATGGACCTGACTGGGTCCAGCTTGGGGATCAGGGTGACCACAGAATCCGTAGGTGAAGAAGATACCTAATTTCCAACTTCCCCAGAGAGAACTCACCTATAGTAACAGAATCCTAGCGTGGCAGAGTGTTAGAAAACATTTCATTGGACCGCAGAGAGGATCTCTTCATCCTGCTTATAATACTTTATGGGGACAGGTTATTTTCATGGGACAACTTCAGTGTGGCTATATTGAGGCTGCAATTCGATAAAGCCTGAAATACAAATCAATAAACTTCTGGTCTTTTGTAAAATTACCAAGTTATGTAGAAAATACTTCCCACCCTGTTCTTTAGCTTTATTTCCTCTTCCCCATACTTTTCTCCTATTCTCCCTGGGGTAGACCTGGGAGTGAGACACACTCAGGAAGGAGGAAAGAAACAAGTCTCTTCGGACAGAAAATAATCCAAATGTAGGGAAAAAGCCACAATAAAGACAGTGGGACTTAACTTTTCAGTTCAAAATTACACAGTGTCAAACTTCATAAAAAAAATGTTTAGTCCTATGCTATTTAAAGGAGACATATATAAAAATCACGTCACTTATTTGTTGAAAGTAAAATGAAAGAAAGTACTTATTCAAACAAAAGCCAAAAGAATGCTAGATCGGGGTGCCTGGGTGGCTTAGTCTGTTAAGCATCTGCCTTGGGCTCAGGTCATGATCCCAGGGTGCTGAGATCCAGCCCTGAGTCCAGGCCTCCCTGCTCAGTGGGGAGCCTGCTTCTCTCTCTCCCTCTGCCAGAGAATAATATACATAAGACAAAAAAAGTAAGTGTGGTCACATGTAATGATACATGATTCGGTAAACCAACAAATAAAACAGGTGTTGTAGGGATACTTAACCAATGAACATTCATATAATGTTGGTAAGCCTATGCTTTGGAAAAAAATACTTTGGGAAACAATAAATCATTAACAAATAAGTCTGAGCATGTTCATAATATAAATAAAATCGTACTTCTCTTATATCTCCTAAAGAAATAGTAGGTGGTGTTCACAATAACATTTCTAATAGCAAAAATATATGACAAAGGAAATTTAAATATATGAATAAAGTACTTATTATTATAATGTATGGCCATGAAAAATAATAAAATAAAGCTATATTTATTAAAGAGAATGTATGTCAAAAATGATGAGTAAAGAATATTTTAGGGGCGCCGAGGTGGCTCAGTTGGTTAAGCATCTGCCTTCAGTTCAGTTCATGATCCCAGGGTCCTGGAATCCGGCCTGGCCTGGGGCTCCCCACTCAGCAGGGATCCTGCTTCTCCCTTTGCCTGCCGCTCCCCCTGCTTGTACTCTCTCTGTCAAATAAATAAATAAAATCTTTTAAAAAAAGAATATTTTAGAAAAAAATATATATACCAAGATTCTTTTATACAAACATTTCAAAGAACGGAACTAATGAATATGTGTTGTAAAATCTATTGTGTGAAGGGAGGAAAGTGTTAAGGCTCCAATTGCTTTAATCTATAAATGATACATGTGTATTTATTTTGTTTTTTCTCTTTTACCTAAATACTTTTAATATACTATATTTTATGTGTGTCATATTTTATAATTAAAACATTTAAAAATCAGGTTGATGCCATCATTAAACCAAAGTGTTAGTTTTAATATATCTATAAGCATATTAGGCTGAAGTAATGTAGCTATGGGCCATATTTTTCCAACATTGCGCTTATATTGAAATATTTTACCAGTTAAGATATATTTCTGTAGTAAAAAATACTATAAAAATTCATTTTTACAGAAAACAAATTAATTTCCATTGATTTTTGAGTCTGATATGATCACAAAAATGCCATAGTGATATAAACAACCCATTTATTTAATAGTTTTTGACTTATGAGGGGTGTCTGGGTGGCTCAGACCATTAGGGGTCCAACTCTTGATTTCGGCTCAGGTCATGATCTCAGCATCATGAGATTGAGCCCCACCTGGGGCTCCACACTGGGCATGGAACCTGCTTAAGATTCTTTCTCCTTCTCCTTCTGCCCCCCCGCCTCCACTTGTGTTCTCTCTCTCTCTCTAAAAACATAAAAAATAAATAGTTTTGACTTATGAAAAAAAGAAAATGAGAAAATAGTAAACTAGTCATATATTAAATTGCAGTGAGAACTTGGAGTGTATATATCAACTTCCAGCTTCTCAAAAGCCCAAAGACTTTTCACAAAATCATATTTCCTTCAGATTATACAGTGAGTTTCAATCTTAAATTATGTGGCCCATCAAAAATAGAGAACTGTGTATAATGATGATATTCAAAGAAAAAATAATCAAGTGAGAAAACATTAATATGAATATTCTTAATATTTAATTCCACTTTTAAAAATGAATTATAGCTCAAGATACTAACAGGTTATTTTGTTTATGTAATATTTAACTTTATATTTTAGATACATTACTTACAAAGAAAATAAGCTTTAACATAAAATAAATATTTATATACATTTATCTAATATTTTGCTTCATAATTTACAAAGTCATGTTAGTTTTAATCATGTTGACAGACATAAGCTATTCAGAATTTTGTGCATTTCTTTAAATCACATTATAATCACTGAACAATGATAATAAGTCAACTCAATAGACTTGTGATTTTTTCTTCTAAAATTAATTGAACACTATTTAGTGCATGCCTTCCATTAGCTGCACACTGTTCTATGTGCTGGGGATACCCCAATAAAAAATAAATAAATAACCCATTATTCCTGAAGTTTACCTTCTGGAAAATCAATTTCTCAAGGTAACAACCTGTGAAGGAAATTTTCACAGATAATATGAAATTGTTCTTGGATTTTTTGATACTTTACACTCTTTATGATGCCAATAACTGATAGAGAGCCAAGCTTCTTATGCATATGATGATCAGAGTGGCGGGAATAGTTAGTAATAATAGAAAATCATAGTTCTTTTATTTACAATACAGAATAGAAACGTCTGACACTTTAAACAATTGGAAAAATGTTTCTTAACGCTAATTTTGCATAATATATTTAGATTTAACATACTGGACATTTAATTACCCCTCATTGTAATGTTTTATCATTAAATATTATTTTGAATCAAATTTTATAATTCAATCTTTCTCTAAACTATTATCAAGTGTATGTTAGATATTGGGTCAATTTATACGTATTTTTAGAGATAAATAATTTAAACATTTAACAAAAAGTAATTTAAATATGAGTCACCACAATGATTATATTCTTTTAAAAAAATTGGAATACAAAGTACTTCAAATACATTTTTTTCAAACAAACAAACAAACAAAAAAGAAACAAGTCTCTTCAACCATCACATGGAAAGAAAAGCTGATGTTTGTAGGTTTTGATGTATTAATAACAAAATGTCCTCTGAGTCAAAATGACTACAGAATATTTGGGGTTTTTCTTGTTTTACGAAATATAATTGACATATAGCACTACATAAGTTTAAGGTAAAGAACATAATGATTTGATTTACATATCGTAAAATGATTATGACAATAAGATGAAAGTTTTGTATCTTATATAGATACGAAAAAAAAAGAAAAAGAAAAAGTATTTTTTTCCTTTATAATGAAAACTCTTAGGATTTATTCTCTTAACAGCTTTCACATATACCACACAGCAGTGTTACCTATGGTCACCATGCTGTATATCACATCCCCAGTACTCACCTACCTAAAATTGGAAATCTGTACCTTTTGACAACCTTCACTCAATTCCCCACCCCCTGCTTCTGGTAACCACAAATCTGATCTCTTTTTGATAAGTTTGTTTTTTGTTGCTGTTGTTGTTTGGATTCCACATATAGGTGGGATCACAGAGTATTTCCTTTTCTGTCTGACTTATTTCACTTAGCAAAATGTCCTCAAGGTCCATCTGCATTGTCATAAATGCCAGAACTTCCTCCATTTTTGTGGCTGAATATGTTCTATTCTATGTATGTACAACATATACCAAATATACATATATATATATACACACACACCCTACATATACACATATATGCTATTTTTGTTGCAAAAGGGAACAGGGATAACCTCTGGTTGAGAATCACCGGTATAAGTAAAAAGGGAAGATAAATAAATTCAGTTCAGGGAGGGGCTCTGCATGGACCAATGACAATCATTCCTTATATTTGTATAGAACTTTTGAGTTTTTATGTAATCTGGCTTTCTAAAAAATATATTCAATGTAGAAAAATTGGAAAATATACATAGAAAGTGTATACACAATTCTACCACTTAGAGATCAACTGTTATCCTCCTCTCTGGACACACACATACAAAACACACACACTCACCAATTCACACACACACACACACACACACATTCATTTTTTACAAATGGTACTGCATAATATACATCATCTTACTATATGTTTTTCTCAGTTAATATATCATTACCATTTTTAAAGGTTACATTATGGCATTTTAAAGGCTAAAAAGGAAACAGAACAGAAATGGATTCCACTTCAGAGATGGGATCACTGAGGTTTAGTGAGGTTAAAATAATCTCTAGTTAATAATAATAATAATAATCTGCCTTATTATTGGCTCCAACTATCAGCAAAGATTTGGAAAAGCAAATTTAAGAAAAATAGATGTTCAAGAAGGTTAGGGAATAGTCTTGTTTTTTATCCCTTCTTTTTGAGAAGGAACTAAGACTCCATACCCAGTAACATTATATGACACTTTAGAGAAGACAAGTGTTTACTGATCTTCCTTAGATTCTCTTCTTTCAATCAGTGGCTATGTCATTCCTGGTATATGTGGGGGTGAAGGTCAGGGAGAGGAGAGACCCTACTTTTCTGTGACTGACACTTTGATCAGGGACTGGCCTCCCTCGACTGGTGCATTAACATCATCATCCCGCCTGAGGGAGGACAGCATCTTCCCTTTGAACTCAGCGGCCTTGTGAGCTGGTGAATGCCCTTCCCTGGAGGTATTCAAGTTCTAAAGTTCAACTCTAAAATCCTATGAATTTTTTTGAACCCTAGTGTCCAAGATTCCAAGATGATAAGCTTCTAGAATTCTGAGATTCTGTGACTCTAGCAGAGAATCTCTAGGTTTTTATCCTGGTTGTCCTCTACGAAAGGCTGCTCTCACAAACTGATTCAGCTCCAAGACTGCTCTCCACCATCTCAGAAGGCCAAAAGAATTGAGAGCATGACTATTTCTGAGTACGTCATGGCATTTCTGAAATCGATTTGGACAAAATGTGTGAACAAATGGAGAATTCAGTGGAGAGATGGAAACTATAAAAATAGTAAAAAAAAATACTATGAAGAATTTTTGACAGGATATAAAGAATTTTTTTATAGGATTAGCAGTAGACTTAAAAGAGCCAAGGAAAGAGTCTGTGAACTTGAGGATAGGTCCATGAGAATTACCCAAATTGGAATACAAAAAGAAAAAAAGAGTGAAAAAAACCCTGGAACATCAAAGAGCTATGAGACAACATAAAACAGTCTAACATATCAGTAATTGGAATCCCAGAGGGAGAAGAAAGAATGTGGCAACAGAAATATTTGAAGAAATAGTGGCCAAGAATTTTCATAAAATAATTAAAGACATACAACTACAGATCAAGAAATTCAGAGAAAATCACCAAGACAGAATAAAATAAACACCAACAGCCCCCGCTCCTCCACACACACTCTCACTTACTTAGACACATCATATTCTAACTAATAAAAACCAAAAATAAAGAGAAAACCTGAAAGCATCCAGGGAAAAAAGACATGTACCTACCGAGGATGACATATAAATGTAGCATCCTCATCAGAAATCATACAAACCAGAAGACGATGAATGACATCTTGAAAGTGCTAACACATAAACAGCTCAACTCAGAGAAAATATTTTTCAAAAATGAAGGAGAAATAAAGACTTTTTTTTTGGACAAGCAAAAACTGAGATAATTCATTACCAGTGGATCTGTGCTATAAGAAGTGTTAAAAAGAAATTCTTCGGGAAGAAGGAATATGATGACAGGAAGTTATGGATCTACAAAAAAGAAATAAAGATCTCTGGAAATAGTTAAAGGAAAGGTAAATACAAAAGATATTTTTTCCTTATTTTTAAAGAGACTGGATTATCTAAAGCAGGGATCAGCAAACTATGGCCTGTGGGCTATTTTCATGCACAAACTTTTTTTGGAACACAGCCATGCCCATTAATTTATGTATTGTCTATGGCTGCTCTGAGCTACAATGGCTGAGTTAAACAGTTGAGGTATAGGCTATATGGGCTGAAAGCCTAAAATATCTACCATCAGGCCTTTAAAAAAAAAGTCTGGCTATCCCTGGTTTAAAGCAAAAATAGTAGCAATATATTATGGTTTTATAGCATATATAAAAACAAATATATAACAAAAGCAGCACAAAAATGGGAGGAAGGACTTGGTGGTACACTATTATCAGGTTCTTATACTACACATGGAATGGTATAATATTATTTTAAAATAACCTGTGATTAATTAAAGATGTATATTATAAAACCTAGGGCAACTCCTAAAGAAGTTGAAAGAGGTAAACATAATAAGGTGAAATCTTAAAAAATACTCAATCCAAAAGCAAGCAGGAAGAAGAAAAAGCAAACAAAGAGCAGATGGAATAGAAAACAGTTGGCAAGATGGCAGGATGGATTTTAATCCAACCATATCAATAATTAAATAAAAATGGTCTACACACACCAATTGTAAGAGATAGCCAAACTGACTCTACGAGCGAGATCCAACTAACTGCTGTCTACAAGAAACCCACTTAACTGTAAAGACAGAAATCTGTTAAAATTAAGGGGAAAAATGTATTCCATGCAAACACCAATTTAAAGAAACCTGGAGTGGCTGTATTAGTATTAGACAAAGTAGATTCTGAACAAAGGATATTGCCAGAGATAAAGAGAGACATTATATAGTGATGAGAGTGTCAGTTCATCAAGACAAATCTAAATGGCGGGGCGCCTCGGTGGCTACGTTAGTTAAGCATCTGCCTTCGGCTCAGGTCATGATCTCAGGGTCCTGGGATGGAGCCCTCCATCGGGCTCCCTGCTCATCGGGGAGCCTGCTTCTCCCTATCCCACTCTTGGTCTCTCTGTCAAATAAATAAATAAAATCTTTAAAAAAAAGACAAATCTAAATGATATAAATGAGCACATATCTAACAATGAAGCTTCCAAATATGTGAAGCCAAAACTGATGGATTTGAAAGCAAATCCACAAGAGTATTTGGAGACTTCAATACTCCTCTCCCAGTAATTAACAGAATAAAGGTGGAAAATCAGTAAGGATTTACAAGACCTGAACAACACCATCCATCACGTTGACCTACTTAATATTTATAGAATGTTCCATTTAACACTGGCAGAATACACATTCTTGTCAAGTGCGCATGGAGCACAGACCAAGATAAACTATATTCTCGGCTGTAAAACAAACCCACATATTGGAATCACACAGAAAGAATGTTCTCTGACAAAAATGGAATTAAATTAGAAATCAATAACAGAAAGCAGAAAAACCACCAAATATTTGGAAATTGAACAACACAGTTCTAAATAACCCATGCATTGAAGAGAAAGTTGTAAGGATAATCAGAACCCTATTTCTGCTTTGATGTGCCATCCCTCTCTCACTGCATGGGGGTCTTGGAGGCAATGTCAATCAGAATGCCCCAACCTCCCTCATCCAATGAATGGGCTTCTGTGATTGAATTCTATCTCCATAGAATTTGCATCTTAAGCAGAGAGCACAAGGATAGAAAAGGGTTGAAGGAAATTCATTCCAGAGGCATTCTCTTGATTCCTCTGACTTTAATCTCAGGCTCTCCCTGGTTTCTGTCTTCTTCAAGGTTTGCTTCTCCAAATCCCTTTGTTTTAGCTTAAGTCATCCAGAGTTGTATTCTGTTTCTTACCACCAAAGCTCCCCTTAGGTTTGGCTTAATTCCACAGACATGTTCTCTGCCTGAAATGTTATATTGTCCTGGGGAAGCTCTGGGAGCCTGACTTCTGGAAAATTTCAGGGCCTGCAAGGCTCCCTGCCTTTTACTCACGTGTCAGACAGATCACAGCAGTGAGGGTGCCTGGGTCTACTGTGAAGGCCCAGAGCTTCAGTGAAGGGCACATGATCTCCACAGTTGTGTGTCCTGCAGGCGTCTGAGGCAGATACTCCCCAAGGAGAGGAACTTGACAGACTGGTGCAACCTTTAAAGGCAAAGGGGATCAGGAAAGATCTATCTGTGGATACCAGCGGCCTCTGGAGAACCTGCTGCGGGACAGCAGGGAAACCAGTTTTGCCAGATTGAGGGGCAGAAATGGGGAATTGTCAAAACTGCTCTGAATAATCCCTTAAACACCCTAAAATACAGCAATGTGTTTAGAGGCCATATAATACAAATATATCTAGGCATTAAAGTCCTACTCAAGAAAGAGAAGCAAGAGCCTCAGGCTATGAAGGGACTGAGACCTACAGAGAAAGTGGAGGATTCATATTTCCCATCTCGCCTTCTTCAGGGACACCTATCCAATGAGTGGGGATGATGGGTGAAACAGCCAGCCTTGTAAAAATAGAACTCTCCCTCTTTCATAATCAAATTTGCATGAGGTCAGAGTATATGATGTGGATGTTCGAAAAACTAGGTAGAGTTGCAGGAGCTCTAAAACCTAATTCATCCTCTATCATTAACTATCTAGGTCACTTTACTTCTGAACTTCAATGGCCTCATCTGTAAAATGGGGATATACTCTGTACCTGCTAAAAGGCAGGGGCTGGATCTGATGGTCTCTGACCATAAAATGTTAAACACATTGGACTTCTTTTTATCAAGAATAGAAAAAAAAACACACTACTTTTTAGTGGACATAAGACAGAGAAAAGATGAGTGATTATGTTACTATAATGCTCAAAAAGACCTTAATGGTATCTTATTGCCAATAAGAAAGAGTGTCAAACTGAGCCTGGGATTAAAAGCCATCATATTTCAAGTGCGATTTCCCACTGCCTCATCTCAGACAGTCCCTGCCTTGGTCTCCACCCCCCATGCTCAACACTGCAACTGTACCAGACAATGAGAGCCAGCCCCAGAGCGAGTGTGAGACATACCCTCGGCAACAGTGCCTCTGCACGCACTCTTCCCTCCACCAAGAATGCCTTTTCCTCCTTTCCTAATCTGTCACATTCCTGCTCATTGTTCAAGTGTCAGAGGCCCCTGTGAAGCCTCTCTGCTCCCTGGTCAAGATTAACTGTCCTTTTGAGTTCTCATAACACTTGGTCCTCATCCAGGTCCCAGAGCCTGTCACATGGAATATGAATTGGTTGTGTGAGTGTGTCAGCCTTTCCACGAGGTTAGGGAATGTGGCCAAATGGTGTCAGGACTCCTTGACCTGGTACTGTTATCTCCCTTGGCACATGGGGCTATGTTAAGGACAAATGAGATCATGCCTGTAAACCACTTGGGAAACACTCAGTAAATTCCTGTATTCTTTCTTTTCCATTGTATTAATGATGAGTGTGAATTACTCATTCAAAATGAAATCCAAGTTATTGCATCACATGTTTCTAAATTTTTATTATTTATATGTTAGATTAAGCACGTGAATTTCTGTTCTTTTTTTTTTTTTTTTTTTTTTTTTTTTTAGAGAGAGAGAGTGCGAGTGGGGGTGGGGGCAGAGGGAGAGGAAGAGAATTTTAAGCAGGCTCCACATCCAGCACAGAGCCCAACAGGCAGGGGTGGGGGAGAGGCTCAGTCTTGTGACTCTGAGGTAATGACCTGAGCCAAAATCAATAGTCGGACGCTTAACTGACTGAGCCACGCAGGCATCCCTTAATTTCTGTTCTTTAGGGCCATAACTTACAGTAGCCAAAAATCAATTAGAGGTCACGCACACAGAAAAAAATGTATCTTGGTTAGCTTTTTTTTTTTTTTTAAGGGAATCACATGCATGGGATTGTATTTACAGGGGAAGATAATAATAATGAAATTTATTGAGTCGCTTCTCTGTGATCATCACTGTGCCAAGTTCTTTATTAAATTTATATAGAATATTCCTGAGGATGTTAAGGCAAGGGTAAAGCAGGGAGCAGAATCCAAGACGGGGTGTAAGTACATGAGAACATGAGCACTTCTGGGAAGTCAAGATGGCAAGCAAAAGAGAAAAGAAGCTGGTAACCACCGGCTAGTGATATCCCATTTACCACCTTTGTAATGATCACCTTCTCTGGCTTACTAAGAAGCTTTAAGAATGTCTCTCAAATGATCTGTGGCCCTCAGATCTGACCGCAATTCTGATCTGTGTTAATGCGCCTTAGATGGATTAACTGATACAGCAGGCAGCACCCCATCAGTTAGCAGTGGTCACCCCATCCCCACTCTCAGTCCGCTAGGTTCAGGGTGCTCCTGACCCACTCCGGCAAGGCACAGGATCCAGGCCAGCCAGTCAGTATATTTCATCTACTGACCATGGGATTGGTTCAGAACGGACATATGACTCCAGCTGCAGGGATCAGAATTCATTCCAAGGACTTTATGGACCTTTTGGAAAAGAAGAAATTCTCTTTACATGGGTCTGATGGGAGAATGGCCTGTAACCGAGAGGCTGTCAGCAGTTATCTGCCACTGTATACGGTAATGTGAACAGTCTACTTGATAAAGTCCATGCAGAGGAAAACAAACTGAGAGATGAAAGACAGGCAGAGTTCTGCTGATACCACTTAAACAGCTGGATCCAGCTGTGCCTGAAATTAGCTATAAGCATGGACTTCTCTTTTCTTTTTTTTAAAACTTGGGCCAGACTGGATTGGTTTTCAGTCACTTGCAAATGAAAGAGATCGGGTTAATACAACAGTCGAAGTTGGGAGGGCACTTAGAAAGCGTTTAGTCTAATCCCTGTGTTGGGTAGATGGGGAAACTGAAGTACATAGGAAGAGGAAAGTACCCTGTCCAGAACATAAGAGAATTAATGGCTGTGCTGGACAAGAATCCAGATCTCTTGATTTACCCAGTCCACCTCTCTCCAGGGTGCAGGTTCCTGGCATCTCTTCTCCACGCTGAAGACCGGATCCACATTCACGCTCTTGCTACTCCCCTCTGGTAAGGGGAAGCTAGGCCAGGCCCACCCTGCACATCATCCTTTTGGCTCTGAAGCCTGACCTCATTCACCGGCAGTTGGAGAGGTTGAGGGTGATGCTTGCCTGGGTGGTGGCCCCAAACTTGAGGTAGCCCAGGGCTATGTCCAGGGTGGTGATGTCGAACATCCTTCCACGGAGGATGAGTGGGAACTGAGTGTGGCTCTGCATCTTGTTCTCCAGAGGCAAAACCTGTGAACAGAGGGGCCATAATTACACAGTGGCCCCCATTTATGTAGAGAACCCATTTACCCACTGTTTATTATTCTAAATTCCTTCATCGTAGCCAAAATAAAGCTTGAGAGAGAAAAACAAACTCAAAGACATGGCATGACTAGGTACAAGGAACTACTGAATTCCAACAGTATCAGTTACTGAAAAGACCTTAAAGGTCTTCTAGTCCAGCCATCCATACTTGAGTGTCCTCTTCCATGCTCAGGAAAGGCTCTACCTCTGAGCAGCTTTGTGGCCCATGGATGATGATGATGATGATGATGATTGCCATTACAGAAAAATCTCAGAATGTACAAGCTGGTGTCTTTGCAGGAGTTGTGCTTCTGCATACAGCCCACTAGGGGGAAGCACCATCCCTAATTTCAGGTCTGGAAGGTGACCTTCCAGCAAGAACAGGTGTATGGCCTGCGGGATAATTTTGGATTCCTTTTGTTTGGAGTGTAGAGGGGAGACTACCTCACACACCATAATATGCAACTCCTGACTGAAGGATGGAAAAAGAATATAGATTTTACTGAAGAAATGTTTCCTAATTTTGGTGTTCGTGTCTAGAAAAATCTGTACACAGTCTTGCTTTATTCCAGCTCCAGCTGTCTGTGATCTGTGATTCTGTGTCTCAGAGTAGCAACATGGGGGCATAAGCTCTGGACAAGAGTTCAGGAAGTGTGTTTGTGTGTGTGTGTGTGTGTGTGTGTGTGTAGGGAGGGAGGGAACAGTGGAGGAGTTGGTAGCAGGGAGACCCAGTGACATTCCTGTCAAAGGAGAATTAACGGAGATACTGTTTGAAAGAAAAGAGGAAGATGAGAAGTGGCATCTGAGAGGAGAAATGCATTGATCGGTAGGCTGGAAGGTGAGGGCTTAAGCCTTGGCTTTGGAACTTCAGCGCCTTATGTGCTTAGACAAGCCTTGTCGTGTCTAGTCCCTGGTTTCATTATCTTTGAATGGATGTGAGCACCACTTCAAGTGGGGGATAAAATTCTGATCTGTCTCTTTATTTATTTGGAAGTATTTCAGGCTTATGAAAAAGTTGCAAGAATATAGCCTTATACCCTATGCACATATCCTTCACCAGATTCCCCAAAGGTTAGCACTTTACTTTATCACCATCTTCTCTCTATATGTGGGTGTGGGATATATATATTCCCACACATAGATATATGTATGTATGTGTGTGTGTATAATTTTTTCTGAGGTATATGATGTAGCTGGTTTGTATTAAGTACTGTGTTCCTCTTGTGATTTCAATCACAGGGTTCTCAGGATAAAAAATATATTTGAAAACCATTGCTAAATTCCCTTGTAGTGCTGGCTTTTTAAGTAATTTTTCTCAGGCTGCATTAAAATATTCTAGCACCCAAAAGTGCGGATGAAGGACATAGCAAAGTAAAGAGTAAATGTTTAATACGGAGACCATGTGTTTAAGTAGGTTGACTTGTTGGCTGGGATTGTCATAAAGAGATTTTCAGTTCTCCTATTTTACAGATGGGTAAAAAAAAGGCTCATTGAAAAGAGAAGATTTGCGCAACATCCCACAGCTTTCTGTCAGATATTTTTCTCTAGCATGTTAGTATTCTCTCCCTCACATTTGGTGAAGGACTGGTGAAACAAAGTAATAATGATGGTGACTTACTTTGTGCCAACAACATGGTATTTTACCTACATTATCTCATTGAACCCTTATAACATCCTTGCTTTGCAGGTATTATAAGCTCATTTTACAGATGAGGAAACTGAGGCTCACAGAGGTGTTAAATAGCTTGCCCAGGATCACACAGCTTAAAAAGATGAAGCCAGCCTCAAACCCATGTGTGTTGACTCCACAACCAGTGCCCCTCACCTAGACTATCCTGCTTCCTCACTCTCATTGGGGTGGGGATCCTCACTCCATCTCCAACCTTACCACCCCAAAAATTTGGAAAGCAAAGATGGCTGTCCTGAAGAACAAAGGGTAGGTCTTTCAGTTTGCCACTAGGGGTCTGGGATTTCCTGGCAGAGAAACCCGGGAGGGGTGGGGGGGATGATAACGGTTATGATTAAACTGTCCTTGAGAAAACACAATGGAAATCTAGCACACAGAGAGCCAGCCAGCCTGCAGAGTTCTACACTGTGTTCAACCTTCTGCTGGCCCACACCCTTGGTGGATGGACTTTGTTTAAGAGGATGGAGGCAGTAGGAAACTCAGGACAGAATTGAGAGCAAGGGGGGCTGAGTTCTAGAGCAGAAATCACTAGGCAAGTGTCTGGGACTCAGTTTCTCCATGTGTAAAGTGTGCCAGGGAACTGGGTGGAGAGGGGGTAGAAGTTGGCCTCTGCCCTCAGTCACTGTAACCAATAACCTGGGGTCAGTGAGAGAATGAGGGAGTTGGAAGGGCACAGATGCCAAGCCCTCTGATCTGATGTCCTAACGATCCAGATGGTGAGCCTGAGGCTTGGAGAAGTGATCCTATGACGAAGGTTCCTCTCTAACACAGATGTGAGCCGCTAATATTTCTTAGTTCTTTATAAGGTGCTAGGCAGATGCTAAATTCTTTAAATGTACTGTGTAATTCTCACCATGACCCTACAGAGTAGGGATTATTATCTTCATTTTAAGGATAAGAAAATCCAGGCTTGGGACCTCTCTAGCTTTGGTTTCTCCTTCCATTAAGCAAGGAAGTTGAACTAAAACAGCATGTCTGAAACATCAGTCATTCATCATACGTGTGTTCCACCTATTTAATTTTTCTCCATAAGTCAATGTTTTAAAACAAAATTGATGTTAAAAAGTATTATAGTGCATTTCAAAATTGCTACAAGTAGAAGAGGATGTATTAATACAAATACATAAGAAAATGAACAAGTATCATCTAATCCTCTCCCCCCTAAACTCATGACACACGCCACCAGAAGTATGGAAACATATTTTAAAAAACCAGTGAATTAAATGATCTCTATGTCCAGTCCTGTCTCTGACTCTGTAAGAACACAGAATCCTGGAGTCTGGTGAGGCCTGACAGCTTAAGAACAATGCTCTTCAAGAGACACCAGCCATGAAAAGGAACACCTTAAAAATGCAATTGTAAACAAGATGATCTCTAGGTTATTTACAGCAAACTGGTCTCCAGGAGCCTCTGAAGGTACTTTATTCTTTCTGGGAGCAGAGAGACCTTCCAGCCAGGGCGACCTGAAGAGGTGAGTAGGGGCTTTCACTGTTGCTCAGGCCTGGGGGCGGGGAGGGTGGTCCACAAGAGATAGAGACCATCTGGAGTTCACATGCAGTAACCTTTCCTTATCTTGCTTTTGGCTACTGAAAAAAAGAAACAGGGGTAGCTATTTGAGCTCAGTCCCGATTGGGATTTGACAGGCTTTGCATCTACTATAGGGCTCAGACCCCGTAACAAGCATGTATATAAGGTGCTTTGGAGCTTTGCGACTCAAGAGTGTGGTCAGAGGCCTAGCAGCATTGGCGTCACCTCCTCATGTTGGGAACATGTTAGGAGTACAGATTCTCAGGCCCCACTCAGATCTCCTGAATCAGAACCCGCACTGTCACAAGGTCCCTACTGGTTTGTACGCACACTGGAGTTTGCACGGCCCTGCTCTGAGAGGCTGCTAATGCTGCTGGTCCCAAGACCATGGGCATAGCAGTGCTTCAGAGCAGTCACCCGAATGCTTGGCCCATCATTGGTATCAGCTGGGTAATTAAAGACAAAACACAAAAAACAAAAAGTCCCAAAGATTCCTGGACTCTAATTCCAAAGATTCAGATCCACTACAACTAAAGGAGGGCCTGGGAATCTGTAATTAAACAAGATTGCAAGGTGATTCTGCTGCTTAGCCAGGTTTGGGGGAGGTAACAGCTTATATTTAGTGGTACTTACTAAGTTCCAGACAGGGGCCCAAGCTCTTCACATCTCTTAATCTGTTTGACCCTCAGAACAGCCTTAGGAGATGGGTACTAGTATCACTCCCATTTCCCAGATGGGAAAACTGAGGCATAAAAAAGTGAGATAACTTTTCAAAATTGAAATGGGGGAGCTATAAATAGAATTCAGGTCACCTGTCCTGAGCACTCGCGGATGATTAACAGCACCCCTGGTTTCTATCTCCTAGCTACCAGTAGCCAGAACCGTCCTAGTTGTGACATCCAAAAATGTCTCCATGAACTGCCAAATGTCCCTGGGGGGCAAATTGCCCCCGGTTCAGAACCGCTGCTCTAGAGTCTATACCTGAACCCTCTTAACTTGCTCTGCTGCCTGTCTGAGAACCACTGGGTTTTCACAAAGTAGTTTTACATCATAACAGCCTAGTAAGGTAAGAACTGTTAGCTTGATTTTAAAAAGCATTTTATTCAGGGTCACATTGCTTGTGAGTTGCAAAGCTAGGGCTCAAATCCACACTTCAGGCCTTTTCTTGAGTGACTCTACACATGCTGGATGTCTGGGGGAAGGTTTTGTGCCTTGTGGATGAGCGAAATTGAAGGCTAGGGACAGACTACGCCCAATCTTTATTCTCCATTTCCTTTTTCTTTCTTCAAGGTTGTCGAGGATATCTATGGGATTATCTGCTCAACAACCCTCCTTCCACACTCTGAAGTGGCCTGACCCCTTTGTATCAGTTACAGTTTCCATGAGTGCTTCTCCCCACTACAGTTAATTGGTTTAGGGGTGACACCTGACCCAAGCTGAACCAGTGAATTCTTTCCCTGGATTTTTGGGATCAGCTAGAACTCAGATTTGTTTCCTTCCAGTGCCAGAAATGGTAAAATCTAAAACCTAAGACCCGTGGACAGAGCTGGTTCGTATCAAGAGAAAGAAAGCCAATACACAGAGCCAACCTGAGCAGAGGCCTCAGAAGCCCTGAGTGGCCTGACTCCTGGGTTTGTGCTACTCCCAAAGCCTGACTGCCTTGGGGTCCTTTCTGGGGCCTGGCTATTCCATGAAAGTTCCCTGTAGGATCTTTCACCTACACTCTCCTTTTCCCCCCCAGTTTTAGTTGAGTTGAATAAGAGTCCTTATTAGTTTGTCCCTGATAACAAAATACCTACTTGCTGGGGGGTTGGGAGGGAACCCTTCTTGGTATCAGTAATCAGCTCCTAAAATTTCATGATCTGTGCAAACATGCTGATAATCAAGTTCCTATTATTTTGAATGGGAAAAACTATGTCACATGACACAACAACAGCAAACACGCAACCAATTTTTGAAACGTAAGTAAAACTCATTAAAATGTCTATTTGTAAGCAATGAACTATGATGTTTGGCTATAAATGTTTACAATGTGATACTCAGCACAAATTAATGTGGCTGTTACAGAAAGTTGCTGTATTTACAGTTAACATCTTCCACATCCTCTTTGTGGACATTTGTTCCGCTTTCTAAGCTGTGTGGGATTCTAACAGTTGATTGTGTCTGCAATATGAAACACTGTAAGAGATGCCTCAAGACTTCTCACAGATTGTTTGGTAAATCGGCTATATTGAGTTTGGGGACATAAATGTAAATGTTACCTATATAAACAGAGTACAGAAAAGTTGGAGTGGCAGAAATATATTCATTCTATGCAGTTTGGGCTTAAAAAAAAATAAAGAGGTGTTCTCTTAAGAAAACAGTGGAAAAAATGTTCTGAGAGATGATCCTGTATATATGTCAAACAGTGCAGACACAAAAAACACATCCCAACCTGAAATTTCCTTCTGAGAGGAAATCATCTACAGTCTGGAGAGTGTGTTTCCAGAATTTTGTTCCACACACACCTGTGCGTGCGTGTGCACACGCCCCCCACCCCCCATCTACTAAGAGGATGGCCTGGGGTGGGGCACCTGCCTTGGAGAGCTGCTGGAAGATGAGGACGAGGATTCCGAGCAGGAGAGCGCTGGCCAGCATGGAGAAGGTCCGAAGGCCAGGGAAGTTCAGGATGAACACCAGGAGCACCAGGAAAAGGGAGTGTCCACACTGCGCAGATGCGGACGTCCAGCCACGGTGGGCATGGGAGGCAAGAGTGCTCTGCTCTGCAGTCCCTGTGGTCCCATTGGCTGTTGATAACCTACAGAGAAGAAAGGATGACGTGAACTTCAGCTAGACCAGCCAGTCCCCGCCCCCATGCCCTCCGGCCTTTCCCGCCAACCTTCAGCCCTCAGAAGGGCCAAGCCACTGGAGGTTTCTTTTGTAGAACATTCCCCTTCTCTCTCAACCTTCTCTTAGTGACTGCTCAGCCTTCAGACACAATGCCCCGCAAACCGGATCAGACCTCGCCACTAGATGAGAGCACCTAGTCCATTTCCTCAATAGGGTTTATCACAGGCTGTGATTTTACACTGGCTTAGTATGGCTAAATGTTGATCTTCCCCACTAGATGTAGGTGTCCGGTTTGCTTAGGGCTGTATTGTTGGCACAGTGACCAGCACGTGGTTGATAGTTAAGATCTATTTGTTGAATGAATGAATAAATTGAAAGAGAGCATTTAATGAAATTCTGAACAGAGATGGAGAGGTAGCCCAGATACTTCACTTTTTTAAAATAAAGATTTTGTTTTATGATGATAGAAAATATTTGTGGTTAAAAATTTAGAAAACAAAGAAACAAAGCAAAATTATCTCTAGAGATTCTCTGTCTTGTTTATAATAGCAATAACATAAACTAAAATAGACATAACCCAAATGTCAATAACGACTTGGTAAATAAATCATCTATGATGAATTTAAAATGGATCATTAAGCAAGAAAAAAAAAGTAAATGGTAGATCAATATCATAGTTTGAAAAAAATGATTACTACATAGGATACTTGAGTATTCATAAAAAAAACTTGAAAAACGATTCTCATAACTTTTAATGGTGTGTTTTTGCAGGGGAGAGATTTATAGGGATCTTTAATTCGATAATGTTTAGGTTACCATTTGATTTTGTTTAAGAAAGAGCTGTGCTGGTTTTGTGTTCTGAAGGGATAAAATCAACCAAAATGATTTAAAAATGAAGATAAGGGAAGCCTGGGTGGCTCAGTTGGTTAAGCGTCTGGCTTTAGCGTGGGTCATGATCCCGGGGTTCTGGGATTGAATCCCGCATCATTGGGCCCCTTGCTCAGCGGGGGTCCTGCTTCTCCCTCTGCCTGCCACTCCCCCTGCTTGCGCGCTCTCTCTCTCTGACAAATAGATGAATAAAATCTTTTAAAAAAATAAAAATGAAGATAAAATATACACCTGTAGGCTCATCTCAGAGAGGTAACTGCTGTTACTATTTTAGACACTATATATAGTTAGACACTTGTATGTATACGCAGGCAGACATAGATATTTACAAAAGTGGAACTAAATGTACGCAGTACCTTGTAGCCTGCCATTATGGCAGGCTGTATCACTTAAGTTTGTTTCAGCACCAGGGCCTGAAGAACTATGTGCTGAAAATACACACCTAACAAATATTTATAAGCAAATACTTTGCTTTAATAGTGCCAGAGGAAATATTCTAATCTCAGTGAGCTCACAAGCTAGTTATAAAAAAGGGATGTGGACACATAACTATATTAAGGGAAGCTATATATGTATATATACACACATATATGTATATATAGATATATACATATGTATATATAGATGTGTATATATTTATATATGCGTGTGTATATATACATATATATAGTTTTATATATATATATATATATATATATATATATAGGTTGA